>NC_056001.1:26442344-26799702 GCF_018446385.1 Zingiber officinale | reverse complement strand
TCCTCGGGATCTTTGCTTCCATCGTATTCTCCAATGTTAGGGCTCAATAACCCTTAGTTTTCCTCAAGATCTGAGCCGAGAAGGGTACCTTGTCATCCGGGTCTTGTGCGGATCTCTGGTTATAGCTTTTCCCTTTCCCGAATCCCGAGGTGGATGTAGAGAGCTCGCCACCGACGGCGACTCTTCTTTGGTTGCTACTCGGAAAGCCTAGAGGTTCCACTGTACAAAAATTTGTACAAAGGTCTGAACCTTTTCCTAGCTACCATGTGTTCTTTTAAATTAAATTTTGGATCGCTCATGGAACTTAACACGCTTGATCCAAAACTTAATCTATTTGTTCTTGTAGGTTTTGACTTGGATCTCTTGGAACTTAACACGCTCGACCCAAATCACCTAGTTATTAATTCCATTAAATATTAATTTCCATAATCGGTTCCAGATCGCGTGGCGAGGCACACGGCCTTCTTGGATATGGGAGCAACCACCACCGACTAGACAAAACCTTTTATAGAAATCTAATATTTAATTTCCTAAAATAACTTTAGGTTAACCAAAAAGAACAATCAAATCACAAGGAAAAGGAAAAACAAAAGAACACAACATCGAAAAACATGTTCAAAATTCTAGAACGTAAGCCTCTTGTATTTGGTATTATTTCATAAATAACTAGTATGATGCGGAAAGAAAAATTACTAGTTATACCTTGTAGAAAAACTCTTGATCTTCTATCGTATTCCTCTTCTAACCTCGGACGTTGTGTGGGCAATGATCTTCCGAGATGAGAAATCACCAACCACCTTCTTCTCCTCCTAGCTAGGTTCGGCCACAAAGAAAGAAGCTTCACCGAGGAAGAAAATCAAAACACTAACCAAGCTCCAAGAGATGCTAGCTTCCTCTCCTTCTTCTTCTTCTTCTCCAAGTAGTATCCGGCCACCACAAGAGCTCCAAGAGGGATGAAGTATTCGGCCACCACAAGAGGAAGAGAGGAAGAAGATGATGGCAGCCACA
This sequence comes from Zingiber officinale, assembly GCF_018446385.1. Classification (NCBI taxonomy): domain Eukaryota; kingdom Viridiplantae; phylum Streptophyta; class Magnoliopsida; order Zingiberales; family Zingiberaceae; genus Zingiber; species Zingiber officinale. The sequence goes on along the minus strand of NC_056001.1, from coordinate 26,798,694 downwards.
ACACCAAGGAAAAGAGGGAGAGAAAATAATAGAGGTTGTCTTATGAAGGCACCCTCACCCTTCTTTATATAAATTAGGAAATTTAATTACAATAAAATTTCCTTAATTCCTTGACATGATTTAATTGAGAAAAATAAAATAAAATTTCCCAATTAATCTCTAATGGCCGGCCACATCAAAAGAAAAAATTAGACAAGTTTTAATCAACAATTAAAACTTCCTAATTTATTTCGGAAATTTTAAAATTAAAATTTCTTAAAAATCTCTTCATGGTTGATAAAAGGAAATTTCTATAATTTTAATTCTATTAACATGTGGATAATTTTAAAGAGAAAATAAAATATCTCACTAATCTACAAATAAGGAAAGAGATCAAATCTCTTTCTTTAATCTTTTGTAGATCTTTTACAAGAGAGATATTTTAATTTTAATTCTCTTTAATAAATTATTTCTTCCACATAATAAAAATTAAAATTAAAATTCCTTTTTAATTTAATTTGGCCGGCCCCCACTAGCTTGGGTTCAAGCTAGGGCCGGCCACCCCAATTTATACCTAGGCCGGCCCTAGCTTGGTTCCCAAGCTAGCTTGGCCGGCCCCCTATTGGTGGGTATAGAAGGTGGGTATAGGTGGATATAGTACTCTATAAATAAGAGGCTACGATAGAGACCGAGAGGAGGAATTGATTTTGGTCTCCCGATAAAATTAAACATCCCGTGTTTGCCCTGAACACACAACTTAATTTTATCAATAATAATTCATTCCACTAGAGAACTATTATTGAACTACCGCACCAATCCCAAATTACATTTTTGGGCTCCTTCTTATTATGAGTGTGTTAGTCTCCCTGTGTTTAAGATATCGAATGCCCACTAATTAAGTGAGTTACTGACAACTCATTTAATTAATATCTAAGTCCAAGAGTAGTACCACTCAACCTTATCGTCATGTCGGACTAAGTCCACCTGCAGGGTTTAACATGACAATCCTTATGAGCTCCTCTTGGGGACATTATCAACCTAGTATCTCTAGGACACAGTTTCCTTCTATAATCAACAACACACACTATAAGTGATATCATTTCCCAACTTATCGGGCTTATTGATTCATCGAACTAAATCTCACCCATTGATAAATTAAAGAAATAAATATCAAATATGTATGCTTGTTATTATATTAGGATTAAGAGTACACACTTCCATAATAACCGAGGTTTTTGTTCCTTTATAAAGTCAGTATAAAAGAAACGACCTCAAATGGTCCTACTCAATACACTCTGAGTATACTAGTGTAATTATATAGTCAAGATAAACTAATACCTAATTACACTACGACCTTCTAATGATTTGTTCCTTTCCATTTTGGTCGTGAGCTACTGTTTATAATTTATAAGGTACTGATAACATCATCTTCTGCATGTGACACGACATACTATGTTATCTACAATATAAATTAAATGAACAACTACAAACAAATGTAGACAATTTGACCAAATGTGATTCTTTATTCATAATGAATGTTTACAAAGCTTAGGCTTTTAGTATACATTCCAACAATCTCCCACTTATACTAATGACTAAGCTGCCATATCTTCTACCATACATCTGATTCCCATTCCCTCCACATGCCGATCGAAAGCTTTCGGAAGGGCCTTAGTGAAAGGATCCGCCAGGTTATCCGCTGATGCAATCTTGGCGATGACAACTTCTCCTCGCTCACGATATCTCGTATCGGTGGTACTTGCTCTATATGTTTACTTGCCTTATGAGCTCGTGGTTCCTTCGAGTTTGCAACTGCATCAGTTATCACAATAAATTGTGATGATTTTGGGCAAACCAGAATCACATCTAAGTCCATTAGAAAGTTCCCGAGCCATACTGCTCTTTAGCCGCCTCGAGGCTGCTACATACTCAGCTTCCATGGTTGAGTCCGATACGCATTTCTTAACACCCCTCCATGAAATGGCTCCACCTCCTAAAGTAAACACATAGCCCGATGTAGACTTCTTGTTATCCCTATCTCGATTGGAAATGAATCCGTAACCCACGTGAGCAAATCATCTGCTTGATAAACTAGCATATAATCTCTAGTCCTTCTTAGGTACTTTAGTATATGCTTTACTGCAGTCCAATGTCCTTGTCCAGGGTTACTCTGATATCTGCTAACCATGCCCACGGCAAAACAGATATCAGGTCTCGTACATAGCATTGCATACATTAGGCTTCCTACAGCCGAAGCATAAGGAACTGCTTTCATGTCTTCTATCTCCTTTGATGTCTTCGGAGACATCTCTTTAGATAGAGCTATTCCATGCCTAAAAGGTAAGAAACCTTTCTTGGAATCCTGCATGCTAAAACGAGCAAGGATTGTATCTATATATGAAGCTTGGGACAGACACAATATTCTTTTCTTACGATCCCTTATAACTTTGATCCCAAGAATGTGTGCACAATCTCCTAAGTCCTTCATATCAAATTGTTTGGACAACCATACCCTTACGTCTGATAATACCTTGACATTGTTGCCAATTAACAAAATATCATCTACGTATAGTACAAGAAATACCACCACGTTTCCGTTACACTTCTTGTATACACAAGACTCATCCGGACACTGAATAAATCCATATGACTGGATTACATCATTAAACCGGATGTTCCAAGACCTTGAAGCTTGCTTCAGTCCATAAATGGACCGATTGAGCTTGCACACTAGATGTTCTTTGCCTTTTTCAATGAACCCTTCTGGTTGCTTCATATGGATGTTCTCTTCAAGACTTCCATTAAGGAAAGCTGTCTAGACATCCATTTGCCAAATCTCATAATCCATATGAGCAGCAATGGATAAGAGTATCCGGATAGACTTAAGCATGGCTACCGGTGAAAAAGTTTCCTCATAATCGATTCCATCTTTCTGAGTGTACCCTTTCACAACAAGCCTAGCTTTGAAAGTTTCTATCTTCCCGTCTGTCCCTCTTTTCCTTTTGTAGATCCACTTGCATCCAACGGCTTTTAAACCATCAGGTGGTTCTACAAGCTCCCAGACCTTATTAGAGTACATAGACTCTATTTCAGAATTCATTACCTTTTGCCAGGATGCTGCATCTATATCTTGGAGTGCTTCGTCATATGTTCGTGGATCAGGTTCATGTTTACCCGAGATCAAGTCCGAAGACTCTCCCAAAAACATGAATCTTTCAGGCTGCCTTACAACCCTCCCACTACGACGAGACTGCGGGTTGTGTATCATGTGTGACACGTGTTGCGTCTCTTGTGGTACTTCATCTTGCATTGTTGGTAATGAAGTAGACGTGTCCTCTTTAAGTTCTTCTAAAACAACTTTGCTTGGGCTTGTGATCCATTATATAGTCTTCTTCTAAAAAGCGGGCATTGGTGCTAACAATGACCTTATGGTCTTTAGACTATAAAATAAACCACCTTTCGTTCCTTTGGGATATCCTACAAACACGCGAACTTACGGGATTCTAACTTATCAACATCCGGTTTCAGCACATGTCTTGGACTACCCCAAATCTGAATATGTCTTAGGCGGGTTTCGCCCATTCCACAATTCTATGGGAGTAGAAACCGATTTAGAAGGTACTAAGTTCGGAATATTGTTGTTTCAGAGCATATCCCCAAACGAATTTGGTAATTCGAATAACTCATCATCGATCTAACCATCTCCATAAGAGTCCTGTTCCTTCGTTCTACTACACCATTCATTGGGGTGTTCCAGGTGCGCACAATTGGGATTGAATCCCGACCTCGATAAGTAATTCCTAAACTCTCCTAAGAGGTATTCGCCACCACGATCAGACCGTAGTGTCTTGATACTTTTACCTAGTCGTTTCTCCACATCAGCCTTGTATTCTTTGAACTTATCAAAGCACTCAGACTTGCGGCGCATTAGGTAAATGTATTCGTATCTTGAATAATCATCTATAAAATAGACAAAATATTCAAAACCACCTCTTGCTTGGACATACATAGGACCACACAAATCAGAATGAACCAATTCTAACACTTCTTTGGCTCTATACCCCTTGGCCTTGAACGACCTCTTGGTCATTTTACCTTCTAAGCAAGATTCACAAGTTGGAAAATTTTCCAACTCTAATGAACTCAAAAGTCCATCGGCTATAAGCCTCTGAATCCTACTTAAGTTAATATGACCAAGCCTTAGATGCCAAAGATATGCTTGATTCATTTTCGAAGGTTCTTTTCTCTTATTAGAATTAGAAGATGAGTTATAAATTTTCATGTTTTGCTTTGTGGAAGAAATTGGATTTAAAGTATACAAATTGCCAACTAATGCACCAGAACAGATAATCACTTTATTTCTTTTAATAACTACATCGTTACCAAAGGAAACTGAATATCCATCTAAAAACAGTTTAGAAACTGAAATTAAATTTTTTCTAAAACTGGGTACATAAAGATAATTTCTTAAAATCAAATTTTTATTTCTACTAAAAGATAAGTAGACGTCTTCCACTGCAACAGCTGCCACCTTAGTAGCATTGCCCATGTAGACGGTAATCTCTCCTTCAGATAGTCATCCGGTTTCACGAACCCTGCAGAGAATTGCGAGACATGATCATGGCTCCGATTCACACACCGGTGCTTGTGAGATAACACCGCTAAACATGTTTCAACAACTAGAGCATGAGATATACCTTTGTTTTGATTCTTACGAGGACGGTCCGCCTTCCAATGTCCACTGTTTGCAGATGAAGCATTTGCCCTTCTGCTTCTTCTTACACTCCCTTCGAGTACACTTGTGAGACTTATTCTCTCTTCCTTTCTTATTCTCAGAATTAAATTTTATAATTTAATATAAACCAACCAACATTTCACAAAAATCTCAATGTGAGACTAATGAATAAACTCTTATTCATATTATAGCCCATTTTTTTCATTCATTGTTCGAACCATCAAAACTTCTAGGTTAGCTTTGGTCATATCGACTAGCTCATTTTCATCAAAATTTCCCAATAGTATATGATCAATTTTATCAGACATGGTGGTCGTCATTATCTTTCTCATGGCTTCTTGCCTAGAAGCCCTATCTGATGACCAAAGAGTTCCTTGAGATTGTATCATAATATCGTTGGTAAATCTTGATCTCGATGTTGCAATACATTTGACATTGAAGCCAAAATGTAACACCGCGCCATCTCATCTGCTTACCCATTTCCTATGATATTCAATCTCCTCTTGGGTAGATTCACCATGGGTGCTTGAGGACACCGCTCAGTCAGTACAAATTTATAGCTTTCAGCAGTAAGGACAATGTCCAGGTTCCTTTTCCAATCTATGTAATTAGGTCCAGTAAGTCTATTCTGTTGAAGTATGATGGACAGTGGGTTGAAAGTCATCCTAAGAATCACAAATAACTTTTGGTCAGAACTCTAAATTTAGAATAATATTGATTCCTCAAACAATACTATTTTAAATTAACCAACACCTCAAAACACCGTGAATTTTGTATGCCACGTTAGTGTGGACGTATACTAATTCAACATTTGTAAAAGGAGGGTTTTAACCCATTAATTTTATTATCTTGTCAACCTAACTTTTTGACAAATAAAATTAATAGTTGGTATCATTTGGTCACACAAATAATAGCAGTGACTCCGATGGGGAGGATACTATTAGATGTGTCTAAGTGTATACCACTACTTGACACTAAGTCCATTAATAAGATTATGCCCCTTCCGTTGGGGAAGATCACACACTCTTAATTAACTTCCTATAGTCATCCAAAAATGGAAGTCTGTTCTAGTGATCCGCAAACAAGCTCATCCGTTATGGAGGAAGGCACTCAGAGCCAACGCGCAAGCTTTTTGCATCACCTACAAACCAGTAATGGAGACCATGGGATTTACTTAAAAATCCCTCTCCCACTTAGTTATTTATAAATGAGGAATTTTAACTATGCTAGCCTACTAAACTTGTAAACTAACATGCACACACAGCACAATATAAAAGCAATAAATAGAAAATCTAATTTTCAACTATTATGGCTTTTGTCTCTAGTTGTCCTCCATGTGTTGTCATCCCAAGCTGCTGCCATATTTGGCCACCGCCACCGGGTCTAGCTGTCGCATCCATCTTGCTCCTAGTTCCGCTGCGCCTCTGGTCCTTAGAAGGTTCCACGCTTTGCAAGATTCGATCCGCGACATAAATAGAATTTTACATTTTTGATTCTATATTCCATAAAAGGAATGTACATGTATCTAGATCAAAAATAAAATCCTAATAAAATTAAATACAGCTCCTGCTGTATTTTAATACAATCATGCCCACACATATAAATGCCCTTGACATGTCCAAGGGTCCAATCACACACATAATAACTAAAAGTCATAATAGTTGGATCCTGCATCCACAAAGTTAGCACATCCTACTATTAACCTGCCTAAATTATGTATGACATGTGCATAATTAACCTAATACCAAATACAGAGGCAAAACCCTAGCTCGATACCAATTGTTGGTTGTTACTCGGAAAGCCTAGAGGTTCCACTGCAAAAATTTTGTACAAAGGTTCGAACCTTTTCCTAGCTACCATGTGTTCTTTTAAATTAAATTTTGGATCGCCTATGGAACTTAACACGTTTGATCCAAAACTTAATCTATTTGTTCTTTTAGGTTTTGACTTGGATCTCCTGCGGAACTTAACACGTTCGACCCAAATCACCTTAAGTTATTAATTCCATTAAATATTAATTTCCATAATCGGTTCCCAGTACTGACGTGGCGAGGCACATGACCTTCTTGGATATGGGAGCAACCACCACCGACTAGACAAAACCTTTTATAGAAATCTAATATTTAATTTCCTAAAATAACTTTAGGTTAACCGAAGAGAACAATCAAATCACAAGGAAAAGAAAAAACAAAAGAACACAACATCGAAAAACATATTCGAAATTTTAGAACGTAAGCCTCTTGTATTTGATATTATTTCCATAAATAACTAGTATGATGCGGAAAGAAAAATTACTAGTTATACCTTGTTGAAAAATCTCTTGATCTTCTACCGTATTCCTCTTCTAACCTCGGACGTTGTGTGGGCAACGATCTTCCAAGATGAGAAATCACCAACCACCTTCTTCTCCTCCTAGCTAGGTTCGGCCAACAATAAGGAAGCTTCACCAAGGAAGAAGATCAAAACACCAACCAAGCTCCAAGAGATGCTAGCTTTCTCTCCTTCTTCTTCTTCTTCTCCAAGTAGTATCCGGCCACCACAAGAACTCCAAGAGGGATGAAGTATTCGGCCACCACAAGAGGAAGAGAGGAAGAAGATGATGGCCGGCCACAACACCAAGGAAAAGAGGGAGAGAAAATAATAGAGGTTGTCTTATGAAGGCACCCTCACCCCTTCTTTTATATTCCTTGGCCTAGGCAAATTAGGAAATTAAATTACAATAAAATTTCCTTAATTCCCTTGACATGATTTAATTGAGAAAAATAAAATAAAATTTCCCCAATTAATCTCTAATGGCCGGCCACATCAAAAGAGTAAAATTAGACAAGTTTTAATCAACAATTAAAACTTCCTAATTTGTTTCCGGAAATTTTAAAATTAAAATTTCTCTTTAAAAATCTCTTCATGGTTGATAAAAGGAAATTTCTATAATTTTAATTCTATTAACATGTGGATAATTTTAAAGAGAAAATAAAATATCTCACCAATCTACAAATAAGGAAAGAGATCAAATCTCTTTCTTTAATTTTTTGTAGATCTTTTACAAGAGAGATATTTTAATTTTAATTCTCTTTAATAAATTATTTCTTCCACATAATAAAAATTAAAATTAAAATTCCTTTTTAATTTAATTTGGCCGGCCCCCACTAGCTTGGGTTCAAGCTAGGGCCGACCACCCCAATTTATACCTAGGCCGGCCCTAGCTTGGTTCCCAAGTTAGCTTGGTCGTCCCCCTATTGGTGGGTATAGAAGGTGGGTATAGGTGGGTATAGTACTCTATAAATAAGAGGCTATGATAGGGACCGAGAGGAGGAATTGGTTTTGGTCTCCCGATAAAATTAAGCATCCCGTGTTCGCCCCGAACACACAACCTAATTTTATCAATAATAATTCATTCCACTAGAGAACTATTATTGAACTGCCGCACCAATCCCAAATTACACTTTTGGGCTCCTTCTTATTATGAGTGTGTTAGTCTCCCTGTGTTTAAGATATCGAATGCCCACTAATTAAGTGAGTTACTGACAACTCATTTAATTAATATCTAAGTCCAAGAGTAGTACCACTCAACCTTATCGTCATGTCGGACTAAGTCCACCTGCAGGGTTTAACATGACAATCCTTATGAGCTCCTCTTGGGGACATTATCAACCTAGTATCTCTAGGACACAGTTTCCTTCTATAATCAACAACACATACTATAAGTGATATCATTTCCCAACTTATCGGGCTTATTGATTCATCGAACTAAATCTCACCCATTGATAAATTAAAGAAATAAATATCAAATATATATGCTTGTTATTATATTAGGATTAAGAGTACACACTTCCATAATAACCGAGGTTTTTGTTCCTTTATAAAGTCAGTATAAAAGAAACGACCTCAAATGGTCCTACTCAATACACTCTGAGTGTACTAGTGTAATTATATAGTCAAGATAAACTAATACCTAATTACACTACGACCTTCTAATGATTTGTTCCTTTCCATTTTGGTCGTGAGCTACTGTTTATAATTTATAAGGTACTGATAACATCATCTTCTGCATGTGACACCACATACTATGTTATCTACAATATAAATTAAATGAACAACTACAAACAAATGTAGACAATTTGACCAAATGTGATTCTTTATTCATAATGAATGTTTACAAAGCTTAGGCTTTTAGTATACATTCCAACACTTTCTTCGGACTATGCTCGCGAGGCCCAGGCTGATGATAGTTGCGGCGAGGCTCTCGGAATGAGGTACGAGGGGGTTCTTCCTGCTGCTTCCTCTTTGAGCCCCTGTTGGAGGCAGGAGCTGGTTCTTTGGACGCTTCAGGCGCTAGGCGAGGTCGTGAAACTGTTCCTTGTTTTTCAGAGGCGCCTTGCTTTCTGACCTCCTTGAAGAGCTCGTACTCCCCCGCAGTCATGGTGACATTAATCCTCCTGCTGGAACTTCGACCAGAGTCCTCCATCTTCACGCTTCGGATCAGGCTGTTGTGTTTCCCACAGACGGTACCAAATTTGATCCCGTCCGGAAGCTGAGTCGGACGAAGGCTGGTCGCAACGGCCTGGTTGTTGACGGAAAGTCGTGGGTGATTCAGCTCCCACGAGCGGCTGACGATGCTGCAGGATCCTGCACACACTCAGACGATCTCCCTCCTCACGTTAGAGACCAGAACCCAGGGAAAAAGTCCCTGGATCAGGCCCTCCGACGCTCAAGTCAGGTCCTTTTTCCCCAGAAAAAGCAGAGAGCCCAAAAAAAATGACTGAAAATGAAAAGTTGTGGAAAAAGTGACCAGGGAGCGTACCCGCGTACGAGGAATCCCCTCCTTTTTATGCACCCTCCTTGCTTCCAGAACCTGCCACCCTGTCAGAAAACGTTAGACGCTGGGCTTTGTCGTATATCCCGGACACCTGTCGCGCTGCTATTGGTCGTGAAGGCATCTTCTTATTTAGGAACCTCTGCCTTTACACATGAGTTTTGTCTTGTAGCAAAGGACATCTGTCAGGCTACTATTGGTTATGAGGGCATCTTTTCGTTTAGGAACCTCCGCCTTCGCACATCTCACTGGTATGTAATGATTACCCTTGATGGACAATTGTGATCCTCCGACTCCTACACAGCTTAACTCATCCTATTTATCGCGGTCTGCATCTACCTCACACCCCTCGACTAGATCCCGCCTCTAAGCGTTACTTGTCAGTCGGGCTAACCCTGAACAACCCTGTCGATCACGGTCTATACTCTGTACCCGGTATTTCCTGGCGCTCGATCATAAGCCTGTAGATCGGGCTGTCTTTACACAGCTCTACCGCTTCCGACCTGTGATTTGTGACTTGCACTTCCGGGCCTTCGAATCGCAGGCCTGTAGATCGAGCTGCCTCTACCCAGCTCTGCCGATCCCGACCCGTGAGTATTTGCTGGCCCTTGACCGTAAGCCTGTAGATCGGGCTGTCTTTACATAGCTCTGCCGCTTTCGACCTGTGATTTGTGACTTGCACTTCCGGGCCTTCGAATCGCAGGCCTGTAGATCGAGCTGCCTCTACCCAGCTCTGTCGATCCCGACCTGTGCCCGGTGTTCCGCCCGTCGTCTCCCTTTGTCTTTCAACTACTTTGCCCCCTTGATCGACAAGTCTGCCTGACCTCTGACTACCCCATATGCTTGCCTCTGACTGCCTAGTCAGCTTGACTATTGACTTCCGAGTCACCTTGACTATTGACTGCCAAGTCACCTTAACTATTGACCGTCACGTCCTCTTGACTTTTGACCGCTATATGACCTTGACCCTTCTCACCCTTTCCTCTTGGGCCCCTCCATTGCCAACCGTATCAGGGAGAAAGAAACTTCATTGTTAACGAGTTTTTAGTCTAACATTGAAAGTTTCATAGTCTTAGTATTGGTTTATATTGTTACACATGCATATATGATAGGAACAAAAGCATTAGGACAGACTCTCTTTCATTTGTGGATGTGTAACTGGTATAAATTTAAGATCTGGATTGTATTGAATCAAGTTGACTCGTGTGTAAGTACAACCAGCACACATTTGTTGGATCGGTTAAGGAAAAATTTTACTAAACAACCAATATTTTACCACATGTATTCTTTTCGTTTGCCCCTCAAGAGGGAGGGCCGTCGACTATTATTAAACTTGGGCATTAAATGACCTTTACTCGGTGTTCAATACAAATAAGGGATCGTGCTCCTATATAAGGAAACTATGACCTTGACCAGGAGAGAAACGCAGAAACGAAAGCTATAGCAAAGAAGAGAATCTCCATCCACCTTCGTTTTCCAAATCTTCTCTCCATTGTACATTTCCACTCGATGGTTTGCCCATGATAGTAATAGGGTACTTTCTTAGTTTGCCACGAACAACTAGTGTTTGGTTGTATACATGGTTCTGCCGTTGTATCTTGGGAAATAAACGTTCATTATTGTCATGTCCCGGAGGAGTTCCTGCCGACAAGTGGACATCTCCCTCTTATGACAACGTATGGAACTTGGAAACATAGTCACACGCTGTACAAGTATAATAACTATATATAGTCCACATGGTTGGAAATATACATAACCATGAAAGATAATAAGTAGTTCATACGATTGAAACAAAAAACACAGGGAAAGATAATAACAATACACAACCTACAGTTGATACAAAACATAACCACGCAAGATAATTGACTAGACTGCGTACCGGTACAACTTACCTTAATAAGTACATAACCAGACTAAAAGACACCACAAGTCTAAAAATCCACATAAGTTATTCAATAGATGAACAAGTCTGAAAACCAATAATACTAGTAAAAGCAATAGCAGAAGAAGATGCTCGATGCGACATAGGATTGGCAGACAAGATCTTTAGGTGATTCCATAAATCCTCACCTGCTCCTTGGGGAAAGGAAACCAATAAAAGGGGTGGTGAGTCTGGGTGACTCAGCGGGTAATAGACATAGACAGTGCATGAACATAATATATATAGAGATTCAAAGGTATACAGTTTTAGGGAATAATCAATAAGCATAATAGTAATGTCATAATAAGTGTCCATACCTGAATGATGTGTCGAGCACCTAATAACTGCAAGTGCAAGAGTGGATCTATAATAGAACTGCTTGTATCTACTAAAGCATCATATATGGCTTATCAAACTACTAATAAGCAAGCTAATGTCAAGTACATGTAACAAACGTATCTCAACCATATGTAAACATATCATAGATATCACAGACATACGGATATAAACAATCACAAGCATATGCAATCACATATCATATGCATATGCACGACATAGTCACTCCCATCCACCCCTTAGCTACCACGATCGGTCGAGAGGTCAGGACAATGACAACTATACACACTATCAACAACCACTACTCCTAAGTGGTGCGAGTTGATAGTTTGTAGAGTAGCTATCTAGCTACATAACCTTGCTGTTCGCAACTCCAACTACCACTACCACTACCTTTGAGTGAATTTTGTTGAGCATAACAAGACAAACTGCACTCACTCCAAGCATACTACCTCAAGCGGTTGAGTGAGTAGCAATGGCCAATGACTCTCTCAACCATAAGGGAGACATAGTCGCGGTTGTCGGCATGCATGCAATGTTATGATGAGCAAGATGTGAATAATCATCACTACAGATATAGCAAACAAATATGCCACAGTAAAACTAGCATGCCCAACAAAGGACATGTATATACAACAATCAATGCAAATAAATAAGATATCCAGTATCTACTAAATATCATAGATGACAACGAGAGACTGTATAGATATGAAGTCGATCATCGCAAAGTTCAAGCATGTAATTATCAAACTTGGATAAAATATAAGTAGAGTCAAGATAAATACATCAACTATTTGAAATATAGTTCATGCACTAAGGTTAAAGTACTAAAGAAACAAAGCAAGAAGTAACCGCCTTTATTTGTAGTTCGTTTATAACTGTTTTCAAATATGTGGATCACATCTAGCTCGAATCCTACCAATATAGGATACGAGGTAAAACTAAGGATCTAAAATGAATATACCATCCTATTAATTAATTAATTAATCAATCTAATTAATCATAGATTCATATAATCCTTCAATCATATTCTTCACCCAAATCAGTGATGGGATTCCACTTAACCCTAGGAACATGGTGAAATCAACTTCTATCAACAATCGATCAAATCTAATCCACCAAATCGAGATTAACATCATTATTAACGATCTAACTCCCCCATAATGTTCCTTAAATCTGATTGTAACCTAAACAAAACTAAATAAATAGAACTAATAGAGTAAAGAAATTCATTATCCTACAACTTCTCTTCTGATAGTACAATGGAATGGTGTAGGCAATGGAGGATCGATCGCTGCAATTGATTAGACAAAACTATGCCCAGCGAGACAGGACAGATCACAGCGGTTGCCATGGCTGCTCAGAGTTGCGGCAGGTGGCACCACTATGGTCTCTAGGGCAGTGCGTCGCTGGGCTAGCCTCACATGATGTGAGAGAGAGATGATGAAGAGGGATGGTAGATCTATGTCGTCGGCAAGGGCTGAGGTGCTGCACCAGTGATGAATCGGGAAAGAAGGGATAATGATAGTGGATCGGAGCTAGGGCAGAGGCGTGTGAGGGATGGCTGGGTGGCCCCTGGTGTAAGTACCTCGTGTTGATTTTGATGTGATCAACTAAGTCAAGTTAGCCTCTACGTTATTTGATGCCTTGCATCTGAGTGTGAAGGGGCTTAGTGTTGGTTGCTATGCGGAATATCATACCGGTTCCCCTGTACAAAAATTTTATACAAGTCCTGAACCTTTACTAACAACCTATTGTGTTCTTTAGAAATTAAATTAAGAATCGCAAACGGAACTTAACATTATTGATTCCAAATTTAACTTATCTGTTCTTAGTGGTTTAAACTTGGATCGCAAACAATGCTTAATATTATTGATCCAAATCCACCCATGTTACAAATTTAATTAAAATTAATTTCTAAAATTGGCTTCCAGGACTGCATGGCGAGGTACTAGGCCTTCTTGGGCATGAGATCATCCACCACCGCCTAGACAAAGCCTTTTAAAGAAATTTAATATTTAAGTTCCTTATAGTAACCCTAGGTTTAACCAAAAGGAACAATCGAATCACAAATTCGAAAAACAAAAAAAAATACAAACTCGAATCATAAATTTGAAACCTAGAATCATATGTCTCTTGTGTTTGGTATTTCAAAATTCATACAAAGAAAACTAGTATCATGCGGAATAGAATTACTAGTTATACTTTTCTTTGTAAGCAACAACCTCTTGATCTTCTATCGTATTCCTCTTCTTATCTCAGACGTTGTGTGGGCAACGATCTACCGAGATGAGAACCACCAAGACAGCTTCCTTCTTGCAAGTTTCGGCCACCAACCTTCAAGCTCCAAGGGATGCAAGAGCAAAGCCTCCTTTCTCTCCTTCTCCAAGCAAAATCCGGCCACCACAAGAACTCCTAGAGATGATGTGGTTCGGCCACAAGAAGAAGAGAGGAGAGGATGATTAGGGCCGGCCACACCAAGGAAGAAAAGAGAGAGGAATAATAGATGATATGTTATTAGGTGAGGCACCTCTACCCTCTCTTTTATATTCCTTGGTCTTAGCAAATAAGGAAAGTTTTAATAAAAACTTCCTTATTCTCTTTGCCAATGAAAGGAAAATTTAATTAAAATTTCCTTTAATCCTTTATCATGGCTGGCCACATCAATTGCTCTAAATAAGACAAGTTTTAAACACTAAATTAAAACTTCCTTATTTATTTTCAGAAATTTTTTAAAATAAAAATTTCTCTATTAATTTTCCCTTCATGGTTGGTTATAATAGGAAATTTTATAAATTAAAATCTCTCTTATTAAAACATGTGGATATTTCCAAAAAGAAAAGTTTTCTTTAAAATTAAAATCTTCCTCTCAATCTACAAATAAGGAAAGATATCAAATCTTTTCTTAATCTTTTGTAGAAGCTATAATAGGAAAGATTTAATTTTAAAACTCTCTTTTAAATCATGAAGATGGTTACAAAAAAGGAAAGTTTTATCAAAAATTAAAATCTTCCTTTTAACTACAAATAAGGAAAGATATCAAACCTTTCACTTAATCTTTTGTAGAAAGTTATAAAAGGAAAGATTTAAATTTTTAACTCTCTTTTAAAACCATGGTATCCACATAAGAAAAGATTTTAAAAATAAAATCCTTTTATTTTATATGGCCGGCCACACCAAGCTTGGGCTCCAAGCTATGGCCGACCACCCTACTTGGCTCAAGCCTTTGGCTTGGCCGACCCAAGCTTAGGTTCCAAGCTTGCTTGGCCGGCCACCTAAGGGTGGGTAGTGTTGGATCGTGAAACGCGATAGAGGGGGGGGTGAATATCGATTCGAAAAAATCATGTTAATAAGAGTTAAGCGCAGCGGAATAATAAAAAACTTAGGCAAACTGAACAAGGTGTTTTTTACTTCGTTCGGAGCCTGTGACGACACCTACTCGAAGGTCCGTACTCCTTGAGTACTTTCGTTGGGCAATTCACTAGCAATTCGAAATACTATTACAAATTAAGGTACAGTAATGCTAATGGAAATAAAGAGATACCGATAAGAAAGTTAACCAAAGAAGAAGGAGCACTTTGTCGGAGCTTTGTTAGCGTCGCAGGAGCGTAGAGCAGCAGAGCAAGCAGTCGAAGAGTTCTCAGTTGTTATTGAAGCTCCACCCCTGGGGCTTCTTTTATATGCTGCTCCGGGCGCCTGGATCCCTTCCGAGCGCCCTAGTGCGACGTGGCAGGTCTAATCAGCGAACTCCACGTGGCGACGACTCGGCCTGGATAAAATTCACCTCCGGGCGCCCGGATCCCTTCCAGGCGCCCGGACCTCCTATTTCCAGAAACTTCCTTTCCTGCAAAACAGAGTTAGTCCGAGGCAAATATATATTCTGCAAAATAGATTGTTAGCACAACTAAGGTAATATGATTTAACAAGAAAAGAGTATGACTTAGATTCCTTCTTTCCGAGACCAGAATCTAGTCACGATCTCGACTTAGATATCCGAAATGGATCTAAGCCGGATCGACGCTTAATGTTCCCTTCTTGGGAACGCGTCCTCGCAGTCACTCCCCTCCAGTGACTTACCTCACTTACTTGCCAGACGTCCGGTCAGCCCGTCGACCTAGCTGGGCTTCGTGCCTAAGCGTCCGGTCAGCCCGTCGACCCGTTTGGACTTCGTGCCAGCTATCCGGTCAGCCCGTCGACCTAGCTGGGCTTCGTGCCAGACATCCGGTCAGCCCGTCGACCTGTCTGGACTTATCCTGCACACTTGATCAGAGTGTTAGATCAACAATAAACCTAACTTAACCTATTTGTCATTCATCAAAACCTGGGTTAAATCGTTAGTGCTAACTGCACCAACAGGTAGGAAGTGGGTATTTGGTGGATATAATTCTCTATATATAAGAGCTACGATAGGGACCGAGAGGAGGAATTGGTTTTGGTCTCCCGATGAAATTAAGCTTCCCGTGTTTGCCCCGAACACCCAACTTAATTTCATCAATAATAATTCATACCACTAAAGAATTATTATTAAACTACCGCACCAATACCAAATTACATTTTGGGCTCCTTATCATGAGTGTGTTAATCTCTCTGTGTTTAAGATGTAGTATATCCACTAATTAAATGAGTTACTGACAACTCACTTTAATTAATATCTTAGTCCAAGAGTAGTACCACTCAACCTTATCATCATGTCGGACTAAGTCCACCTGCAGGGTTTACATGACAATCCTTATGAGCTCCTCTTGGGGACATTATCAACCTAGATTACTAGGACATAATTTCCTTCTATAATCAACAACACACATTATAAATAATATCATTTCCTAACTTATCGGGCCTCTTGATTTATCGAACTAAATCTCACCCATTGATAAGTCAAAGAAATAAACACTAGATATATGTGTTTGTTATTATATCAGGATTAAGAGTACATACTTCCATAATAACAAAGGTCTTGTTCTTTTATTCAGTTAGTATAAAAAAAACTTACCTTAAATGGTCTTGCCCAATACACTCAGAGTGTACTAGTGTAATTTTATAGTTAAGATAAACTAATACCAAATTACACTATGACTATTCCAATGGTTTGTTCCTTTCCATTTTAGTCGTGAGCTACTATTTATAATTTATAAGGAACTGATAACATAATCTTCTGTGTGTGACACCACATACCATGTTATCTACAATATAAATTAATAGAACAACTACACTTAGCATATAAATGTAGGCATTTGACCAATGTGATTCTTTATTTTAAAATAAAATATTTATAAAAGGCTAGACTTTTAGTATACACTCTAACACTTCGGAACACAAGAAGTCGAGTGGAAGACACGACAGACGAGAAGGATGTCACGAGCATCGAGTTGATGGACTTGGTGCATCTGAGGGATGAGAATCTATGGAAAAGTACGCCAGTGGAGTGAAAAGGATGTATACGGCGTTTTCGAGGGAAGAGAAGTTGAAGCTGAAGCCTGCCTTAGGGAAGGCGCCTTCAAAAGCTTGGAAGGCGCCTTCCATGAACAATGTCGAAGGCGCCTTTAGATGACCATTGGTAAAGATAAAGTTTTATCTTCGGTGATAAAACTTGTTTCATTAAAGGTGCCTTAAACCCAATTTAAGGCACTTTGAAGCTTCGGATAGAGTTTTTCAAGGGCTATAAAAAGACCCTTAGAGCTAGGATATAAACAACAACTTATGTATTAACTTTCTAAATCATTTTTGAGCTATCAACGTGTGTAAAAGTCTTTTTCATCTTCAATGAAGGAGTTCTTTATTGAGCTTGTTAATACCTTGGATTAACAACCACGTAGGTTGTAATCAAGTAAAATTTTGGCCTTTACCTACTCTTTTAAGTTGTTATTTCTTTTATGCTAATTATTTTTACTTAATTAAATTGTGCATCGTTGCTAAGAAAAAGCAAGAGATTTTTTTCTAACTCTGATTGCCGGCTATTCACCCCCCTCTAGCCGGGCGTACTGGGACAACCAACAAATTATATCAGAGCTCAACCGCTTCAGAAGGACTAACCGCTGACTAAAGCAAACAAGATGATGGCTGGACCGAGTATCTACCCGCTAAAATTTGAGGAGGAATTCACTACTTGAAAAAAGAAGATGGAGATATTCTTCAAAATAGATTTTGATTTACTTTTAATAATGAAATACAGTTTTGTAGCACCGAAGGATCAGTAAGGAGACGACAAAGAAGAATATCAGTGGACGAAGGAGCAAGTCGACTTCATGGCAAACGACAAGGTAGAATTCCATCTGCTTAGCATCCAACCACCATAAGAAGTCAACCATATCAAAGCCTATGAGTCAACCAAAGAGCTCTGGAACTAAATCAGTAACTTTCGGATGGAAGAAGGCGAAACAATCACACATCTACACTCGAGGATCAAAGAACTCATCACCTGATTCACGAATCTTAGAGAAAAGGTAACAAACTAAGATTCGTTAAGGTACACTTTAAATTCATTTTCGAGAACACCCGAGTGGACATTGATAGTCGACTCATTCTACATCTCTAAGGCTCTCGAGGTTAGTACTTTAGAAAATTTATTTTATACTTTTGAACTTCATGAATCAAGATGTGCAGGCCTAAAGAATAAAGAAGAAAAGACATCCCAAAACGTAGCACTTAAAGCTAACCTAAAAGGTGAACCGGATTCAAACACATTGCTTGACGAAGATGAGGCCGCGTTTATGATAAGAAAATTTGGAAAATTCCTTAAAACTAACAAATTTAATAAGTCGAGGCTAAGAAACATTCACAAAGCAAACGAAAGGTGAGATATTATAACTACTAAGAAGAAGGACATATAAAGGACCACTGCCTAAAACTGAAGAACAAGGAAAAGAACGAAAGACCGACCTGGACGAAGCATAAAAATCTAAAGACAACGTGAGACGAAACATCATCATCAGAATCGAAAATCGAAGCCTATGCTAAATTTGCATTGATGGCAAGTCACCAAGAAGATGACGAAGTGAGTTCATCTAAAATGAGCATCGGCGAAGGGGGAGCCACTTCAGAATGAAGCAGTAATACAGGAGGAGCATCAGATAACGAGATCGATAAAATAAGTCAGATACGATCTCTACCTCCTAATAAATTATATAAGTTTATAAAAATACTTCCAAAAAATTCTTGTAAATTAGAAATTGGAAATAAAAACTTTAAAAAGGAAAATGTGGAATTAAAAATAACTTTGGTAAAATTTTGTCGATTAGAATATTTCGATAAGGTAAAAATTAAAACTGAAAAATTAAGGGATCAAATAGAAAAACTTGAAAAGAATCAGTTTCAAAATTCTAGGAACTATTAAGAGCTAAATTTATATTATATATTTTAGTCAAATTAAAAAAGTAATAAGAAAATATATACCAAGAAAATTTCTGATTAATCCAATAGGTAAGAATCTATATTGAGTTCTAAAATCATGCCCCCGGTGCACGAAGCTCCCGCCATGCGGGGTTCTGGGGAAGGATCCATTGTACGCAGCCTTACCCTGCTTTTTGCAAGAGGCTGTTTCCAGGATTCGAACCCGTGACCTTTTGGTCACATGGCAACAACTTTACCATTGCGCCAAGGCTCCCCTTCATTTCATAACCTTTCTATTCAAAATTAATTAAGTCTTAATTTTTCTCTGAAAAAAAATTTATTACTTATTTGTAGGAAAAATTTTAAAATTTTTTTACTGCTATATTAATTTTTATAATTTTTTTAATAAAAATCATATTTTTAAAATTAAAATTATTTTGCAGAGTTATTTTTAAAAAATTTATTTTGTTTGATAAAATATTATGTTCTTTGTCTAAATAAATATTTTTAAATTTTTTTTATCATTATTAAATTTTCTATGAATTTATTTTCAAAATATTAATTTTTAATATTAATTTTTAATATTAATTTTTAATATTAATTTTTTAAAAAAAGTTAATTTTTGAAAATTTAATTTTTCTAAAGATATAATTATAGTTTACATGCTGACAAAATGTTGCAAGAATTTTTGAAATCAAAATCTATTTGTTAAGCATTTTATTTTCTAAATACATCTTTCTATAGAAGATAGTTTATTACTGTTTAGATTAATTTCCTTTATTTGTGAAAATTTTATCACTATTTTAGATAATTCTGTTTAATTGTTATAAAAAGTTTCAAAAAATTTCAATGATTAAAAATAATTTTAAAATTATTTCTTCTAAAATTAGTTTTTAAATCACAAAAATTCAGGTTTTTGAAAAATAATTCCGAGAATTTAGTCACTATTTGTGTAACCCATAGAATTGTTACCCCTATTTTTAATACGATCAAAGGGGAAGAATATTAGATCAAGTCTAAGGGAGGTAAAATTTCTACATATTAATTGTTTTAATATTGCCTATTTATTATTTGTATTTCATGTTTATTAATTGTAATTATTTTACTATTATGTTACTATTCATTTTAACTCTAACTTAACTTGGATTGATCACATCAAAAAGGAGGAGATTGTAAGTACCCCGTGTTGGTTTTGATGTGATCAATCAAGTTAAGTTAGGATCTGCGTTATTTGATGCCTTACATTTGAGTGTGCAGGGGCTCAGGAACGCAAGAAGTCGATCGGAAGGTGCAACAGATGAGAAAGATGACACGGGAATCGAGTCAATGAGCTCGGTGCATTCGAGGTGTAATACCCTGGTTCTGAGATTCTGGTTAAGTATGACTTAAAAGGTTAGATGGTACTATCCATATCACCAAGGTGCACCTTTCTTTTCGGAAGCCCAAACTTAAGAACTCTAAAGTTAAGCATGCTTGGCTTGGAGAAATCTGAGGATGGGTGACCTCCTGGGAAGTTTTCCAGGGTGTGTGCGAGTGAGGACAAAGCTCGCTGAAAGGACCTCCGGTGGTTTGTGTAGCTAGTAGTCAACCCGATGGGCAATTCTGGTGGCGTTCCCGGTTCGGTTCGGGTGGGGCCCGCCTGGGCCGGGGCGTTCAGATGATATCAGAGCAACCTTGCGACCGTGAGTGCGCCTATGGCAGGAGCACCTAGGGCACCACCTAGCAAGGGAGATTCTAGGATTTGTATGTGGTGTGATTCGTGGTTACACAACGAGGGCGTTGTGTCTTTAAGTGGGGGTGATTGTAATACCCTGGTTCCGAGATTCTGGTTAACTATGACTTAAAAGGTTAGATGGTACTATCCATATCACCAAGGTGTACCTTTCTTTTCGGAAGCCCAAACTTAAGAACTCCAAAGTTAAGCATGTTTGGCTTGGAGAAATCTGAGGATGGGTGACCTCCTCGGAAGTTTTCCAGGGTGCGTGCGAGTGAGGACAAAACTCGCTGAAAGGACCTCCGGTGGTATGTGGAGCTAGTAGTCAACCCGATGGGTAATTCTGGTGGCATTCCCAGTTCGGTTCGGGTGGGGCCCACTCGGGCCGGGGCGTTACACGAGGGGCGAGAAGCTATATTAGAGTACACCAGTGGAGCGAGAAGGACACGTGCGGCGCTTCTGAGGGACAAGAAACCGGAGCGAAATCCTGTTCAAGGAGAAGGCCGAAGTTGGGATGGGGTAAGCTCAACTCTGGAAGGTCGGAGCATCATCGATACAAAGAAAATCAGTTAAGGAGCGAATCTGCCTCAAGGAAGGCGCCTTCAATGGTTTGGAAGGTGTCTTCCATGAATAGTGTCGAAGGTGCCTTCCTGCCTGTTGGAGGCGCTTTCAAATGACCATTGGCTGAAGATAAAGTTTTACTTTTGGTGATAAAACTTGTCTCATTGAAGGCACCTTGAACCCAATTGAAAGCGCCTTCAAGCTTCGGATAGAATTTTTTAGGGGCTATAAAAAGAGCCCTAGAGTTAGGAAATAAACAACTTCTGTATAAACCTTCTAAGTCATTTATGAGTTATTAACATATGTAAAAGGCCTCACCACCTTCAACAAAGGAGTTCTTTAGTGAGCTTTTCAATGCCTTGGATTAACAACTACCTAGTTGTAACCAAGTAAAACTCTGGCATTTTATCTACTCTTTTAAGTTATTTCTTTTATATTAATGGTTTTTGCTTAATTAAATTGTGCATTCTTGCTAAGCAAATGTAAGAGATTTTTTTTCTAACTATGATTGCAGGCTATTCACCCCCTCTAGTCGGTCGCACTGGGACCAACACTGGTAGCTGTTAGGGGGATACATCATCGGCAAATGACACGGTGTGGATGGCAACACCAAGGGTTGATTGTGGCGATCTAGGGCACGGAGGATATGGGGTGAGCGGCAGTGGCTATGGGCTGGCCACGTCTGGCCATGAACTAGCCTCGTCTGACCGAGGTGGCGACGAGGCGGCTACATCGAGCAGAGACACGAGAGAAGAGGGTTCTGGAAAAATGGCTAAGGAAATGAAGAGAAGAAGTTAGGTTTAGGTATTTATACCTAGGTTTGATTAACCAACTATAGGTTAATATAATCAATCAACTCTCAACTTAATTGGAATATCTAAACGGGATTTCATTTAGCCTAATAAATCTACCCCTCAAAATGTCTCATCCAAACTTAAATTAAATCCCAAAAAAAATCTAAAAACCACTAAAAATTCTATATGGTTATTTCTCAATTAACACTTATTATTATTTTTTTCAATATTTAAGCGTTATATCTAACAATCATAACTTTAAAGTACAGTCAAAGGAGGACGAATCACGAATCTATTTTAAGGAAGCTGCTTTAAAACATGTCTCTACATCTTTTTTTCTTGCACCAAACTCAGGAGTCTACACTCAGAGTCAACATTGGGTAGTTAGGAGTCTACACTCGAGAGTCGGGACTCTGTACTCGGCAGTCGAGGGTCTATACTCGAGAGTCTGGAATCTCTACTTGGACTCGGCACTCGACACTCGACACTTGGCAATCAGAAGTCTGCACTCTGGAGTTAGAAGTATGCACTCAGACTCAGCAGTTAGGAGTCTGCACTCGGGCATACAAGGTAGCCCAGTTTTCCAGCCATCCCAAGTAGTTTTTCCTTCTCTGCTTGGTAGCCTAAGATTATCAGCTTAGGCCAACTCAACAAATAAGTCTAAATTTAGTTTTTAAAAATTTAGATCTTTTCCCTCTATTTCCGGTTATAAGATTGCCCAACAATCTTAAAATAGATTTATTTCTATTGAGATAGCCATAGAAAGTGTTGATGTGCAACAAAATCATCACATATAGGCCTTTGCCCTGATTGGAAATATTCCAATCAATTATTGGGGAAGATCAAAGAAGTTCACTAGCTTGAACTTCAAAAGATGACAACAGAAGATGTTCTTCTATTTGACCATGCTCACTCTGTCTCGATACTTGGCCAAGGACCCTCCCAAGCATGCTGATGTTCATACCATCAGTGCAGTAGAGGCATGTCTCATTCTGAGTTTCTATGCCAAAACTACATCCTCAACTTCCTTGACAACACATTGTATGTTGTGTACAACACAAAGAGGATGACCAATGAGCTGTGGAAGTTCCTAAATGAGAAGTACAAAATGGAGAATACGGGGGCTAAGAAATTCATCATGGGCCTATTCTTGGATTACAAGAAGGTTGATTCTAAGACTGTGATCAACCAAGTCCAGGTGTTTCAAGTGATTTTGCACGAGATCCACTCAGAAGGTATGATTTTGAGTAAAACCTTCCATGTGGTTTCTATCATTGAGAAGTTGTCTCCCTGTTGGAAGGACTTCAAGAACTACCTGAAGCACAAGCAAAAGTAGATGGATGTAGATGAACTCATAGTTAGACTTTAAATTGAGGAAAACAACAAGAGTTAAGAGAGAAAATTATTCTCTTAAGCTACTATAAAAGCCAACATATTCGAGCACAGTCAAACCTTGAAATAGAAGAACCCCAAATATTCCAATATGAAACCCAGAGGAGGCATAAGCAAGAAGAAATTCTCTAGGAAGTGTTTCATTTGTGACCTAGTTGGTCACAAATCTTCGGACTGCAAAAAGTTAAAGAAGATGCAGGAGGCCAACCTGAACAAGGGACCATAAATAGACTATCTCTGCACCATGGTCTCTGAATTAAACCTGGTGGGTTTAAATATTCGACAATGGTGGATCAATACTGATGTCATTAGACATATCTACTGCAACAAGGAGTTGCTCCACAACTTTAAAGAAGTCAAAGATGGAGAGAAACTATTCATGGTGAACTCAACAACCTCGAGCATTATGGACCAAGGAAAAGTGATGTTGAAACTGGCCTTACGAAAGGAGTTAACTCTCAATAATGTGTTGTATGTTTTGGAGATTCTGAAGAATCTAGTGTCGCATTATTTTTGAGTTGGTGCCCAAGCAAGAGGCCAGCCAAGATAGGTTTAAAAGTGAGTTTTTAATTTTTTAAATCTTTCTTTTTGTAGCCATCTACAATGTTTTAAAAGAGAGATTTTAAATTTTAAAAAACTTTCATTTTTTGAAGCCATTCACATGGTTTTAAAAGAGAGTTTTAAATTTAAAAAATCTTTCCTTTTGTAGCCATCTACAATGGTTTAAAAGAGAGATTTTATTTTTGTTAAAACTTTCCCTTTTTGTAACCATGATTTAAAAGAAAGATTTTAATTTTAAAAATCTTTCCTTTTTGTAGCCATCTACAATGTTTAAAAAGGGGATTTTTAATTTTAAAACTTTCCTTTTGTAGCTATCCACAATAGGAAATTTAAAAGAGATATTTTAATTTTTGTTAAAATCTTTCCTTTTTAGCCATTACCAAGGATTATAAAAGAGGATAGATGGTGCCTTAGAGGAAATAATCATCTATACTATTTCTATTCCTCTTCTATTCTCCTTGTGGTCGGTCCCCTCATATTCTTATTCTCCCTTTGCTTTCTCACCTAAGGCCGGCAGCATCAAGAGGTTTCAATCATCTTGTGGTCGACGGGTTGCAAGGAAGAAAGAAGAACAAGAGGTGGTGTTCCTAGCTTTGATCCCTTGGTGGCCGAAAGTCTTGGAAGAAAGAAGGACTTGGGTGGTTTTGCATCTTGGTAGATCGTCGCCCACACGACGTCCAAGAGGAGGAGAGGAATACAGTAGAAGATCAAGAGGTCTTTAAGCTACAAAGAAAGGTATAACTAGTTAATTGTTTTCGATGTGTACTAGTTTATTTTTCCTTTGTATGGATCCTGAAGTACCAACACAAGATGCTAGCGATCTTGTGCTTTGATTGAGGTCTCTGTAGTTTAACCTAGGGTTTACTGTAAGAAGTTTAAATATTCAATTTCTTTGAAAGACTTTAACTAGGAAGTGGTGGATGATATCATACCCAAGAAGGCCGAGTGCCTCGCCAACGACCTGGAAGTCAATCCTTGAAATAGATATTTAATCAACTTATGTAATATGCTTTAACTTCTAATGAACACATGGGTTGAACTTGGATTAATAATGTTAAGTTTCGTTTGCAATCCAAGTTTAACTTCTGAAAAACACATGGGTTGCTAGGAAAAGTTCTGTGTTTGTACAAATTATTTGTACAGGGGAAACAGAACGGAATTCCGAGTAGCGCCAACATTTGATACTTAGATGATAATTCTAGGGATATTTTGATACTTAGATGCTTGTTTTAGGGTTATTTTGATACTTAGATGATAATTTTAGGGTTATTCTTTATCTATTTTTTTTAAATATTTTGATACTTAGATACTTATTTTAGGGTTATTTTGATGCTGAGATGATAATTTTAGGGTTATTCATTATCTAGTATTTTCAATATTTTTAATCATATATTGAGACTTAGATGATAATTTTAGAGATATTTTAATGCTTAGATGCTTGTTTTAGGGTTATTTTGATGCGTAGATGATAATTTTAGGATTATTCTTCATCTAGTATTTTATATATTTTTTAATCATAATTTTAGTGTTATTTTGATACTAATTTTAGAGATATTTGGAAACTTAGGTGATAATTTTAGGGTTATTTTGATATTTAGATGATAATTTTTTAGTTATTTTGATGTGATTAATTAATTTTAGTTATTTAATTCAAATTACTTAATTAATTTAATTGAAAGTTATCATCAAACTTATTTATAAGAGTAATTTATTAAATAATATGATATTTTTATATATTTAACCACGTTTTATAAATATGGATAATAATTAAGAATCAAATTAGTCCTGAATATATAAATGGGTTGAATTAGTTTTTAAAGATGACAGAGAATTATATGATAAGCTTGAATTTATCCAAAATTCATTATCCATGTCGAAGGTGTGACAACTTGTTTAAATATGAGTTGTATTATACTTGAGGATATCTTTATAGGTGGAGATTTGACAAATTATACAAAGTTTGAAACTTTCATGGAGAAGTTGCTAAATCATCTATTAATATAATTATTGTCAATGAAGAGGAACATGATTATGATTTTGAAGAAAATAATTTTGAAGACATGTTTACTAATTTAAGAAATGTAGAAAATATCAACACCAATGGGTCTCAATTAGATGATATAAATGCAGATGATATTAGAGGAATCGAAGTTATATTTCAATGTTCAAAGAAGGGCAAAAAGAATTGTAAAACACCTGTACTAATTTTTCTGTATTCAGTTTTTTGATCAAGTTAATACATGAGAAGGTGTTAAATGGGTGGAGCAATAAATCTTTTGACATGTTACTTTAGTTATTACAAGAGGCATTTCCCAAACCGAATGAGATTCCAAACTCTCATTATGAAATAAAGAAAATGTTAAAAGAGTTAGGATTGACATATGAGAAGATACATGCATATAAGAATGATTGTATATTATTTTAGGGTGAGCAGAGAATAATGATACATGTTCAGTGTGCAAGGAGCCCAGATACAAGTATGATGGGATGAATAAGAAAAGAATGCTCAGAAAATTTTTTGATATTTTCCTCTGAAGCCCAAACTTAAGTAGTTGTTTATTGTGAAACATACAGCAAAAGATATCAGATGACATAAAGAAAATGAGTTGAAATGGATAGTGTATTAAGGCATCCAGTAGATAGTGAATCATGGAAAGAATTTGATACTTTGCATGAAATATTTGTTAGTAATCCATGAAATATTCGCTTAGGGGTTAGCTACTGATGGTTTTAATGCATTTGAAAACATGTCAAATGCTTATAGTATGTGACCTACTATACTTGTGCATTATAATTTCCCACCATGGAAAATGATGAAGCCATCATACTGATAATGTCTCCTTTAATTCTTGGGCCTAAATCACCTGGGAAAGAGATAAATATATATGTATTACCTTTGATCAACGAACTGAAAGAGCTATGGGATGATGGGGTGGGAGCATGTGATACATCGACTGAATAAGTATTTCAATTATATGTTGCTATGATGTGGATCATTCATGACTTTCTAGCATATGGAACAGTATCTAGATGGAGCACAAAGGGTTATAAAGTATGTTCAGTATGTCTTGATGAAACTAAATCTTAAAGATTACGGAGTAAAATATGTTACACATGCCACCATTGATTCTTGAATGTACAACACCTATGGCATAGAAATAAGAATTTCAATGGAAAGGTTGAATAAGAAGGGCCACCATGAAGATTTAATGGTTATGAGATTTTAGAATAGTTAGATGCATTACCCCAAGTGACATTCAGTAAGGATTATACATTAAGTAAAAAAGTGATATCCATCTTTGGATGATACAAATTAGATAAAGAAGTCTATATTTTTTGAGTTAAAGTATTGGCTAGATTTAAAGTTGAGACACAATTTAGATGTGATGCACATTGAAAAAAAAAACATATGTTATGCTTTGGTTGACACATTATTTAATATAGATGAAAAGTCAAAGGATACATTTAAAGCAAGGTTAAACTTGCAGGATATGAGGATTAGAAGTGAATTTCATTTAAAGAAAGTTGGAGACAAATTTAGTAAACCATATGCAAGTTACACATTGACATTAGAAAAAGACATAAATTTTGTCAATTTTTAAAATCCATGAAGTTTACTGATAGATATGCTACTAATATATCTAGAAATGTGAATGCAAATAATAAAAAGTTACATGGACTAAAATCACATGATTGTCATGTCTGGTTGCAAAAAATACTTCCAGCGGCAGTACGAAGATTCTTTCCAAAAGACATATGTGATATACTAATTGAGTTATGTGATTTTTTTTCAAAAAGATAAATGCAAGATCTTTACACATAAAAAACTTATGTAAAATAGAGGAGGAATTAATCTCCATATTGTGTAAGATGGATGAATATTTCCTCTATCATTTTTTGACATTATGGTTCATTTGACAGTTCATTTACCCCATAAAGTCATGTTAGTTGGACATGTTTCTTCACGATGGATGTATCCTTTTGAACGATATTTGGGCAGACTAAAAAAATATGTTCGTAATAAAGCAAGATATGAAGGATCTATTACAGAGGGGTACATTACAAATGAGTTATTGACTGTCAGTTCCTTATATATGAGTCAATTGAGACAAGATTTAGTAGGATAGAATGAAACAAAGATATTCAACTAGTAACATGTAATTTAAGTGTTTTCTATTAACAAACACGAGTGTTTGGCAACCAACATAATCTGAAATTGCCTTTGACTTGGTATAAGAAAGCACATTGATATATTTTCAACAATTATAAAGAAGTTGACCAATATAGGAAGTAAGTTTTTATATTATATAATTTTATTATTTATATTTAATTATAAAATTATAATTTAAATATTTATTTATGCAGCGAATATCTACAACTTCTGTCATATAAAGTTTATTCAAATTAACTTCTCCAATATCATGAGAGAGATTTTTCACAATGGTTTAGAAATAGAATGATAAAGTTAAAGAATTTAACAAATTCAAAAAGTACAAAAAGTTTTACTATTTAACAATGAGACCTGATGTTGAAGTTTAATTGTATGATGCTTACATTGTAAATGGTATTCGATACCATACAAGGTCTCGTGATTCTTGCAGAACTACTCAAAATAGTGGGGTTAGTGTACCATCATCTGATGATGGTGGCAATTTAGATTTTTTTTGGAGTGTTGAAGGATGTTGTTTAACTATTATACTCTTTCAGGTATAAAGTATAATTATTCTGGTGTGAATGATTCCAATATAATCCAAAAAAAAGCAATGGTTGAAGAGTTTGGTCTCTTATGTATTGACACTTTTAAAACATGGTACGTTGATGACCCATTCATTTTGGCCAACCAAGGAAACCATGTTTATTATTTAAATTATATAAAGCGTGGGGGCCATTGGAAGGTAGTGCAAAAGGTTCAACATTGAGAAATATAAGAAGTTACTGAAGTTGATGAAGTATCTGAAGAAATTGAATCAGGAAATAATTTCAATATTGAGACTAACCAAGATATTTCTTCTAATGAAGCAACATTAGTAGTTGATGAAGTGCCTATGTGAAATAATTCTAGAGGACTGATATCAGTTAAACTATGAGGAACATAATTTAATTTAAGTGCATACGTGAAAATTTGTGTCTATATTTTTTTTGTTATTTTTATAACTGCTTCGCAAGAATTTTAGCATTTGTGTTTTATCCCCCACCTGAGTGATTCCCAACCCCCTTATAAACCATATTAATTAGAGACGAAGGTGGTATCGAGAATGAGATTGAAAATAGAGAGCAAGTCGAGTTCTGGGGATGGTGAACCGACTCTAATATATAGGAGGACTAGAATTTTGTTGCAGCTTGAGTTTCTTAATTTAGTTTGGGAAATGTAATTTAATTCGTCGAATAGTTAAAACAGTGTACTTTTTAAGTTGGGAATGTAAAGACTGGCTTTAGGTGACAATTACTACACTATCGAGGTTGATTTTTTTTTTAACTTTGGGTTGAAAGTAATGCCGATGTCAGTCCCCGATCTTGGGGCGTGACATCTCGGTAAAGAAGTTTGATCTCTTACAAGATAAGAGTTGAAATCACATCCCCGCTAATAATAAAAGGATGATATACAATCGATTATCAGTAAGTACAATTAATTCAGCATATTTATAACCACTCCTTTATTACTAATTACCATATACAAAGTAAATTTATTTTTTTCATGTTGCTTTTGATATTGGTTTTCAAGAAGGTTCATCATCGGTCATAAAGGAGATTGACCGATTAATGAGGGTATAGAGACAATAGAACTAAAATGCATAGTCATTATAAGAAGCTATCGAACCTTCCTCCTGCTGAACACCGACAACATATTCTGATCAAGTTTTGTGAGACTCAAGATGATTGAGATTATATGTGTGCTCTGTTTGAATCTGAGACATTTCAAGTAATTCATTCTATAACAAATGTCTTTTTTATATAAAAATTTAATTAAATCTTCTATAATTATTGTTTTATTTATTCAAAATTTTGTGTTGTAGAAATGATCTACAATAAATGTTGAAAATCGAGAGAAACTCTCGTATAACTATCACAGAGGTTCTAAATCATTCATTCAATAAAGTCATGACAATGTAAGTTTTAATTTTATAGTTTTCATATATTGTTTGTTAATTAAAATATTAACATTTTTTTTCCCAAACAGATCAATCACAAAGAAAAGATCAGATTACTGTTTATGATGAAACTCATTATAGCTTGTCAAAAGGGTGAATTAGGGGCGCGACCAAAACTGCATATGTATTTAATAACCTTATTTAGTAAATTTATTCTTAAATGTGTATAATTATTTTTTTATGATATTTTTAACATATTTATTTTTTTCTAGGATGATATGGTGAGACTACGTGACAAGTGTATTATTCAAATACAAAATCCAGAAAAGGGCATTGATGTAGTCAAAATTGCATATACAGTTTGTGATCTGGTCCGTGATACTTGTTCTTGTATTTGCTTATCATGTTTGGAATTACAAACTTCATATCCAATTGTGTACACTAGGAGATTTATTTTTCAGTATATCTACATTTCATAATCATCTTATTTGGTACGTTGCTATTTAGTATTAAGTGAAACCCTTATCTACATGCTCAATATATCATCAAATCATATATTTTATTATCTTCAAAACTTGTATCAGGTCCTCAGTACTCGTTCCAGATATATTAGAGGACTTGGAAGTTGGTCAAAATCAGTTAGGTCCACTTCTTTAGATGTCACCTCCTCATCCAGATCAACTAACGTCGTATTGCATGAAAAGCTTGAATCCACCCAAAATGAGTTAGCAAACACCATAGTTCAGTTAGCAAGCACCCAAGATGAGTTAGCATCAATGAAATCAAACAAGATATATTTGAACAAATTCTTAACCGATTGGCACCTATAGCATTAGATTTCTTGATCCATGATTCATCTTCAGCTTCACCTTCTCCTCCTCGATCTTAGACTTTGATGTTGTGGACTTTTGGATATGAACATGATGTTGTGAAGTTTATTTCTTGTAGACTTTGATGCTATGGTTTTTTGGTTATGAACTTGATGCTTTGAGCTTGTTACTTGTTATGCACTTTATTTGTTGTGGTACTTGTTATTAGACTTTGATGTTGGTACATGCATCTCTTATTTGTGAATGTTGCTAGAATTGTGTGTTGGGATGTATACTATAAGCCTAGCTTTTGTATGAACATCTGTTTTGAAATATTTTGAAATGAGAATCACTTTGGTCAAATGTCTGCATTTTATATTTATATATATGTCAATGCAGTTGTCCATTTAATTTATATTGTAGATAACATAGTGTGTGGTGCCACACAGAAGATCATGTTATCAGTTCCTTATAAATTATAAATAGTAGCTCACAACCAAGATGGATTGGGACAAACCATTAGAACAGTTGTAGTGTAATTTGATATTAGTCTGTCTTGACTATAAAATTACACTAGTACACTTTGTGTGTATTTAGCAGGACCGTTTGAGGTTGTTCGATTTGTACTGACTACATAAAAGAACAGAACATCTGTTATTATGAATGTGCGTCCTCTTAATCCCGATATAATAACAAGAACGAATACTTAGTATTTATTTCTTTAATTTATCAATGGGTGAGATTTATTCATTAAATCAATAGGCCCGATGAGTTGGAAGATAGTATTATTTATATGGTGTGTTGTTGATTATAGAAGGAATCCGTGTCCTAATTATTTAGGCTGATGATGTCCCCTTGAGGAGCTCATAAGGATTATCATGTAAACCCTACAGGTGGACTTAGTCCGGCATGATAATAAAGTTGAGTGATACTACTCTTGGAATCAGATGTTAATTAATTGGGTTGTTAGTAACTCAATTAATTAACAGGCATACGATATCTTAAACACAAGGAGATTAATGCACTCATAATAAGAAGGAGCTCATATTGTCATATGTGATTGATGCGGTAGTTCAATAATAACCCTTTAGTGGTATGAGTTATTATTGATGGACTTGGGTTGAGTGTTGGGGCCGAACACAGGAAGCCCAAGCCCATCAGGAGGCCTAAACCAATTTCTCCTCTAGGTCCCTATTGTATCCTCTATATAAAGTCTCGCATCCACCCATCCATAACTTGGTTTGGTTTAACTTGGTTTGGTTTAACTTGGATTGGTTTAACTTGGTTCGGTTTAACTTAGCTTGGTTTAACTTGGTTATAGGAAGGGAGATTTTTTCTAAATAGAATTCTGTTATTTTTCTTTCTTTGTAACCGACGGAAAGCCTATAAAGAGGAGTAGGTGGTGGCTCCTAAACCTAATTTTCTCTCTTCTCCTCCTTGTGGCCGGCGCCCCTCCATTTCCTCCTCACTTAGGGTCGGCGCCCCTCCCCTTCTCCCTTGCTAAGAGTCGGTGGCCCCTCTCCTTGCTAGGGTCGACGTCCCCCTCCTTGCTAAGGTCGGTGTCCCCCTCTTCTACTCCTTGGTGGGCGGCGGCTTGAAGAAGAGGAAGAGGAAGAAGAAGAGAAGGTGCCCCATCCTAAGAGCTCCTTTTGTAGCCGGCGGTTTGGAAACCGAGAAGAGAAGGAGGGTGGTTTTGTCTTGGTAGATCGTTGCCCACACGACGTCCAAGAAGAGGAGAGGAATACAACAGAAGATCAAGAGGTTTTTAGGTACAAAGGAAAGATACAACTAGTTCTTTAATTCCGCTGTGTAATTAGTTAGTTTTCTTTGTATCGTTTTTGGAATACCAACACAAGATGCCAGCGATCTTGTACTTCGATCAACGTGTGCTTTGATCATTCAAGAACTTGCTTGATTGATCAAACACATATTTGATCTAACATGCGGATTGCTAGGAAAAGTTCTGTTCTTATATAATTTTTTTGTACAGGGAAATTGAAATAGAACGGAATTCCAACGCCTTCATTATGAATGTTGTGAACTTTTTTATGTTGAAGTATGAGTTGTTTGTGAGTTTATTTGTGAATTTTTTGTTAGAGTTAGTACTTGTATAAGTTTGTGAATATTGTTGTTAGAGTTGTGATTGTTGTGAATATTGTTGTTAGAGTTGTAATGATTGTATGAGCTTGTAAATTTATATATAAGATACGACTTTTTACCAAAAGGAGCGGTCATGTTTCTTTATTTATCCAAAAGAGCACCCTAGTTTTAAAACTACAAAAAAGAGCACCAAAAATAATGTTATTCCCTTCTTATCCCTCCCGCCAACCTCTTAAATCCCCCCTCTCTCTCTCGCTGTTTTCCAATGCATCCCCTCTCTAGGATTAAAAAGGGCCTAATATGTTCCTATATTAGGCCCACCGTTGGGCTTGATATGATCTCATATTAGGCTCAGGGTAGACTTGATATTTTCCCATATCATGCCTACTCTGGGCTTGATATGGTCCAATATCAAGCCCACACCGGGCCTAATATTTTCCGATATCATACATGTTGGGTATGATATGGAAAATATCAGGCCCAACGTAGGCCTGATATTTTCTCATATTAGGCCCATGCAGTGAAGAACATCGTGAGATTTAGGAGGTTGGTGGAAGGAGTAGAAAGGGAAAATTACTATTTTTTTGTGCTCTTTTTGGTAGTTTTAAAATTAGGGTGTTTCTTTTGGTAAATAAAAAAATATGGCCGCTCCTTTTAGTAAAAAGTCGTATAGGATATGAATGAAAACAAAAAAAAAAAAATCCCTTTTTAAAAAGAAAACAAGGGTTAGCAACGAAGTTAGCATAATTCGTCGCTAAAATGTGTGATTAGTAATGCAATATCTAACAATCCTCGCTAACCTCACAAATGTATCACACTTATCGTAAATGTTTGTGACAAATTATGATAGGTTTAGTGATGAAACATTTGTTAACCAAATCGCAGTTCCAGTAAACATTAATGACGAATGAGACATAAAATTGTCGCTATATCTATTGTAGTGACGAAACATGACTAAATCATAGCAAAATAATTAGCGACGCCTTCATTTAAATTCATCGCTGATAATTATTTTAGGGACAAATCTTCTTAATTCGTCGTAAATTATTTAGTGACGAATATAATGGGTTAGCGATGATTTATGTCACGTCGTTAAATAATTTGTGACAAAATATAAAAACGTGTAGCTAATTTGGGTTTACGACAAGCTTATAACTACAATACTAACAAAGAAAATTTATCGTCACAAATATTTATTAGTGAATATCAATATGTTAGTGACAAAATATTTGGTCACTAAATATCAATGTCTTTTAGTGAGGAAACTCTTAATATTGTGCCCCTTCTTTTTCTGATGTGAGCAATATATATATATATATATATTTTTATTATATTATTGTTTTTTATAAATAAATGTACAAAATTTATAATATTAATATAATTATAAATACTTAATTAAAATATTATTTAATATTATAAAATAAAGATAAGTGAAAAATATAAATAAAAATAAATAAATTGGTAATAGGGTTATAAAAATGTTATTGGAGAAGTTTATGATAATGAAAAGTTTTTAAAATGAGTGAGTCTTTTAAATGTAGATCCGTTACATTAATATTTTATGATGGGGTAAATCCTAAGTCATCAGTTCGACCCCTAGTTATTACTCTAGAGAAGTCATGCGTCTACCGTCTGTGCTACACCCGGGGGACATGAGTAATCATTTTAACTTTTGATGTGATAGTGATATGATATAGTATAAATTTCTGTAAAAAATTACATTAGAGATGTTACGCGTTCATCATCTACGTTACACGATATATATATATATATTTGAGAAATTAATATTTTATTCTTAATAAAAGTTTCTTTAGGATGGTTTCTATGTTTCCTAATTCCACATTCTCGCCCGACATTAATAATTTAGAAAAAAGACATGTGATTTAGTAAATCTAAAAATACGATGCACAATTTAAAATATTTATGAAAGTTAAGTGTGTGATTTATTAAAGGCAACTTAAAGTCTAGGGCTAAGGATATAAACGAGAATATCTTGAGAATAAGGATATTATTTTAATATTTATTTAGAAAAATATCTCTTAACTATTTAAAAAGAGTTTTTTAAAACAAAATATTTATAAAAATAAATAATATTTAATTTCCTGGCATACCATTCCAGCGAATGAATTCTGTTGCTAACTGTACAATTATAAATTTTATTTTTAATATTATGTCATATTTTTCGCTTGAAAAAAATGGAAATTAGGTTCGAATTCGATTCGCCTAAAAAACCTGAAATTTAAAGTTACCTTTTTAAAAAAGTGACCAATAAATCCCCAAACTCACAATCTAAACCAAAAAATAAAGACAAAAACCTAAAGTTACCTTATTTGGGTAGACAAAACCACAAAAAAAATGATCGAAATGAGATTGTAGCCCCAAAATTACCTTTTGAGGAATTTAAAGGTCTATCAACACCAGAACGCTCATTTGAGCTCGTACACGATCACTGGGAAAACTAAAATAAAATGTCTTTTTTTTTTCTTTCTTGAAAAAAAAAAATCGTTTCCTTCTGAACTATCGTATTTGTTTGGCTGCAGCTGAATTGGGGATCTCGTGGATGTGCTGCAGCTGCCACAAGTCATGGTCCTCTTCGTCTCCTCTGTCCTCATCGCCCCAGAGGAAGTCATCGTCGGTGAAGGGGAACCACCCCAACAGCTTCTCGTCCTCCACCGCCGGCCACCACCACCGCCAGGAGCCACCCCCTCCGCCCAAATCCCACCACGGAGCTCCCTCCGCATCCGCCGGAACGACCAAGGGGGGAAGAGGAGTCGACGGATCCACTGTGACCGAAGCCATCGATTTCCCCTTCTCCTTCTCCGGCTTCGACGGCGTCGGCGAGTCCTTGCCCCACCGCTGGAATTTAACCGGAGATTGCTTGGGATCTGGCGCCATCTCCGCCCTGCTCCGTTTCATCTCCCTCTCCACCGGCAACCGATGCGCACTACTGTCCACCGGTGCGCGTATTTATAGACCCTGAAACGGGGACCGCGAAGGGCTTCTCCGAATTTTCAAAAACTTAAAGGGTGTTTTACCAATGATCTCGCCCGACGAGGCGAATCACGACTCAAACCACGAGCAGGAGACGTCGGCGGAGATTGTGGCGAAGGTGGACATCGTCATCAGCCGCCTGAGCCACCCAATAATTTCGCGAGTGGCTCAACGACAGCCTGATTAATTTATCATTTTTTTAGCATTTAAATTTTTTTAAACGGTTACCATCACTTAACTAGAATTTTAAAAAATGGAAAATAAAAATAAAAATGTGCAAGTAGACTCGTGAAACATTGTTATTATGACATGAAATGTCTCCTTGCGGCATGGTAGATGTCCACACAAAAATCTTAGTTGCCTGTATCCTCTCCGGGTCAATAAATGTGTCGACTGAAATAATTATTTATTTTATCGTGGAAAGTGGAATATTCCAACTTCAAAACAGTTGACGGGTTGACATGTACAGTGGTCGTTGAAATGAGCAAATTCAAATTTGCAGCACGGGCGTAGTTAGCTGACTTGTTATACTTAGTTGACCGCGGCGATAGGTTTTTCTCACCGGTGGCTTTTCTTGGGCAGATTGATCCGATCAATTTTAAAGTTGCTTTTTATCAAATCTCATACGTAAAATTTTGAAAGTATTAACTCGCGTTGAGTAATTTATAAATGATTAATCACACAAAGTTCACCCAACTTACCTACAAGAGTCTAGAAATAGTTGTCTTTGGAAACAATGACAAACTCAAGGTAAAATCCTAAGTATAAGTCAATTGTGTACACTAGGTATAAGGTTAAATTCTTATCTACAAAATGCTTAATCACACATCTAGATAATCCTACTATAAGTCTAAAAGACTTTAGAAAAGACAACATCTATGCAATTAACTTAACCACTTCTTTAGTTAAATGTTATTTAACACAAAAAGAAGAAACTTGGTTATGACATAGAAGAATATCACACATAAATTTTAGAAATATAAGCAAATTAAATAGATTAGTTAGAGGCTTACCAAAGTTACCTAACTTAGACTTCTACCTTATCTTTACTATTATCCCAGTCGAATTAATTTTTATCAGTTAGAATTATTTTTTAATAGGTTTTGATTGATTTATATTAAAAGATCATAATTCTCAATATATTAAATTAAATTGATATTTGATGATACTATTATTATAATTAGAAGAACTAGATAAAAAATATAAAAATTAATTTTATATCATTTTGGGGTCTTTAGATATATCGATCGATTTTGATCGAAATTAATTGACGGACTTAGAAATCTTGAAATAATATGAAATTAATTTATGTGTGTTTTTATTAATTTTACTGTTTTTAAAATACTTTTAAATATCAATTTAACCTAAAGAGAATAATGATTTTTTAAATATAACTCAGTTAAAATCGACTAAAAAGAAAATTAATTCTACTGTAAAAAAAAATTGACTGGGTAATGAATATGTGATTTAGTCATTTATAGTTGTCTTAATTTAATAATTTTAGAATCTTACCTACCGGGTCGTTACGTAGAAAGTTGATTTTAAAACGCTGTTCGAGTTAGGAGACGAGGCAAATACTGAGATGGTTGACTTGGTACACAAAGTCCAAATTAAGTAACGCAGTCGTCCAGCCGCCGCACGCCTGTCGCCACCTTCCCGTTTCGCCGCCGGCCACGAGCGACGGGAAATTTTTAACGTTCCTCGCATGGGCGCGGTTTGGAAATTCGCGCGGCTGTGTTACAATTAATTCGATCATTGTTGACTTTAGATCAGCCCTTAAGAGCTTCAAGTCAACAGGCAGTGGGTCGGCTCAATTTGTATGGCACGAGGTGTGATTCGTGTGAGCAATCCTTCCAGACGTCTGCTATAATGTTACTATATCCTATATGAAATAAGTGAAGATAGTGACTCTCTTGTTGACTATAAAAAAAACCTTGAACCGGTGAAAAACAGAGCTCTTTCTTCTTCTTTATACATATCAGAGAAAGGGTAAAGAGAATGTTAAAATGAGAATTTGGAAATGGGTCCTTGGCATAGGTTTTTCAATGCTCAAGTCAGTACGATAATCAAGT
Source organism: Zingiber officinale (assembly GCF_018446385.1). Taxonomy (NCBI): domain Eukaryota; kingdom Viridiplantae; phylum Streptophyta; class Magnoliopsida; order Zingiberales; family Zingiberaceae; genus Zingiber; species Zingiber officinale. Next base: position 26,760,501 of record NC_056001.1, on the reverse strand, counting down.
AAAAAGTGGAGAAGATAATGAACAATAGAAGCATGTGCATAATGTAAAACGTGAGGATATTTTTGTGTACCTAGCCGTTTGCGCAAAGGGGGAGGGCAACACCTCTCAACCTCTAATGCGAAAGAAAATGAAGAGAGAAAAAGATCGCGAGGAGCAACAAAGCAAAGACACACAAGAAAGGAGCAAACTCGAAAAAGGAGAAGAAGAAGAGGAGAAAGAAGAGTTAGGTTCGGCAGCGTGCTTATTCCACAAAAAGGTCGAAATTTTATTAGAATTATCTCTACACAATTGAATCATATTTCATGATTCTTGTGATTATGTACAATAGGTTTACAATGATCTTTATAAATAGTGCATAAATCTCAGACTCAGTAAAATCATAACAGATTTTGTTATGAAAAATAGCAACAAAATTCTCTTATGGAAAATCGTAACAAAATTCTGTTATATAAAATCATAACAAAATTTTTTTCCTGACATTCATTCATTAGTCTTTATCCAAATATGAGTCACCCGTCAACAATCTCTACCTTGGCAAATATTCATCCCTTCAAAGAATACGAGTATCTAAACAAAACTCTACCTGGATCTCTGGATCTAAGCTTCCTTCCTCTAGCATTTAGAGATATAGATCAAGTTTAAGCAATGCTTGAACTCTATATGGTCACTGACTTTGTCAGCATGTCTGCAACATTGTCTGCAGTGTGAACCTTCTCAAGTTAAATTTTCCCGGAACCAATCAACTCTCTGATCTTGTGAAACCTCACATCAATGTGCTTGGTTCTCGCATGATACATCTGATTCTTCGCCAAATAGATAGCACTCCGACTATCACATAATAAATTGATGTCACCTTACTAAACGTCCAGTTCTCTGACCAACCCTGTAAGTCATAAAGTTTCCTTCATTACTTCAGCTGTTGTCATGTACTTCGACTCCATAGTAGACAATACAACAATAGATTGTATCACAGATTTCTAACATATAAGGTCTCCTGCTATAGTGAACATGTATCCATAGTCTGCATCTACGTACCCAACAATTAAAGGATCTTTCGGTTGTCTACTGAATATGATGTCATAATTAAATGTATTTCTCAAGCATCTAAAAATCCACTTTACTACATCCCAATGTGGTTGACCAGAATTTGAGAGAAACTTGCTGACCATACTAACTGCTTGCGCGAAATCTAGTCTCGTGCAAACCATGGCATACATCAGACAACTAACTGCATTGATATAAAGAACATTTGACATCTCTTGGATCTCATCATCCATCTTTGCATATTGTGTACTGGATAACTTGAAGTGATGCGTCAGGGGTGTGATCACTGACTTTTCATTCTTCATGTTACACTTATCTAGCACCTTCTCCATATAGTTATGTTGAGACAATCATAATCTCCCTGCAACTCTATCCCTATGAATCTCCATCTCAAGAATCTACATGGCCTCTCCCAAATCTTTCAAGTCAAATTCCTTGTTTAGTAGCCTCTTCAATTTATCGACCTCTTTTATCCTCTTTGTGACAATGAGCATGTCATCTATGTATAGTAGTAAGAAAATCAGTGATTAATATTCAAGACTCTTCACAGATATGCAACAATCATACTCACATCTCCTATATCCATTTTGAATCATGTATGAATTAAAACATTTGTACCATTACCTAGGAGATTGTTTTAATCCATAGAGTGATTTCTTCAACTTGTAAATCAACCGCTTTTATCTGAGTTGACTAAATCCCTCAGGTTGTGACTTAAAAATCTGCTCCTCCAAATTTCCAAAAAGAGTCTTCACATCCATTTGCTCCCGCTGCAAATCAGATGTGCCACCAATGCTAACGCCGCTCTAATTGACGTATGTCTTAATTACTACCAGAGAGAAAATTTCTTCATAGTCAATCTCCTTTCTCTATGAATACCCCTTTGTTACTAACCGAGCCTTGAACTTCATTTTTCTCCCTCTTACAGTACTTCTTTCTTCTTGAATATCCACTTGCACCCTATAGCTTTCTTTCTTTTAGGAAATTTCACTAGATCCCACGTTTGGTTTTTATGCAACGACTTCATCTCCTCTACTATAGCACATGTCCACTTGTCCTTTTCAGAGCTGTGTATCGTCTCCTGAAAAGACGTAGGGGCTCTGCTACTAGTGATAAGTGCATAAGATACCAAAACTTCGAATCCGTATCTGGTGGATAGTTTTACGACTCGTCTCATTTTGCCACTAGTTATAGTGTGATGCTTTTTATGCTCTGAGCTTGAATCATCAAAATCATGAGTCTCTAGCTTCACTTACACAACATCTTTCTCCATGTTTTTCTGTGGTGTTTCCTTTCCTCCTTCTTGAGTATGTTGTAGCATAACCTTCTCATCAAACACCATATCTCTACTGATCACCACCTTGTTTGTCTTAGGATCCTAAAGCTTGAAGCCTTTAACTCTTTTATGATACCCTAGAAAAATGCACTGCATTGACGTCGCATCCAGCTTTGATCTTTCCTCACTAGATATGTGCATATAAGCTAGACATCCAAAAACTCAAAGATGAGAGTAATTTACTTGATTTCCTATCTATACTTCATCTAATAATTTGTCTTCTAGTGCTACCCTTGGTGATCTATTAATGAGATAACATGTCATGTTAACTACTTCTGTCCAGAAATTTTTTTCTAGCCCTGCATTCAAACTGAGACATTTTGCCTTCTCAATGATTGTCCTGGTCAATCTTTCCATTACCCCGTTCTACTGAGGTGTCCTGCGAACCGAGAAATACCTCATTATCCTATGCTTCTTATAAAATTTCTAAAACTTTGAATCTGTGTACTCAACCCCATTGTCTGACCTAAGACATTTAATCTTCCTTCCGGTCTGGTTCTCCTCTTCAATTTTCCACAATTTAAACTTTCTAAAAGTTTCTGACTTGTGATGCATAAAGTATACATAAAACTTTCGTGAGTAATCATCAGTAAAATTCACAAAATATAAGTCTCTTCCACGTGATGCTACATTGGCTGATCTCCAGATATTTGTATATACATAGTCCAAAATCTCCTCCGTTTTGTTTGTTGCCGTCTTGAATTACACTTTTCTCTGTTTTCAAAGAACACAAAATTTGTAGAATTCAAGTTTGCACGTCTTGACACCGTTCAACAAATTTCTCTTGTGAAGTTTTAACATCTCACGTTCACCCATATGCTCTAGCCACATATGCCACAAGATGGTACTATTTGATTTAGACTCCACCAAGACAACTGCACCCACAATTATAGTTCCTATGAACTTATAGATATTTCTTGCTAACTTTTATCTTTTCATTATCGTCAAATCTCCCTTGCCGACCTTCATCACCCCGCTCACTAATTTGTAATTGCAACTAATACTATCTAGTGTGCCTAGTGAGATCGAATTCTTATTTAGATCTGGTATATGTCTGACATCATATAAAGTTCTGATCACATCATCAAATATCTTGATTCTGACGTAGATTTTTCTCATAGATGACTTTTCTTATGCAGATCAATTTTAAAATAGCTTTTAATCAAATCTCAGACGTAAAATTTTAAAAATACTAAATCTCATAGAGTAATTTATAAATGATTAAATCAAGTATTCATTTTCATTTTGTCTATATTGATTTTTTATTAGTTGAATTATTTTTTAATAAGTTTTGATCAAATTTATATTAAAAGATCATAATTCTCAATATGTTAGATTAAATTAATATTTGATGATGTTATTATAATTAGAAGAATTTAATAAAAATATAAGAATTAATTTTATGTTATTTTGAATTCTTTAAATCCATTGATCGATTTTGATTGAAATCGATCGATAGATTTAGAAATTTCAGAATAACATGAATCAATTTTTATATATTTATCTAATTTTTTTAATTATAAAATACTTTCAAATATCAATTTAATCTAATCTAATTTTCCTAATTATACTTTCAAATATTAATTTAACCTAATTTCAGATAATAATGATATTTTAAATATAAATAAATTAAAATCAACTAAAAAAATCGATTCTACTGATTAAAAAATATTAGGATAATAAATATAATATTTAATCATTTATAGTTATCTTAATTTAATAATTTTAAATCTTACCTTCCCAGTCGTCAAGTAGAAAGTTGATTTTAAAATGTTGTTGGAGTTACGAGACGAGGCAAATGCTGAGATGGTTGAGTTGGTACACAAAGTCCAAATTAAGTAACGCAGTCGTCCAGCCGCCGCACGCCTGTCGCCACTTTCCCGTTTCCCCGCCGGCCACCAGCGACGAGAAATTTTTAACGTTTCTCGCATGGGTGCGGTTTGGAAATGCGCGCGGCTGTTGCAATTAATTCGATCATTGTTGACATTTTGATCGGCCCTTGCGAGCTTCAAGTCAACAGGCAGTGGCTCGGCTCAATATTTATGGCAGGAGATGTGATTCGTGTGAGCAAGCCATCCAGACGTCTGCTATAATGTTACTTGATCCTATATGAAATAAGTGACGATAGTGCCCTGGAGAAATTATTCTTGTTGACTTAAAAAAAAACTTTGAACCGGAAAAAAAACAAAGAGCCCGTTTTTTTTCTCTACATATACCAGAGAAAGGGTAAAAAAAAAAATGTTAAAGTGAAAATCAGAGAGAATGGATCCCTAGCGCTTAAATTAGTATGGTGATCGAATAAAAAAATGAAAAAGAGAATGAATAGTAGAAGTATGTGCATAATGTAAAGCGTGAGAACATTTATATGTACATGGCCTGTTGCGCAAAGAGAGGAAGGGCAACACCTCTCAACCTCTAATACGAAAGAAGATGAAGAGAAAGAGATCGCGCGGAGCAACGAGACAAAAATGCACAAAAAAAGAGCAAATACGAGGAAGGAGAAGAAGAGTTACCGTAGTTCGACAGCATACCTACTCCAAAAAAGACTGAAGTTTTATTAGAATTCCCTCTACATAATTGAATCATATTCCATAATTCTTGTGATTGTGTATAATAGGTTTATAAGGATCCTTATAAATAGTACATAAACCTCAGACATAGTAAAATCGTAATAAAATTTTGTTATGAAAAATCGTAACATAACTAATTCTGTTATGAAAAATCATAACAGAATTCTATTATGTAAAATCGTAATCGAATTTTATTATGAAAAATTTTAACAGGTTTTTCTTCCATGATATTCATGGCGTTCGCTTTCATCCAAATATGAGTCATCCATCAACAATCTCCACCTTGACGAATATTCACCCCTTCGAAGAACACGAGTATCTAAACAAAACTCCACCGAATCTCTGGGTTTGGGCTACCTTCTTCTAGCATCTAGAGATATAGATCAACTTCAAGCAATGCTTGAATTTCTCTGTGATCACTTACTTTGTCAACATATCTGCAACATTGTCTGCAATGTAAACCTTCTTAAGATGAATTTCCCCGGAAGCAATCAGCTCTCTGATCTTATGAAACCTCACATCAACGTGCTTGGTTCTCACATGATACACCTGATTCTTCATCAAATAGATAGCACTCTGACTATCGCATAATAACTTGACTTCACCTTGTTGAACGTTTAGTTCTCTGACCAACCCTGTAAACTATAAAGCTTCATTCGCTGCTTTAGCTGTTGCCATATACTCTGATTTCGTAGTAAACAATGCAACAGTAGATTGTATCATAGATTTCCAATGGATAGATCCTCCTACTATAGTGAATACGTATTCATAGTCTGCATCTACGTACCCAGCAACTGAAAGATCTTTCAGTTGTCTACTGAATATGATGCCATAATCAGCTATATTTCTAAGTATTTAAAAATTCACTTCACTGCATCCCAATGTGGTCGACCAGAATTTGAGAGAAACTTGCTTACCATACTAACTGCTTGCGCCAAATCTGGTATTGTGCAAACTTTGACATACATCAGATAACAAATTGCACTGGCATCAGGAACCTTTGACATATCTTGAGTTTTATCATTCATCTTTAGACACTGTGTACTGGATAACTTGAAATGATGCGCCAAACTTTTCATTCTTCATGTTGAACCTATCTAGCACCTTCTCCACATAGCTACGTTGAGACAACCATAATCTCCTTGCAGCTCTATCCCTATGAATTTTTCATCCCAAGAATCTTTTTGGCCTTTCTTAAATCTTTTATGTCAATTTTTTTGCTTAGTAGCCTGTTCAATTTATTGACCTCTTTCATCTTCTTTGCAATAATAGTTTATCATCTACGTATAGTAGTAAGAAAACCAGTGATTCATCTTCAAGGCTCTTCACATATATGCAGTAATCATACTCACATCTCTTATATTCATTTTGAATCATGTATGAATCAAAATATTTGTATCATTGCCTAGGAGATTGTTTCAATCTATAAAGCGATTTCTTCAACTTGCAAACCAACCGCTTTTGTTCAGGCTGACTAAATCTCTCAGGTTGTGATTTAAAAATCTGCTCCTCTAAATTTTCATAAAAAAATGTCATCTTCACATCCATTTGCTCCCGTTGCAAATCATGATATGCTACCAAAGTCAACACCGCTCTAATTGATGTATGTCTTACTACCAGAGAGAAAATTTCTTCATAGTCAATCCCCTTTCTCTATAAATACTCCTTTGCTACTAACCGAGCCTTGAACTTCATTTTTCTCCCTCTAACATTAGTTCTTTCTTCTTGAATATCCACTTGAACCCTATAGCTTTCTTTCCTTCAGGAAGTTCCACTAGATCCCACGTTTAGTTCTTATGCAACGACTCCATCTCCTCTACTATAGCACCTGCCCACTTGTCCTTTTTAGAGCTGTGTATCGTCTCCTGAAAAGACGTAGGGTCTCCGCTACTAGTGATAAGTGCATAAGATATCAAGTCTTCGAATCCGTATCTGGTGGACAGTTTTACGACTCATCTCATTCTGCCACTAGTTATAGTGTGATGCTCTTTATGCTCTGAGCTTGAATCATCAGAATCATGAGTCTCTAGCTCCACTTACACAACATCTTTCTCCATATTTCTCTGTGGTGTTTCCTTTCCTCCTTCCTGAGTATGTTGTAGCATAGCTTTCTCGTCAAACACCACATCTTTACTGATCACCACCTTGTTTGTGTTAGGATCCCAAAGCTTGAAGCCTTTAACTCATTTCTGATACCCCAGAAAAATACACTACTTTGACGTCGCATCTAGCTTTGATCTTTTCTCACTAGATGTGTATATAAGCTAGACATCTAAAAAACTTGAAGATGAGAGTAATCTACTTGATTTTCTATCCATACTTCATCTGATACTTTGTCTTCTAATGCTACCCTTGGTGATCTATTAATGAGATAACATGCCATGTTAACTGCTTCCGCCTAGAAATTTTTTGCTAGCCCTGCATTCAGCCTGAGACATCTTGCCTTCTCAATGATTGTCCTGTTCAATCTTTCCGCTATCCCATTCTGCTGAGGTTCCCTACGAACCGAGAAATACCTTATTATCCCATACTTCTCACAAAATTCCAAAAAAAATGAATCTGTGTACTCAGTCACATTGTCTGACCTAAGACATTTGATTTTCCTTCTGGTTTGGTTCTCCACTTTAGTTTTCCACAATTTAAACTTTGTAAAAGTTTTCGGCTTGTGATGCATAAAGTATACCGAGACTTTTCATGAGTAATCATCAGTAAAACTCACAAAATATAAATGCCCTCCACGTGATATTACACCGGCTAGTCCCAGAGATTCATATGTACGTAGTTCAAAATCCCCTCCGTTTTGTTTGTTGTCGTCTTGAATTGCATTTTACTCTGTTTCCCAAGAACACAAAATTTACAGAATTCAAGTTTGCAAATCTTGACACCCTTCAACAAATTTTTCTTGTGAAATTCTAGCATCTCACATTCACCCATATGCCCTAGCCGCATATGCCACAAGATTGCACTATCTGATTTAGACTCCACTAAGGCGATTCCACTTATAACTGCAGTCCCTATCAACTTATAGATGTTCCTTGCTAATTTTTATCCTTTCATTACCATCAGAGCTCCCTTGTTGATTTTCATCACCCTGCTCACTGATTTGTAATTGCAATTAATACCATCTAATGTGTCTAGTGAGATCAAATTCTTCTTTAGATTTGGTATGTGTCTGACATCATATAAAGTTCTGATCACACCATCAAATATCTTGATTCTAACGTTTCCTATGCTAATAACTTTGCTTGATGCATCGTTTCCCATCAACATTGAATCAGAATCCACTGCCCTATAGGTGTCAAACCACTCTTTGTTTGGAGTCATGTGATATGAACATGCAGAGTATAAGATTCATGCATCTATTAGCTGCTCTGAATTCGACATAACTAATAGTATATCTCCATCATCGCTTTTTGAATTTTCCTATTTAACTATGTTTACAGACTTTACCGAACTACCATTGTTCTCTGCAACATGTTTCTTTATCTCTAGACAATCTCTCTTCATATGACCTTTACCTCCATATTTATAGCACGTGATCACCTTCTTCCTTCTCGACTTAGAACGAGCCTTGTTGTTGTTACCCGATCCATATCGAGATTTACTCCTACCACGCTCTTGGTTGTTATTTACCACAAGTCCTTCTCTCTGAGAAACTTCATCACTTGTTTTCTTCCTTTGGTGAAAACCTAGCAACACACATGTGATTTCCTTTAATTTGAGAGTTTCCTTACCCCACATCAAAGTAGTAACTAAATTCTCGTACGTAGGATATAAAGGTAGAGAATTCAACAACATCAACGCCTTGCTTTCATCTTTGATCTTCACATCAACCCGCTTCAGATCACTCACAATATGGTTGAATACATTGATATGCTGGCTCAGATCAGTTCCTTATGTCATCTTCAGCTCGAATAATTTCTGCTTAAGATACAACTTGCTTATCAATGACTTTGACATGTACTACCTTTCCAGCTTTTGTCAAACTGCCATCGGTGACTCCTCGTCCAAGACATGATATATCACATCATCCATAAGATAAAATCTGATTGTTGTTACTGCCTTCACCTGAAGTTCTTCCCAATCTAATCTCTCCATACTTTCCGGTTTCCTTTCTCCTAGCACTTGCACCATGCCTTATTACATAATCCAAAGTTTTCGGTTCCATCAAACTTCACTATATTAAACTTCGTAGAAGTCATCCCCTACATGTTGAAGAAATCCACCAAAACCTATGCCTATGATACCAATTGTTGCGCAAAGAGGGGGCAACACCTCTCAACCTCTAATGCGGAAGAAGAGGAAGAGAGAAAGAGATCACGCCGAGCAACGAGGCAAAGACTCACAAGTAAGGAGCAAACATGAGGAAGTATAAGAGGAAGAAGAGTTACCGTGGTTCCGCAGTGTGCCTACTTCACAAAAGGCCGAAGCTTTATTAGAATTCTCTCTACACAATTGAATTATATTCCATGATTCTTGTGATTGTGTACAATATGTTTACAATGATCCCTATAAATAGTACATAAACCCTAGACCTGATAAAATCATAACAAAATTTTTTTATGAAAAATCGTAATAGAATTCTGTTATAAAAAATTATAACAAAATTCTATTATATAAAATCGTAATAGAATTTTATTATGAAAAATCTTAATAGATTTTTCTTCCATGACATCCATCGCATTGACCTTCATTCAAATATGAGTCACTTGTCAACATGGCCAAGGGAGAGAACTCCTATTATGCTACATCTTATAATCTTTGTAATAATAAGGTGACAGAGAATATTTAGTGTCAGAATGTCTGGTGATGGAAGATGTACAATCTGAAAAATGTACAAGCATCCTCAAAGGAATCTTCCGTTACCGTTATATGAATCACTTCTTATCATTCCTACCATCAATGAGGCAATTGAGAGAATATGTGATCAGAATGTCAGGTGATAGAAGATATATAGCCCCCTTTTGAGAAAGGTTCCATTACACGTGTATGTTATAGCAATAGAATATTCTTTAACAAGTAGTTGTTATTCTCTGATAGATTATTGTGATTCTTGATAATGTTGTCCCCTAAAGGCAGTTCGACCGACCTAATAGCCAATCGATTATATGATAGGAGACTAACAATAGAAATGAAAAACTAAGTCCTTTAAGTACGACCGACTCTTAATTTGACCAGGTTTGTACTGAGAATTGCCTCGTATATTGCCTTATATATAAGTGGGGATGTTGAGCCTTGTAAACTCAACCAACATTGTGACCGATCGGTCATAGTCTTGGAAGTCCGATCAACCCTAGAGCTGACCAACCATACGCTGAGAGTTGCCTTAGTGCTGAGATATAGGGAGATATGCCCTATAAACTGACCGGTACTTGGGTCGATCAAACATATGTTGAGAGTTGTATTAATATTGAGAAAGAGAGTTATGCTCTGTAAACTCAACCAGCCCATGGGCCAACGGGACATATGCAGAGATATATAGCTATACCATGTAACTCGACCGACGCTTGTACCGACTGATTATATGCTAAGAGATAGGGAGCTATGCCTTGTAAACCCAACTGACATTTGGGTCGGGCCCGACCATATGCTGAGAGTTGCCCGACCAGCCATTGGGGTCGACCAGATTTATTTTGTTTCTTGGCACTGAGGTGTGGAGCGCTGAGACCCTTAAGTACGTCCGACTTTAAAGCCGACAGGCTCCTGAATGCCTTAGCATTGAGAAGTGAGGAGCTGAGTCTCGATGAGAGCGACTTGACAATTTGCTTATACTCTGACCTGATTACTGTCTCACATTGACTTTGATTGTCATCTCACATTGACTTTGACTTTCACCTCACTACTGGGTCCACTCAAAACATTAGAAATGGGAGATTGACATTAGAAATGGGGAACTAAGTCCCTTAAGTATGACCGACTCTTAATCCAACCAATGGTGGAAAAAGGCTAATACGCTCGCCCTTAGCGCCCCCGCCAACCCATCCCAGGGCCAACACGGAGGAGGTAAATCACGAGAAGCTACTAGCCTTTGGAATAATGACTAGCACATAAGGGAGACATTTACCTCGACTTTGCCGAGATTCAAACCCCAAACCTCATGGTGGCAACACCTCATGTGTTAGCCACTAGACCATCCTGAGGGGACGACTCTTAATCCAACCAAGTTTGTACTGAGAATTGCCTTATATATAAGTGGGGGCGCTAAGCCTTGTAAACCTAACCAGCATTGTGACTGATCGATCATAGTCTTGGAAGTTCGATCAGCTCTAGAGCCAACTGATCATACACTGAGAGTTGCTTGAGTGCTGAGATATAAGGAGCTATGCCTTGTAAGCCCGACCGATACTTGGGATGATCGGACATATGCTAAGAGTTGTATTAATGATGGGATAGGGAGTTATGCCCTATAAACCCAACCAGCCCTTGGGCCAATAGGATATATGCTGAGAGATAGGGAGCTATGCCTTATAAACTCGATCAACGCTTGGGTCGACCTACTATATGCTGAGAGATAGAGAGCTATGTCTTGTAAACTCGACTGACGATTAGGCCCGATAGACCATATGCTGAGAGTTGCCCGACTGACCATATACTAAGACCCTTAAGTCCGACCAACTCTAAAGTCGACCAGCTCCATACTGAATGCCTTAGTGTTAAGGAGTGAGGAACTGAGTCTTGGCGAGAGTGACTTGGTCATCTGTTTATACTTTGACCCTGACTACTACCTCACCTTGACTTTGACTGCTACCTTACATTGACTTTGATTTCCACCTCACTACTGGGTCCACTCATAACATACCATATCATCGCTCAAGAAAGTTTACTTGTTAGTATTAGCCCTAAGATTCAATTATGAGATGATTATGCCTATTGGGTTAATGAATACGGATATACTTATTGGGTTAATGGTTAATCCAATATGCTAAAATCCAACTCAATAAAAATAATTAATGGTGATTAATTATGCATTGAAGGGGAAGACCAAAGGGAAAAAATCCTGATATTCATTGGATGAATATAAAAGGGTTTTAGGGCATTGGATTTGGTAGAGGTGACTCTTTGTCTTCTTCTTCCTTCTCTTCTTGCATGCTCTTGGCTAGCACCACTAATCTTGTTCTTTTCCAAAGGCTTAGTTCATGTGACGAATGAAGGATGTGTTCGTATCGATATCGTAGAGGCGCGAACACTTGATCGTGTTGAGATTTGCATCCAAAGACAAGTTGTTACCGAGATTGCTTTGGGCATGCAACAAAGGTAACCATTCTATCTGATAGAATAGGAAAATATAGTATACGATATTTACAAGGATATCTGAAGAAATTTTTTTTCTACTGCGTTATGTGTTTCTTTTCGTATAAAATCCTTATACTACTGTCGGTGATATTCTTTGTTACTCTGACGATAGATACCCTGACCTTCTAAATGCATGAGGTCATGTCTATATAGCCTCACCTTAAGTTCATATTTATACATTTCAAAGTTCTAAATTAAAAACCCAACCTTCCGAGATAGATTGATCAACATCTTTAGGTCGATCTCTCAGGCTAGGTCTTTTTAAACTCTTAATTAAGCTCCCTACTTCGAACTCCCAAGCTCCCCCTCACTCCGAGCTCCTCATCAAGCTCTCCTCTTTGAGTTCCTACTATTGGCAGCATAGCTATTGATCACGAGTAAATATAACCCATAATTTAGAGTTAATGGCTATAGACTGGACGGAACTAGGAATTAGATGTGGGATGCATTGGACTTTGAGTGCCAAAAAACATGAGCTTTAAAATAAGTCTTAACCGAGTAAAAAAAATGAGTTCTAAAACGAATCTTAAAATGAGCTTTAAAATGAGCAAAAAAATGAGCTCTAAAACGAGCAAAAAATGAACTTTAAATGAGTCCGAAAACGAGCTCGAGCTCACTTAACGAGTTAGGCTCGTTAACTTTGATAATCGAGCTAATAACGAGCCGAGCTCGAACTGTTCGCAAGCTTGATAATTCTAAAACGAGCCGAGCTCGAGCCTTGTAATAAAAGCTCGATTGAAGCCGAGCTCGAGCCCGAAAATAACTTAAACGAGCCGAGCTCGAGTCTAATACTGTTCGGCTCGGCTCGTTTACATCCCTACATATTTGGACTCCTTGTAATTTTAGAAATCCATAGGACCTGAAGTAGTTGTAATATGATGTTTTTATGTCGATTAGTAGATTTTGACCGAAATCTACTGATTGACCTAGAGATCTCATATTGTAATTATTTTAGGTCCTGTGAATTTTTAAAATTATAAGGAGTCCAAATATTCTCTTAATTGTTATTTTCGACTTTACTAATAGTGGTTCAAAGATTTTGAAAAGATTTAATTTGAATAGAATAAAATTTAATAGTTGAGAGGAAAGAAAAAGATATTTGATTATTTTCCACGAGTGGAGAGAGGGGGAGAAAGAGGTTCCATGTAAACATAATTATTAGAAGGAATAAAATAGAAAGATTAGATATATTAGTGTATCGTTTGATATTTTTTAAAATGTAATATATATTTTTAGTCAATTTAAAAAATTAAGTGTTCTTTTGATAAATTGATAAACTAATCCACAACCATTTTACTATGAAAATAATCCGTCCAAATTCTCTAGTCTATTTTTTACAGAACATAAAAAGAGTCACTTGTATATATTACTTGTATATATTAGTGGAGCGTCATGCCCCCACCTGTAAAATACGTAGAGGCCATGATTTTCTACTAATATATATAAATGATTTTCTTCTAATTAAAAAAAATAGAAGGATTAACAATAACCAACGGTTGAGACAACGATAAAAATAAAATTATGACTAACGATTGTGACAACCTCAAAATGAAGTCAAATCATGAAATCACATCAATCTAATTTTTTTTATATATTACATAGACAACTTTTCTTTCGAGAAAAAATTTAAAATACAATTTATATTATATTTATAAATTTAATATATATATATATTTTGATAATTTAAATATTATTTTTTAATTTATCTATAAGACAAATTTGAAATATAATTTATACTAGTGATCGTGCACACGTCTGTGTAATATAATACATTGATATCATTGACCCTTTATAATAAAATTATATTAATTAAAATATTTTAGCATTAAAATACTAAAGTAGAGTCATTAGGGTAAAGTACCTGACTTTTAAAAATCTGAATTATTTGGATATTTGAAAATCTAAAAATTAATTTAATATTATACTTATCTTAGTAAAAAAAACTAAAAAAAGTATATTTTTTAACATTGTCGGTCTAAAATATTTATAGAACCTTCTTTGATCATAGTGTTGTCAATTCTAAGATGTGAGATTAAAGAAAATTATATTTTTTTATATAAAATAACCGCAGCTGAGTCTCGAACTTTAAATCATTGATTGTTTCACTTGTGGAATTACTAATAAATTTTGGAATTATTTTTAGTGTGAATAGAAAAAAGGATATTAATGTAAATTCATTTTAGGCTTTACCAAAATTAGTTAGTAAAGGGGGAGAGGGGGGGAGAGATTTTTAATAAAATAGCAAGATTATACTTATCTTAGTAAAAAAAACTATTTTTTAACATTGTCGGCCTAAAATATTTATAGAAGCTTCTTTGATTGTCAATTCTAAGATGTGAGACTAAAAACAACTATACTTTTTTATATAAAACAACCAGAGAAAATTAATGATGAGAAAAATTCATGATAATACGTCGCAGCTAAGTCTCGAACTCTAAATCACTGATTGTTTCACTCGTGGAATTACTAATAAATCTTGAAATTATTTTTAATATAAATAGAAAAAAGATATTAATGTAAATTTATTTTAGGTCTCACCAAAGTTAATTTTTTTAATAAAATAGTAATATTGTAAGATATATTTTTTAAAATTAAGTTTTTAAGATATTTATTTATCAAATTTAAATGGGATTTTATAAATATTAATATTTCTTTAATGCTTTCAACATGCCATCGTGATAATTTTTTAATCATTCTAAAAATTCAAATTCATCATTATTGACAAAATAAATGGGCATCGACCGACCTACCCAAACTGAATCAATACGGAAACGGACAAGTGCGATTCCCCCTCGTTTCTTCCGTTCTTCGCCGCGAGACCTTCGACCGCAGCTCAACTCCGGCGATCCCAAACATGGCAGCAAAACCCTTGCGAGTTGAGATCATTTGATTTCCTCCAGATCCTCCTCTATTTGCCCATGTTTCCTATCTTCTTTATAACCTGCTTTTCTTTGACCTTTCACGGCAGGAACGGGCTATGGAACAAGGTTCTGATCAGAGTCTTTCAGGTATTCCTTTATGAGTGATCCTCATCGTTTATGGTTTTTTCTGCACTGCTTTTTGTATCTTGTAATTGTGATCTAGTTTTGTTCTTTCTGAGTGACTAGATGAGGACGAGCCTGATCAGGTGACTTACGACCTCAATTTCTCCGGAAGAATCCAATCCCTACTCTTCTGTGGTCGCAAGGTAACTTTTTCGTTTGCTGCCGATATGTCCTGATTAAGAAGGTTCATGTTTCGTTGCCTTTTAGTTTAGTTTAGACCTATACCTCACTTTTTGGGTAAAAGTTTTACTGGTTTCGTATGAGTAAGGGGGAAAATATATTTTTTATTTAACTTCCGTCAAAATTTTATCTAATTACGTTCATAGACCATAGTCTTGACCCTTGCGTGTGACCACATAACTGATCCTACTGTGAAGCTAACTGAGATTAATGATTTAGACGCATGCCTTCGTAGCAATGGCTGCCAACTGAAGTAAAGGGCATATCTTGGATACTTGTAGTTGTTCCACAAGCTGCATTTTAGCAATTGAAGATATAATTTCTTATTAGATAGCAGTCTGTTAGGTGTTCTTCATGGTGTTGTGGTTTCTTGTTCTGGTAGGAATTTATTACAACTGTTAGAGTGTATACTAAAAGCCTAGCTTTTGGTATAAACATTTATCTAGAAATAAGAATCACATTGGTCAAATGTTTACATTTATGATAAATGTAGTTGTTCAATTAATTTATATTGTAGATAACATGGTGTGTGGTGTCACACACAGAGGATCATGTTATCAGTACCTTATAAATTATAAACAGTAGCTTACGACCATAATGGAAAGGAACAAACCATTGGAAGGTCGTAGTGTAATTAGGTATTAGTTTATCTTAACTATATAATTACACTAGTACACTTAGAGTGTATTGAGTAGGACCATTAGAGGTCGTTTCTTTTATACTGACTTTATAAAGAAACAAAGACCTCAGTTATTATGGAAGTATGTGCTCTTAATCCTAATATAATAACAAGCACATATATTTGATATTTATTTCTTTAATTTATCAATGGGTGAGATTTAGTTCGATGAATCAATAAGCCCGATAAGTTGGGAAATGATATCAGTTATAGTGTGTGTTGTTGATTATAGAAGGAAACTGTGTCCTAGTGATCTAGGTTGAGAATGTCCCCAAGAGGAGCTCATAAGGATTGTCATGTTAAACCCTACAGGTGGACTTAGTCCGACATGACGATGAAGTTGAGTGGTACTACTCTTGGAGCTAGATATTAATTAAGTGAGTTGTCAGTAACTTACTTAATCAGTGGACATTTGTTATCTTAAACACAGGGAGACTAACACACTCATAATAAGAAGGAGCCCAAAAAAGTAATTTGGGATTGGTGCGGTAGTTCAATAATAATTCTCTAGTGGAATGAATTATTATTGATAAAATTAATTTGTGTGTTCGGGGCGAACACGGGATGCTTAATTTTATCAAGAGACCAAAATCAATTCCTCCTCTCGGTCCCTATCGTAGCCTCTTGATTATAGAGTACTATACCCACCTTCTTACTCATCCTATAGGGGGCCGGCCAAGCTAGCTTGAAGACCAAGCTAGGGCCGGCCATGTTTTGGTTCATGGGTGAATTCATGTGGCCGGCCCTAGCTTGAACTCAAGCTTAGGTGGCCGGCCCTATTAAAATAAAAAGGAATTTTATTTTTAAAATTTTTCTTATGTGGATAACATGATTTAATAGAGAGTTTAAAAATTTAAATCTTTCCTTTTATAAGATTCTACAAAAGATTAAGAGAAGAGTTAAATCTCTTTCCTTATTTGTAGATTAAAAGGTTGATTTTAATTTTGGTAAAAACTTTCCTTTTAATCATGTTCATGATTTAAAAGAGAGTTTAAAAATTAAATATCTCTTTTATAAAGCTTCTACAAAGATTAAGAAAAGATTAGATATCTTTCCTTATTTGTAGATTCGAAGAGATTTTAATTTTTAAAGATAACTTTCTTTTTATCCACATGTTTAAAAGAAATATTTTAATTTATAAAATTTCCTTTTTATTAATCATCATGAAGGGAAAAATTATTAGAGAAATTTTTATAAAATTTCCGGAAACAAATTAGGAAAGTTTTAATTCTTGATTGAATTAAATTTCCTTTGCTTGGTTTAAAGTGGCCGGCCACATTGTTGATAAGATAAAATTGTTTTTAATTAAATAAATTTTCCTTATCAATGGCAAAAGAATTAAGAAAATTTTTATTTAAATTTCCTTATTTGCCAAGGCCAAGGATTATAAAAGAGAGGGTAGAGGTGCCTTCATGGTAAAAAACTCTATTATTTTTCCTCTCTCTTTTTCTTCCTTGGTGTGGCCGGCCATCCTCTCCTCCTTTCTTCTCTTTGATGGCCGAACCTCATCTTTCTTGTGGAGACTCATATGGTGGCCGGATCAAGTTTAGAGAAGAAGAAGAAGAAGGAGAGAAAGAAAGCTTTGTTTCTAGCATCCCTTGGAGCATGGTAGTGGTGGCCGAACCTCTTCATCCTAGAAGATGTTTTGATGGCCGAAACTTGCAAGGAAGAAGAAGGTGCTTGGTGGTTCTCATCTCGGAAGATCGTTGCCCACACAACGTCCGAGGTTAGAAGAGAAATACGATAGAAGATCAAGAGGTCTTTCTAAAAGGTATAACTAGTATTTTTCCTTTCCGCATCATACTAGTTATTTTTGGAAATAATACCAAATACAAAGAGGCTTACGATTCTAGTATTTCGAATATGTTTTTCGAAGTTGTGTTCTTTTGTTTTATTTTTCCTTGTGATTTGATTGTTCTTTTTGGTTAACCTAAAGTTATTTTAGGAAATTAAATATTAGATTTCTATAAAAGGTTTTGTCTAGTCGGTGGTGGTTGCTCCCATATCCAAGAAGGTCATGTGCCTCGCCACGTCAGTACTGGGAACCAATTATGAAAATTAATATTTAATGGAATTAATAACTTAAGGTGATTTGGGTCGAACGTGTTAAGTTTCGCAGGAGATCCAAGTCAAAACCTAAAAGAACAAATAGATTAAGTTTTGGATCAAACGTGTTAAGTTCCGCAGGCGATCCAAAATTTAATTTAAAAGAACACATGGTAGCTAGGAAAAGGTTCAGACCTTTGTACAAAATTTTTGTACAGTGGAACCTCTAGGTTTTCCGAGTAGCAACCAACAACAACTATACTGCTAGCTTGTGTTTTCTTTTTGATGCTGGTATATTTCATGCTTAGCTTGGATCAAGCTTGAGGAACCTTGAGTTTACATTTAGATGTCTTTTAATTCTCCTTAAATGTGCATATGGTTCCCTTTGTGCCTCTAAAGTTGCTAAGAATTCTTGATAAAGCTGCCATCATTTGTTTATGCAATAGTTGGATTAGTTGATAATGATGATTCAATCATTAAATGTGGTTCTTGTGCATTAGGTCCCATCCAAGGCTGGGTTGAGGATGGTCAATCTTATTTAACCTTAACCGTTCATGACAAAGGGGATGTTTTCATGAGTTAATTCTCTTAGTAAAGGTAGAAATCTTATGATGCACTAAGTCTTACCCTCGGTTTAATCATGAGGCATAATACATACTATTTCTTTGTTTTATCCATTTGAATTCTTGGAATTCGTCTTATTTATTTGACGAGGACTACTATTTTTTGAGGAAATAGGGAAGAGAAAAGCTAAGCATACTATTATTTGACAAGAACTGTTAAGACCAGCCAATGACTATGTTCTTCTTCATGGCAGCTTCAAGATACTGATGAAGTAAATGAGCAGAGAATTTCCTCTATGTTACCTGAGGCAATAATCTTTGCAATATCTTTCAAGTTAATTTTATCAACTCTTTCTATCTCACATGCCAATATCTTGACTTGATTACCATATCCAGAAGGTGGAACTTTTGATGTCTGAGAATGGAATTCACAGAACCAATCATGAAGACCATGAGGTCACGCAGAATCAGCTTAGAGAAGACCATCATGCAGTTTCTAGTAGTGAATCTATTTCTGATGAGGTAGCTTTAGCAACCATTGTTTTTTTTTTGTCCATATATATGAAATGTAACCAGGGAATATGCTGTTTAGGCAATGTGGTGGCATTTTTGAGATTGGTAAAAATGGTTAGTGATTGAGAATTTGCTTCATTAACTGTTTGTATCATAATGATGATTTTCACTTGAAATGCAAAGGATTCCTTTTGTTTTATGGATTCTGCTGTGCTTATTCTGGTTCTTATTACCACATACTGTCTGTCTTACTTTGGTATATTTTAGTTAGGGGTTTATTTAAATAATTTATTTTTATGTGGCGTCATTTTCTTTTTTGCTTGGAATGCATTAGGAGAATATGGTCCTCACAGAGCTGTCAGATGCCTGTCCTGCTCACGTACAAGGAAGTCTTGTTGGTTCTGTAAGAAAAAATCAAGAAGGAGAATGCACAAGTTTGGAAGTAATGGGGGAAAGCAAGGAGTTATCTTCTTTGCACAAAAAAGCTTGCAGTTCCTCATTCACTAGTCGCATCTCAGAACCAAGAAAAGGTTATAGAAGTAGGTATCTCATTTTATTTTTGCAAATTTTAGTTTCTTTTCTTTTTCTAAGATTTTACAGCTACTAACTGTTATAATTAAACACTAGATTTTTTTGAAGAGATGTTTTCCAACCTGGAATTTTTTTCTCATGTTACAGCATAGGGAGATAGTAAACCTAAAATGATAAATATGCTTACCGGGCAGAGTTAGTTTTTCTGTGAAGAAAATAAATTAACTGTTTCATACAACGTAACTCTAATGTTATGTTTTTATTTTTATTTTTGCTGAAGTATGGTTAACAATAATTTCTATGATATGATAATTACATTAAGTACAAATAAAGATATTTTATTCTAAGTATATTTGTATGTTATGTGGCTACTCGTATGAATGACCTAGGCTATGGGTTTGGAATCAGTTAGTGATGATCATGCCTGAATGGCCATAGATTATAAAGGTTTATATTGATCTTTCTTGAGTCTGATAACATTGTCCTCTACCCAACATGCCTAATAAAAGATGATGCAACTCCCAAACTTGCTCAAGATGATCCATGTTTGAATTATGCGATACATTAAGCTATGACATGTTCAGAGTTAATCCGCTATATTTCTCGTCTCTTATTTTTTCAATTTTTTTTTGCCTAATTAGATTGAATAAACATCAAAATCAGTATATTTGAATTCCTTGTAAGATTAAATTGGATACCACTTGCATACATTTATATAATTGAAGGTAAAACCTTGATGTTAAATAATTTAAGGTTTGGAATTCAGTGTGGAACCCATGCTAATTTAGATGCTAATATTTGTTGAGAAATGCTTATAGCATTCCTGATAACATCTATACATTTATATTGTCATAATATGTTCATTCAAATCCTAGGAAATGTGTAATTGGTGAGTATGGATGAATATTGTGTAATTGCATGATTTACTATCCCTGTAAATTTCCACCTTTGTTTTTCTTGTGCAGATTTAATCAAATGGCAAACACAAATTTTCTTATAGGTGGCAAAAGCAAATCCAAGGCCAAGTTTTCTATTCGCTCAGATTTGCATTCAAGAAAACTACCCTCATCTTGCTCCATGGAAAAAAATGAAAACCCTTTTATGGCAACATATAAAAGCTTTGGAGAGCATGTCAATCTAGACTACAACACTTCTGAGAATGTGATGGTGCATCTAAAGCAACACCAGAAAGTTGTGCCTGCCAAGTTAGCACCTGATAAAATAGTTGGTGCATTGCCGTCAATGGCTGAACTACTGGAAGATTTGGCAAAACATGGGCAAGCTACAGAAGCTTTAGATGTGGTCTGCATTTTTCATTTGTAAATATTAGTTGTCTGACTTAATCTTTTAATAATTTTGATTCAATTTTTGCTCAGAAATCGCTGAAGAATGCAAGATCAAAAGAAATAAAAACACCATATTCTGGGCGAACTGTTTCTCACTTGGGTTCGAGATTTCTCGATAATGAAGATCCCCTTGAGTTTATGGGATGTGGAACATCTAGTGAGGATGAGGTACAAATTTTATTATGATAATATAATAAACAAAATATGTTTTTACCATTTATTTCCCTCTCTAGGAATGGATTCACAACCACTCAAGTTTTCCAAGGGAAAGTATCAAACAACATACTATGGGAGATTTATTTCAGGAAACCTTTAATGTATCAGCTGAAGGTAGCTCTTCATTGCCCAAGCACAGGAGTACAGGGTGAGGATATCTATGCTATCTATTTGTTATGTTTGGTTAAACTTGAAAACTGAAAAATAAAATGTTTACATACTTGTCCTAGTTCTTGTTATTTTATTTCAGGTCTAGTTATTATGGGAGGGTGCAACAAGTTATACAGATTGAGAAAGAGAGACATTTGGAATTGTCAAAGCAGCCACAGACAGTACTAAGCGTGCACAGTAAGAGACATTCTACTCAGACTAATTTTGACAATTATATTAGCAAATTCGATGAACCATGTACGCTGCCCTCAACAGCAGTATTCAGTTAAAGTAGTTTGTTCGCTCTATTATTATGCTTTGTATTGTGTTGTAAAGTATTTATTGACACCCATCTTAACAGATGAGCTAAGCATCATGGTGCAGATAATAACAAGATTTTTGGAGGCAAAACTGACAGTTTGCCATTGCTTATTTCTTGAAACTTTCGAGGTTTGCAACTATATTTGTTCCTTTCTGAGAAGAATGCGTTTTAGTTCCTCTAAATTCTGAAGTTCAATTATTATGTTTCTGGTAGCTATTGAAATTTCTCATCCACCACATGCCTGCCTAGAAATTGCATCTCCTTTGCTAACTTACATCAATTTTCCAATTAGATAGCTACCCTAGTTAGTTGGTTCTAGCCATAGCACATCATTTTTAATGTTAACTGCTCACTAGTTTGGCTGTCCAATACCATCAGTCAATTAATACTGGAGTAATGTCCTAGTCATTTTGACTTTGATTGACTAAGAAAATAAAATGTATTTTGGCCAACCATGACGAGTCAGTCTGGTATGGGTGGATAAAATTTAAAAAGTTAGGAATGCAATTAGTCAGAATGACCATGAAGACCTTTATTCGTTTTTCTTTGTTCCATGAAGACCTTAACTTGCCAAAAATATAGATTTCTCCTCCCTCCCAAAAGCTTCTACTCTTTCAGGGAAGTGCCATGTCCTCTATGACTAAATGCTTGTCTGATTCGTGAATGATCATGGTGGAAGGGTGAGGCTGAGAATGGTCACAAGGTAAAGTCACATGGGCATCAAAATTTTTAGGGGCCAGCTATCATTTTCCATAGTTTAGTAGGCAAATTATTAATCAGGGCAACTTATTTGTAAAATTGAAATTTACCCTTTTTTTTCCTTATAAAAGTATTACCTTTTCGCTCCCAATGAATTAGAACACATTCCTTTTCTCCACTATCTGATGTCAAATCGAACACACACATAACTGTTGAGGTATGATAAACCAATATGGTCTATTTTTCCTCTGTTTGGATAAACGTTGATTTGACATGACTGTATCTACAAAGATTTGCGTAGGTAGGCATTTTTTTAGGATTTTTTGTGCAAGTCCATCAGAATTATTTATAAGTAAGCTCACCATACTTACAATCCTTCATCAAATTCTAAATCATACTAATTACCTGAATAATAATGATTGCCAGATTAACCAAATGTTTTTTTTTCACTAATTTTTTTGCGGTTTAAAAGAGGCGGGGATCCCCTTTTCGTGTTGTTTTTTTATTTTTATTTTTTAATATCTGAGATTCATGTGTCACTTCTGTGGTTACCATTTGATAATCTTTGCCATAACTTTAGGGTAGTAATTTGAAGCCATCATGTGTTGGGCTTATCCATCATAAGGTTAACTAATTATTGAGCAGACCGTAGAAAGTGATTCTCTTGTTGTGTTTCCACATGTAGCATCTTGACTAAACGACGGAAACAAAAAGGAAAGTCAATGCTAAAGCAAACTTACATAGAAAGTCTTAACAGGAAAAATCACAGGTGAAGGCAATCTCGAAGACACAATACTCATATTTCAGAGTATAAATCTCAAAGCGAGTGGAGTAGTCACTTGGCGACAAGTACATTGAATTTAGCAGGGAAAACTACTGTGTATCAAAATCCTAACATCTTGCCCCCTCTGCTTTCACCGAGTCTTGGGTTTCTTACTCAAAATATTTTCCTCTTATGCCATTGTTGACTGAAATATAACAGTGTTACCTTTGGCTTTCAGAACCAAGGAAAAAAGGCTGCAAGCGAGAACACTTGCAAGCCTCTCTGCACTCGTAGAACATTAATCAACTGTGTTTCTTTTTTACTATGATGTTGATGTATTTTGATTTTACCTAGGTCATTAAACTATATTTTTTAGACTTTGTAGCACATGAAAATTTGACACGGTTAGCAAAACCTCGAATAAGTGGACCTCATACTGCCATTAACCACTTATCCAAAAGGCTTACACTTAACCCAGTTAATAGTATCTTACCCATCAAAGTTTATAAATTCTCTTTGTTATTCTATAATCCACCTATGTAGGAACTAAACTACTTGTCACAACATTCTTTCATGCCCAAGTGAATACGTATCTTGCACAAAAGCTGCAATATTGATGACCCTGTTTAGTACTTCACATTACTGTTTGGATTTTTTTTTTTTTAGGGGCAATGCGAGAATGATTCCAAGAAATTTGCAGAACGGTTGGGAAATCTGAGAACAATTATTTTCAGTTCAAAATTTTGCAGCAATGTGGAGCTTGAAGTAGGCAGTTATATTCGCATACATCCGCCATGGTATGACCTCTGCTACATTTTTCAATTAGCAATTCTGACACTGATAGTGGATAATTTATCCTTTATATATTTAAAAAAGAATAAGAAATGATGGCTTTTTCACATTTACACAGACAATTTATATATTATATTGTTAAAACTATACAGTCGGTTGCTAACTATTTTACAATGGTTAAGGTTATTCATGCATCACTACTCGGATTCTGCAGTTTCTCAACTAGATTTGACCCACTTGTGAAAGAAAATTTCAATTAATTGTCCCCAAGTAATCATATCAAATTATGATATCAAACTCTGATGAACAAATCTATCTGCTTTTATCGAGTTGCATTTTCACTTTGGATAACTGTGGATAGCCGAAAACACAAACTAAGTTTCTGCTTTCTGTTTTTTTTTTAACAAACAGGAAAGAGGTTCGAGGTACCAAAGATGAGAAGATCATATTGTGCAGTTACTTCTCGCAGATTTTGACATGACTCTTTTATGAAAACTGTGGCATGGATGATGACCTCAGACTGCAAGATTTCATCAAAATTCTATATATTCCCTCTTTTAGACATGCTAAATTCCAAGCGGAATCTCTCTTTTTCCCATCACGCGCAGAACCTTTTCTTCAAGGTATCCAGCTAGCATTCTTTAACTAAGATCATTCATAAAACCATCAATCTCAAATTTCTGCTTCAACTAAAGTTGCGAATGCAACATACCCAAATTAATCAGAAAATAAATGCAAGAACAAGGAGAAAAGTAAACAAAAAAAAGAATCAGCAACTACAAACCGAATTTTTCATCTATTATCTATTGAGTTCTCGTCAAAGATTAATAGCATTTAGTGATCTCAAGTGAAAGAACTGCTCTTTGTCATCTCACAGGACCTAAAAGTTAAGCCCAAATTGCCTTAAAATTATGCATCACGATGGCTGGTCCAATGCTTCTTGGCTCTTGCAGGGTTCTTGGAGGTTCCTGACACCGGGCAGTCATTAATGGTTAATTCGATCCTACCATACAGGGAGTGTCCTCACCTCTCACATTTGGGTGGTAGGTTTAAATTTTCCGTCATTAATGAAAGCTTAAATTTATGATCAATATGCATGATATCAGGAATCTCACGCCACTCACCCAGCAACAAGGACGTTTAATAAATTTGTGGATCCAACAGCAACTCCTCCTAACTCCCCTATCTACAATCACTGTTGTAGCAACGTAGACAGTGTCTGGAATCACGATCGTAGTGACCTGCGTACGAAATGGTTTAATAAAAGGGCACTGTGCTTACTGCTGTCCTGTCTGTTGATACTCCAAAGACGACGAATAGGAAGGTAGGGTTCGATAACTGGTCATGTGAATGAGGATCCACAGGTGCTTTAGAAGGATTCAGTCAAATGACAAAACGAATAGGCATCTTTTTTACACGACGAATTGGATAATTAAGAGGTTATCATGCATGATGAAGCGGCAACAAGGACAAGTGGTGAAGCTGAGTATGCTGAATTGACGATGATCATTAACTCTGTCGGCAGGAACCATTCATCTTATAAACTTTCAACATCTTGATCTCTTGCATATAGATATATTTAATTTATTAAAGCCAACAATAATTGAATGTATGATTTGTTAAAAAAAAATTGGTATTTAAAAAAAAAGCAGGAATAAGCAGTAAGAGTGGACTGTGGAGTCGAATACTGAATACAGTGTGGGAAGCTTTTTAAAATGTCTGAGTGCTCTGTTCTTGATCATGTTACCACCTTGTTGAACCTTGTTCTTAAACTGCTACCATTTAATTAAGATTGATCCACTACAGATATAAATTCCTATCATTTATAAAACTAAAATCAATTGAGTTGATATCATTTAATATTCTTCACTTAAGTTTCACTTTGGTACAATCAACTTTTCTCTCTCTCTCTTTTCTTTCCTGAAAATGCCTTGGCCTTGCTTGTGCAGTTGTGCTTGGGTTTGCCTAACATGAAGACATTCTTTGAAGAATCCCATGCATGAAGGCAAAGGGTAGGTATATGCCTATCTATACCAAACACATGATAATGCTACCAAGCCTTAATTGCACTGAAATTTCTAATGTTTGACATCTTTCTCACAACTTGGAATATGTCAATTTTGTCTCCCCCATCTATTAAAATTTAAAGACAGTCCGTGTTCCTGCTTCATTTTTTGTTATAATTCATATGTTTGAATTTTTTTCCAAATAATTTTAAAGATGGATGATCTTCTTTAATACGCCCACCAAATAAATCCATAGCATAATTTATATAAACTCAAAAATAGACCTTTAAAATGCTCATCCCATTTGAGATTTGAACTTTGTTCTTTTTGTTATTCATTTGAGTGCTTTATTACTACACCACACGTTTGCAAGCCCTTCAGGAAAGATTGCTCAGAATATTTCTTTCTTTTCCTTGCAAATAGCAGAGGTGACGATGGATGGCCTGATGGGAATATTTTATTTGCTTGTTCTATAGAATTCTTTATTTCTTAACCAATACCTTACTTTGTGTTGTGGAATCATTCTCATCGTAGCTGTCATCAACCAGTAACTATCAAATTTTATCAGATTTGTTTTTAAAAATATTAGCAGATTTAACACTGGATCTTTGTTCTTTTCAAAGATATCATAGGATTAATTTTATAATTTTAGATGATTTTTGAAATACCTCATATTTGCGTCAAGTGATCCATTCGCACTAACTTAAATCCTAAATTAGAAAATTAAACCTTGACCAAATTAGACCTGTAAAATAATTTATTGATATAAAAAAATTACATCAGTATAAGGACTCTAAACAACCCCGTCTCTTTCGATAATAAATGTGATCTTATGATAAGCCCTTAGTTAGGGTGGGATGGTAAAAAAAAGAAAAGGGATGAACTCCTTAGGTAATGAGAATTTAAATCTCATCTAGGACACATTATATTTGGAAATTTTGAAAAATTTGTGATGTTGTGTCGTCTGTTATAATTTATATGTACTTCTCGATTTACCCTGTTGATCAGAGAAAACTTTTGTTGGATTGCAAAAATCAGATACTTAGATTATTTAAAAAAAAACAAAGCAATCTTATGATACTTCAACAAGAATCAAGAAATGTGAGCAATTCTTTTCCAAGGTTATACTCTACCCCGAGCTGGGTCCGGACCTGCCTCAAACCCATAACTGGGTCAAAGGGATAGTTATCTGTTGATCAAGTTAGACAGGTCATAATCGTAACTATTTCATCCCTAGACAAGCAAGCCAATTACGATTCCGACTCAATTTCAATTGTGAACCAACAGTTTGAACCACTAGTTGTATCGATGATTCAAGCAATTTTTTTTTATCAAAACCTACAATTTTAAGTGATTTATTCTCCCAGCTCTATAAATAGGCTATTCATGTTATTGTTTTCACTTCAACTTCTCTTCCTCTCTAAATTCTGAAATATCAATTGTTTTCAATTTTAATTCTTAGATTCTAATCAAGGAAATTCATTTCAATCTCGGATGAGTAAGACAATAGCAATTCGGAATGTAAGACTATATTCAAATTATAGCAAATTTGAACAATTAAGATAAAAGAAAGTATTAAAACTTTTAAAATTAAGGATACTCTGTCTTTAAAATTATCTATTTTTATTAAATATTTTAAGAAAATTATTGTTTTGCATGGAGAAACAAGAGAAAAATGTAAGTATAGCAAGACCTCTTATAAATTTCAATCGAGTGGCAGTTATGAGTTATTGAAATGACACATCAAAACGAAACATCTAATTGAGTTTGAAATCTAAAAATCACTTAACCAACTATTAAACATATTCTTTGAACTACACTCACTTGTATAAATAAAAAGTTAGTGAGATAGAGTAAAGAAAATTTAATTGAATAATTTAGTAAACAAAAAACTAATGAGATAGAGTAAACAAATTTAATTGAAGAATTTAGTAAACTAAATATATAATATTATTATGTTCTGATATTTAAATTCACTATTGACAAACTTATTCATATATGAATACGACTTGCTATTAGATTGGCAACTCTTGATTAATTTAAAAATATTTATTAGTATATCGAGTCTATGACGAAACTCCTCACAATATATCAATTAATGTGTTTAATTTAGATGAATATTGATTAACTTCTAAAAAGTTTTCAATATCATTTGATAATGCATTATACTACAAGTATTAATGAATTTTAATTATATGTTGTGTTTTAAATTTATGAATCCAAGATAGATTAAATATTTAAAATCAAATTAAACTAATTAAAATTATTATTTCTTATTTGTAGTCGCATCCTAGTATAATGAAATAATAAGGTAATTTTTAAAAAATTAATGGAATAAGATGTATCAACACTTGGAATTCAATAAATTATAACAACATTCAATTTAATATAAAGAATTATTGTATTGATTTTTATATAAAATACTAATATCTATTTATATTTATTTTCACACGAATAAAATATATGTAATAGTACTTGTGAAAATTTTAAAATATTTAATGATGGAATTGAACAACTATCCAGTATTTATTATTTTCTCATTTAGTTGTAATGAGTTTTTGTAACATAACTTTAATATTAAATAAATATAATTATGAATAAATTTTTATTTCCTTATGGGTAAGTAAAAAAAATGGAAAAAAAAGATATTTTTATCATGTTGTTGATATTTATTTAGTTGTATTTATTTTAGATTGTAAATTTAAATTAGATATTTACATGAAATATTAGTTATGTATTATGATCTTTTAATTTAATTAAAAAATTATTCTTGTGTTGTTCCTACTGTATTGTATAAAATATTAAAAATAGTTTATGTGATATTTATAAAGATTATAATTTAAATATAAATTAGAAGATAATATGTCAGAAACATATAATATTAATAACACTAATAATTTAAAACTCATAAAAGAATATTTTTTATTAAGAGATGAGCGAAAAGTGCATGTGGATTCTCAAGTTCTAAACATAAATTTAAGAATTATTTATGACTTTTTTTTATTTTAATAAAAATATATAACAAGTTAGATTTTGATATTTTGTGTCGATAGACATATATCTATACTTAAGTTCTAAACATAAATTTAAAAATTATTTATGACTTCTTTTGATTTTAATAAAAATATATAACAAGTTAAATTTTGATATTTTATGTCGATGGACGTATATCTATACTCAAGTTCCAAACATAAATTTAAGAACTATTTATGTTAAGCATAGATATACATCTATCGACACAAAATACACTAAACGTATTTACTCAAAGTTATCCCATCCTCTTCATCATATCAAAAGAAAGTTTAGCTTGTTTAGTGTCAATCATTGCTAAAAAAAATAGATATTTAATTCTAGAGGTAATATGTTAGATGAGATGATCTACTTTGTCTTTTGACTCTATGAAAGCACAAACATTATTTGATAATTAAATGAAGTTGTAAAAGAATATAATGTTGGATCTTATCTACTATTCGGTGGACTTGTATTTGTAAACATGTGGATTTATGCCAATAACAATCCAAATCCATTAAGTGATCCAATAAATTATTATAGCGGATTTGAGTTATTTGTGGGTTTACATGTGTAAAACCCATTAACCAACACCGTTATTAATAATGGATTACTAACGGATATGGGTCCACCATATATAGGGTTAGAGATCTAATAGACTTCTACATTCTCATTAGCGTGAGATTACAACACCATCATCCTAATTCCTTTGGAAGACTAGCCTCTCACTCCTCTTCTTCTCCGCAAGATCTCTGGACTTCACAGATGACGCTCTATGATGATGACTCTTCTGCTGCATTTAGGTCTATCGTCTTTAAATTTATGTATTTATTTTCTTTTATAGATTTCAGATGAAACCAGATCCTTGTGCATGTATTGTTTTTCTTTTACTTGAGTTCATTTGTCTTAGAATTCATGTGGTTAGCAAAACAAGAATTCTAACAAATGGTATCAGAGCTATGACTATTTCATCATTTTCTATAGTGATAAAGTTAGGTATTTCGTCGATTTCCTTGTTTTTTTTTAAACCCTAGATTCAAATTTTCTAGCTTAAAATATTTTTTGGGTCGAAAATCATAAAAAGAAAAACATAGGGTACAATAGTTTTCAAGTTTTTCATGATATTTGTGAAGAACACAAAGAATGACAATAACCACTGCCATTTTTTGAAAAAAATAGTCGTTTAGATTTGATTTTAGGGATAGAGTTTTTGGCGCACCACAACCATGTGGCTTACTAGTGCACACTATGGCTGTGTAGTGCCCTGGGGACAAATGTGACCGCACATGACCTTGTTAGCCAACACGACAAGGTTGTGTAATGTTTTGGTCTGGACATTTTTTGTCTAGGCCGGACATGGCGGTGTTGGCCAACATGGCATAGTCATGTGGCATTCTGAATGAGCCAAACACATCCATGTTGAAGAACACATCTGAGCTATGTGGTATACAGGTGCGTGCCACAACTTTTTTGAAAAACACAGCTAGGACATGTGGGGCTAGGTCACCTTGAGTGTCAACTATGGTTGTGTCATGTGATACAACCATGCCGTGTAATGTTCTGGAACCCAGTTTTTAGGTTCCTAAGGTTTTTGTAAATCTATCTATACATATGTTGCTAAGTTGAACTAATGCATCAACTCAAAGAAAGACATCTTAGCTAAGTTTAATGTATTTTATGTCGATAGACGTATATCTATGTTAAAAGTGATTGACTCAACTAAGGAATAAAATTACTTTTATATCAGATATATGTTTAAGGATAACTTACAACTAAGGAATAAAATTTTGTTTGTTCAGGTCATACGAACAATATGCCAGCCCAAATGAAGACATATTAGGTGGCTGATTAAGATTATTGTGAGCTATAGTTTCGTATAACTCATATAAAGTGTTAATTATACACATAATGTGTCGAACTAAAGAAAGGCACGTTGTGTAATCAACTAAGGTTTAAGCTATCGATGGAGACTATCACTAACAAATTATATTTTAGTCCAAAGATTAAATTATAATGTTGTATTTGGTTCATCATTAAGAGTCCATTCATATGTATAGTTTTATTGAAAATTAACTTATCTATGTTCTTCGCTTTAATTAATCATGAACTTGCTGTATTTTCTCTTTTAAATTCCAGTGCAATCACTAATTGTTAATGTTAATAACATCCTTATACTAACCCGATCTAATTTTGCCAAATGGAAAAAGTATGTTATCATAGTTTTGGGTTCCATGAACTTAGACTATGCATTAAGAAACATTCGCCCCATACTCTTAACCAGTGCTAGCATTGTAGAATAGAGGGTTGAATTTGAAAAGTGGTAGTGATCCAATCACATAAGTGTAAGTATCATGAGACTTTCAATTCTAGTATCGCTAAAGAGCTCAATACTTGAAGGGAAGAATGCTAGAAGTTTTTTAAATCAACTGGTAGACCAATTTGTATAAAACAAAAAGATCAACAATACTATATTTCTCTCAAAGTTGATGTCCATGTGGTATAATGGTGAAGAAAACATAACAAAGTATATTATGGAGATTTCTAATCTCGCAACAAGACATAAGACATTAAAACTTGAAATGTTGAGAGTATGTTAGTGCATTTTGTCTTGATGTCTCTGGTTACATGGTTCATTCCTTTTAAAATTTTGTACAATACTCAAAAAAAATAGTAGACATTAAATGAGCTTATAACTTAGTGTGTGCAAGAGGAGGATAGACTTAAGCATGAGACATCGAAAAGTGATCACTTTGCATCCAACTCTCAATGTTTGAGCAAGAAAAGGAAAAAAGGGCCAACATTAAAAGGAAAGGTAAATAAATGGTAGTTTTTTTTTTTTTTGGGGGGGTAGCCATAAGAAGTATAAGAAACAAAATAAGGAACCCATTTGTTTCTTCTACAAGAGAAATATCATACCACAGTGGAGATATGTGAATTATTTTAGTCCTAACAAGTGGTATCAGAGTCATGATCTAAACCAGATGTCATGTGGGGTGGTCTTGAACGAAGTTGAGGGGAGACTCGAAGTAGATCAAGAGTGGCTTGATACTTGTGGGAAGGCTCGAAGCAGGTCAAAAGTGGTCAGATGCTTATGAGAAGACTCGAAGAAGGTCAAAAGTGACCAGATACATGCAAGAATACCAAGAGGAAGTCAAGAGTAGCCAGATGCTTACGGGGAAGGGGGGGGGGCCGGACAATGAGACTAATAGTGGTCCTTCGTTTAAGGGGAGAATTATTGAGAATAGAATCAAAGTCCCATATTAGAAATACATAAAAAATATAATAGGTTTAAAAGATAAAAGATATCTCCATTGGTATAAAATCTTTTAGATAGAGCCCAAAAATAAATACATAAGGGCTTAGACCCAAAGTAGACAATATCATATAATTATGAATGTATGTAAATTCTTTTGGTTCTAATATTTTTAATGGAACTTAATTTCAATTTCTTGTTTGGAAAAATCAATTTATTCTTGTTCATTTAGAAATAGAATTTTTAGTATTTTCTCTAATAGTGTCGGTTGGCAATGATTCCTTGATTGATAAGTTGTATAAATTGAATATCTTACTCCTACTAGTGACAACGTAATAATGCATAGTATATATACGAAACATAAATTGACTAACGAGAATCTTTCTATGTTGTGGAATAAGTGTTTAGGACATATATCCAAATAATGTCTAGAAAGGTTAAAGTCACATGAAAATTTTGATTCCCTTGACATGCCAGATAGAGTGTGTTAAGGAGAAAATGACTAACAAAAGAAATAAGGGTGCAAGCCAATATTTTAGAGCTAACACATATAAATATTTGTGAACCATTCCCTAAGACATCTTGGAATGATTATTCACAATTCGGCTATATGTACCTTATTCATAAGAAGTTGTTAAAATTTTCAAAGCCGAAGTTGAAAATTAATTAGATAAGAAAATTAAGACTGTAAGACATAATCGTGGTGGTGAATATTATAGTCAGTATGACGAATAGGTGAACAATGCCCTAGATCTTTTGCGAATTACGTTGTTGAGTATGAAATTGTATCTCAATATACCATGTTTGGTACTCCTAATAAACATGGTGTAGCTGAGCGATGAAATCATATCCTAAAAATATGGTGAGAAGTATGATAATTTTTTCTTCTCTAATGGAGTCTTTGTAGGGTGAAACACTTAAAGAAGTTGTGAATAATCAAAGAAGTATGATTATTCACAATTCGGCTACACCTTATTTATAAGAAGTTGCAATCTTTGGACGCGTTTAAATTTTTTAAAGCCGAAGAAAATTAAGACTGTAAGATGTAATCATGGTGGTGAATACTATAGTCGGTATAACGAATAGGTGAACAATGTCCTAGACCTTTTGCGAATTACGTTGTTGAGTGTGAAATTGTATCTCAATATATTATGTTTGGTACTCCTAGTTAAAATGATGTAGATAAGTGATGAAATCATATCCTAAAAATATGGTGAGAAGTATGATAACTTTTTCTTCTCTAATGGAGTTTTGTAGGGTGAAACACTCAAAGAAATTGTGAATAATCAAAGAAGTAGGATTATTCACAATTCAGCTATATGTACCTTATTCATAAGAAGTTGTAATTTTTGGACGCGTTTAAAATTTTCAAAGCCGAAGTTAAAAATCAATTAGGTAAGAAAATTAAGACTATAAGACGTGATCGTGGTGGTGAATACTATAATCGGTATGACGAATAGGTGAACAATATCCTAGACCTTTTGTGAATTATATTGTTGAGTGTGAAATTGTATCTCAATATACCATGTTTGGTACTTCTATTTAAAATGGTGTAACTAAGCGATGAAATCATATCCTAAAAATATGGTGAGAAGTATGATAACTTTTTATTCTCTAATGGAGTCTTTGTAGGTTGAAACACTCAAGTTTGCAATTTATCTATTTAATAGAGTACCTAGTAAAATAATAACGAAACCCTCATATGAGATGTGGATGAGTAGAAAGCCTAACATTAGACATTTACATGTCTAGAGTTGTCTGGCTGAGGCTAGGTCTTATAGGCCTAATGAAAAGAAATTGGACTCAATAACTGTGATCTATCATTTTATGGGATACTTTGAGTCCAAGGGCTATAAATTTTATAACTCCTTTAGTAGATTCTTTTTCTAAATAAAAAATAACAAATTTATTGAAGACAGTGGGATCGCTAAGGTAAAAAAATATCTTTTGAAAAAAATTTACCAATCCTCTTGGGGTCACTACTAGTACAATTAATAGTGTTATGGTTTCCATACCCTACATTATATATATTGCACATCCACTGGAAGTAGTGAACTAGGATATTCCTGTATCATCTCCAATGCAATTAGAGGGTCATTTCTCAGTAGGAGAAAGTTTGTTATACTTGTATTATATGTGGATGACATATTACTCGCGATCAATAATAATGGTCTACTGTGTGACACCAAATGATTTCTATCAGGTAATTCTGAAATGAAAGATCTTGGTAAAGTTTCTTTTGTTTTAGGCATATTAATTTGTCATGATCGTTCAAGAGACATTCTTGAATTTTTATAAAAGAACTATATTGAAAAAGTGCTTATACAGTATGACATGCAAAATTGTGCAGTTAGTGACATACTTGTGTCTAGAGGTAACATATTTAGTTTGTAGCAATGCTCACAACTTGAACTTGAAATAAAAACGATGGAATAATTCCCTGATCCATCAACTGTGAGAAGTCTCATATATGCATAGATTTGTACGTGTCCAATTATAACATATATAGTGGGGATGTTAGATAGGTATTTAAGTAACTCAAGCCCATTACACTAGAAAGTTGTGAAGAGAGTGATGTGCAGTACTTGTAAAAGACTAAATAACACATGCTTACGTATCGGGGATCTAACCACCTAGAGGTGATTAAATATTGACTCTAATTTTTCTAGGTGTTTAGATAACAGAAGGTCCATTTTAAGCTATATTTTCATTTTTGCTAGAGGAGCTATATCATGAAAAAAATATTAAGCAAATACTAATAGTCATTTCTACTATAGAGATAGAGTTGATAGCTTGTTACGAAGCATCCAATCACAGAATTTAACTACGGAATTTCATCACAACATTACAAATCGTTGATGACATTGACAGGTCATTAAGAATTAACTATGATAATAAAGCAGAACTTTATGCCAAGAACAGTCGCAATTCGTTGAAATCGAAGTACATCGACATTAAGTTTCTTGCTGTTAAAGAAAGAGTTCAGACATTAGGTGATGATAGAGCACGTCATCACAGATTCTATGTTGGTAGATACACTGCTTGGTACCTAAGGTATTTCATGTGGATGCTATAGATATGATGGTCCTTCTTATGGAAGAAGTACCCATCTAGTGGAAGTTTGTATTTATTAAGATGCTCTATATTTGTTTTTGAACACAGACAATTTGTTTTATTTTATTGTACATACTTAAGTTCATAACATTCATGTGTATTTTAATTTGACACTTTGAAATAAAGTTGTTATGATTTACTACTATTTTACATATGATTTTGTAAATGTGATATAAATTCCTTTTAGAATCATAAGGTTTGGATCATGATTTGTTGCAATTTAGCATAAAATGTTTGCAAATACGATGAAACCCTTATGATTTGTTGCAATTTAGCATAAAATGTTTGCAAATACGATGAAACCCTTTTGAATCATCATTAGGATCAATTGGAAATTGACATGCACATATCACATTTCATGTAATTCTTATATTATATATTGACATCTTGATCTATATAACTGTTAGGTGTATTGCAATCATATTATAATAACTTTGACTTTTTAATTTTATACCAATAAAATTAATGGACCAGATTATTTACAAAGACATTTTGTGCCTCTAAAGTTTGACATTATTATTGATGTCAACTAAAGTTTTGCTCATATGTTGTATGCAAATAATATGCAGTCCAAGTGTGAGATTATTAGATCTTATCTACTTTTTGGTGGACTTGCTTGTATTTGTAAACATGCAGATTTATGCCATTAAGAATCTAAACTCATTAAGTAATCTAATAAATCATTATATCAGGTTTGAGTTATTGGATGTGAGGTTTATATGTGTAGAACTAGTTAACCCGCACTATTATTAATGATGAACTAATAATGGATGCAGGTCCATCATATATAGAGTTTGATCCCCACTAGATTAGGAATCTGACAGGTTTCTACGTTCCCATTAGCATACAGATTATAATGTTGCCACTCTAGTTCCTTCGGAAGACTGGTCCCTTCACTCCTCTTCTTCTCCACAAGATCTCTGGACTCTGTGGGTGACACTCTATGACGATGACTCTTCCACTGCATTCAGGTACATTGTCTTTTAGTTTGTGTATTTATTTTTTCATTATAGATTTCAAACAAAGCTAGATCCTTGTGCATATATTGTTTTTTTTTTACTCGAGTGCATTTGACTTAGAATTTATGCGGTTAGGAAAATAAGATTTCTAACATAGAATGAATATAACTTTCAGATAATGAGGTAGAAGAGTTTGATACGAACAAATACTACGATAACAAGAAATAGAAGTGATCAACAACGCCACTTTCTAAGACAATATGGATAAAAAGATAAATGAAGTACATGAATTTGATTCTTCTAGATCGGAAATGGATCCTATGCAACTTTATATATATATATATATATATATTCTTTTTAAAATAATAATCTTGAACCAAATAGAAGTGTGAACCGGATCGTAATTGACGATTTCAAATTGTGAATTGTAACCGCCTTTGAAAGTTAAGAATTCATATTTAGTCTAACCAATGGTCTTGAACCATTGAACAATTGATTTCGAACAAGGACAGGTCTACCCAAGATTATCTAGCAAGGTGGAGGATGAGTGATTGTCAATTTTGTAGCACCGTCTAGTACATTGTGGCTTAGAATTTTATCTCAAAGGAACATTTTAGTTTTTAGACGAAGCTCTTGGGTCCTTATCATTTTTTTTTTTTTGGCAATTTATCAAAATTTGCACTTCAAGTTTAAGAAATGCTCAGACAACACTTCTATATTAATATACTCATAGAGCACACCAACTTTGATGATGTTCTTGTTTTCTAAAAGTAGCCTTTCACCATTTTCAGCCCTAAACTATATCATTAGCTAATTTTTTATTTTACCTAAAGCGAACAAGGAACCTGACTTCTCTCCTCTTAGACCTCCTCTCTCAAGCTTTGCGGAAAATAGCCTCCCCTGCTACCATGGCTACGAAATTAGGTGCCGCTTGGCCTGAGCTCACGACAACTCATGTCTAGTACCCAGATCCAAGCC
The DNA here is from genome assembly GCF_018446385.1 of Zingiber officinale. Taxonomy (NCBI): domain Eukaryota; kingdom Viridiplantae; phylum Streptophyta; class Magnoliopsida; order Zingiberales; family Zingiberaceae; genus Zingiber; species Zingiber officinale. The sequence continues at coordinate 26,723,095 of NC_056001.1, read as the reverse complement.
ACTGCCCCCAACCCGGGCAAATTTACAGGCACCAGCTCGGTAAGGTTGACCCGATCCGCTAACTGCAAACCCACTGGATTTGGCTCCAAAGTGGCTGCTCATTTTTATACATCTGTACTTTACAAATAATCATGGGTCAATTAAAGGAATAAATGAATCAAGTCGTTTATGGATTATTCGAATTTTAATTTAATAAAAATTTATTTGAATTCATTTAATGAGGTTCGTTTATATAAATAAACTAAATTCAATCTTCATAATACTTGGCTCGTTAACTCTAAATATATTTGTTAATAAGCTCATTAATCAATTTTTAAATAAAAAATAATAATTTTGATATTAAATTTATAAATTTTATATTCTTACTTATGAAAAATATAGACAAATATATTAAATTTATTTATTAAAATAAATTTTAATAAAAATATTATAATTTTCTCTAAATATATAATTTTATTTTTAATAAATATTTAAATTTATAATTTAGATTTATTAAGTTCATTTAGACTTGATAAAAATTTAAATAAACTTATGTTTAAACTTATGAGACATGAATATATATTATTAAATAAAATTTAAGTTCGATTCAATTATAAATGAATTAAATTTAAATATTCAAAAGTTCAACTCGATTACACATCTAGCTGTCAATGGATGAGCATAGTAATTAGGACGCAACTCCACCAGTAATGCTTAGAGAAAATTGAACATCAGAAAAATTAGCGTTATTTTCGCCAAATATGCAGCTTTAATTCCCTAAACTTCAAGCAAGCAACTAAAGAAGTCCGTTGATTTAAACTTTTCATCAATCTTAAGGGCGAACCTAAAATTTACCGCTCATAATAGCTGGTAGTAGAACTCGGCGTGTCCTGCGGGGAAACTCGGCGTGGGCTCGCCAGGTCAAACAAGCAGGCAAACGAATCACCGAGTGAGAGACCGAGTCGGCAAAGGTCGAAGCTTCCTTCTTCTGTTTGCTATAAGAGCAAGCAAAGGTCGCCGGAGGAACGAGGTGGAGTTGGCCAGAAGAAAGAAGAAGAATAAGAAGAAGAAGGCAAGATGAAGTCCACTAGGGCCTTTTCCAGGGCCGAGCCGAGGCGAGCAGGCAATGCCTTCATCATATCCTCCATGCTCCTCTCTCTCTGCGTCCTTTCTCTCATCAGAGCTCGCTATTGCTCTTCTGCTTATGGTAGTCCGATCTCTCCCTCTTTACGCTGTGTTTAGGTTCCTGTCTTCTTGCTCTGTTCCCGCTGTTATTGAGCAGGAAAAATTGCATTTTTTTTTCAGCTAAGCGACAGACGTCACCGGAATTGGAAGCGACGATGGATTCTGTCAAGATGGTGACTGCAAGAAGCCGCAAGCTCGCTCTAAAAGGTAATTCTATCAGCTCAATTTTGGAATTATTGCTTCCTAGAGCTTCAATTTGATCCCAAGTGGGTTACATTGATTACAGGGCAAGGAGATGGGGCATTGGGGAAGCGTGCAGAGGAGATCTCCTCCGCCGCCGCCGACAAGTTGCCGAAACGCATCTGCGTCGAAACCAGCCGCCGATCGGACGTCTGCGAGGCGGAGGGCGATGTGAGAGTGCAGGGGAGCTCGCAGACCGTGTTCTTGCCCGCTTCCTTGACGTCGCGGGAATGGAAGGTGAAGCCCTACGCCCGGAAGCACGACCAGTTCGCCCTCTCCAATGTCAAGGAGTGGACGCTGAAGCCTTTCCCATATCACGAGCGACCCGCCGTCTGCACGGAGAACCACACCGTGCCTGTGGTGGTCTTCTCCACCGCCGGCTTCACAGGTAACCTTTTCCACGACTTCACTGATGTGCTGGTCCCGCTCTTCATCACCGCCGCCCACTTCAATGGCGAGGTCCAGTTCATGGTGGCCGACGCCAAGGCCTGGTGGCTGAGTAAGTTCGGCGCCATTCTGGACCAGCTCTCCAAGTACGAGGTCATTGATGCCGACGCCGACGGCGGCGGCACAGTGCGGTGCTTCCCGCGGGTGATCGCCGGGCTGAGCTTCCACAAGGACCTCGGCGTGGACCCCTCCAAGACGCCCGCTGGAGCCCGCTCGATGGCTGACTTCAAAGCCATGCTCCGGCGTGCGTACGGGCTGGAGCGGGAGCGCGCGGAGACGTCAGGCAACGACACGTGGGACGTGCGGCGGAAGCCGCGTCTGCTGATCATCTCGCGCCGGGGCTCCCGCGTGCTGCTCAACGAGAGGGGGATGGCGGACATGGCGATGAGCCTGGGGTTCGACGTCCGCGTGGCGGAGCCGGAGATCGCCACCGACCTGGGCAAGTTCGCACGCCTGGTCAACTCCGCCGACGTCATGGTGGGCGTCCACGGCGCCGGCCTCGCTAACCTGGTCTTCCTCCCCAAGGGCGCCGTCTTCGTCCAGGTGGTCCCCATGGGTGACCTGACGTGGCTCGCCCGCGACACCTTCGGAACTCCGGCGCCGGAGATGGACCTCCATTACTTGGAATACCTCATCCAGGCCGACGAGAGCACGCTGAGCGATCAGTACCCCAAAGACCACCCCGTCTTCAAGGATCCTCAGTCGATCCACCGGAAAGGATGGAACGAGCTCAGCCGAGTGTATCTTGAGAACCAGAACGTGAAACCTCATCTAGGAAGACTGCGGCTGGCACTGTTAGAAGCTCTCAAGCTTCTCCCTCACAATCACAAGCACAACAAGATGGCTCGGTGATCACTTCCCCGATTTCTTTCCATTTTTCAGCTCATAATTCGTTTTTTTCCCCTCTGTTGATAGTCCACATTCCAATCAAGAAAAACACCTTGTGATTACAAATAAAGAATGTTAATTTATATAAAGAAATCACGTCAGGAGCGATCCCTTAATTTGATTTGAACTGACGTGAGTGGAGCGAGCAAAGGATGGATGGGCCTTCCAGGTGTCAAAGGTGTAAGCAATAGGTCAAGTTGCGATAGATGACAAGCATGTGGGCACTCAATTAAATTTGCTTTCTGCCTTCTGCAAGCTAGCTAGCTTCCTCACTGTGAGGCATGAGATGAAGCCCACCACTTAAATTTGTTGTCCATTTGGTGCAGTGGAGCTTTCGCAGACGGCACCAAGCCACCAACTAACCGAGAAGCCACCCACAGCAATATGATCAGAGGGTCATTTTGATCTCAAAATTTATATCGGAGTGGGGTGCTGCTACATGTGATGCTCCTCATATCAACATCCCAACCACCACACTGCCATGAAAAAGCTACTGGTACTGCTAGCCAGTCTTCATCATTAGGGTTAGCCCCATAATTCATCTAATCTCCACCTAAGCAAGAAATTCTTTACAACATTTTGCTATACTCGATCGCTTTTATGTTGATCTTGGTTTTACATAATAATTCATTCAAACGGCTTGTTTAATAAATATCTACTCGTAAGGGTCCACTTACCAGCATCACCTGCTAACTTCTCTCCCTCTGCTCTGTTAGCTGCCACATCAATCATCAAGACATCATACCCCAGGGAATCTCTCTCTCTCTCCGTTTTGTCGTCATTTTATAAAGAATAAAGATTTGTAACTTTCTTCATTTTACTGCTGGATGAGGAGCGTCCGAGGAGAGCGAAATCACCGCTTGGTATAAAGATTTGTGACAGATAGAGCTTCCGCCCACAATATTGACGGACCAATTAATCTCCACATGGCGATGCTCGATCGTACATAGATTAACACCGGAAGGTGTCAAAATTATCCGATAAAATCCCTTCCATATTTAAGCCATGAAATGTATTTAAGGATTATTGAAAAAAAATACATAACAATTCGAAAGCTTAGATATAAAAATATTTAATTATGGATAGAATGAGTTTATCTATTATAGTAGTTGATCTCAGTGTATGTCAGTTACTCAATCATTGTCGATCAAGGATTAGGACATGGAGAGATCACCAGCTAGATAATTATTAGGATAATAATTTGACATGGGTAGATGAGTTTGAGCTATCTTATAAGAGAACCCATCGCATGATAACTTCGAGTGGCTGAATCACCTAAGGGACTCGGTTAGCCAAGTCACTGAGTTAATAAGTCGAGGTACTCGAGATGCCGAGTAACTAAATTGATGGGTTAACCATGCATACTTGTTTGCTGGTGTAGCTAGGGGTCACACATATTCAAATTTGCTGACCTGGCTGGGGTCATCTCCCTGTATATCAGTTTGCAATAGTTATTAACATCTAATCTACTTGTTTAACTTCTTGACTGTAATGGTGTTTAATTGTAAATGGGGGGTTTAGGACAACTTAGAAGACACGCCGTATATTGTTTCCAGCGTGGTTACCATGGCTATTGCAGATAGTATTTTTTTTTTTTTTCCTTCCTGTTGTTTTAGATCGAGGAAGCAATTCACCTCACTCATTTTTTTTTGATCTGAAAATATATATTGATTTGTTTTCACTGAAAGTTCAGCTTTCAATTTTTTTTTCGTCTCCATCTGAAATGAATTTTTGGCGTGTAATTTTAATTTGTTTTGTGATTTATAATTAAGGGATTTGATTACCGGCCGGAGATAGTAGAAGTGTGCACCGTTTGCCCTAGTGGTGCAAACTAATTGAACCTCTAGCTCAAAATAATATGTTCCATAATTTATTTGAATTGAATTTGAATTTATAATATTTTATTTGATCGACCCACTCACCAGTCGAATTTTATTTATTTATATACAATTCTAGTTTGCCTATTCCTAATGCAGAAAATAAAATACAACGAATCCAATTTTTTTTTTTTTTTTTTGGTGCGTAGATAAACAGATGAAAGTGGTTAGAACATCAAATCCAAACAATGACACATTTGTTTGAGTCATCAGTCCGTTTACGACTTTGACTAATTACTTACCAACTCAATCTCTCCACTATCTTACTCGTACTTAAAAGTATTTTTCCTATTATCGACCATGGCAGACAAGATGGACCATGGCTAAATCATGCATGGAAGAATATGGGAAAGAAAAAAGGTTGCCTTCACATAAAGATATCCATTCCCAGCGTGGATTTTGTACGGTAATGCATGGCATGGGAGACAATATAAAGATGCTTACTTTTATATGAAGATGGAGAGGGTAGATAACTTGTCGAGGTGGAAAGCTATGAAAATGGAGTTTGATAACAACAAGGGCGTGTTTAACTCAGGGATATCACAAATAACTAAAGTTTTCTGTCTATAGTAATCCAAGATAACTCACATTTGGTTTGAGCGTTTTTTTAGATTCTGAAATTTTCCTCGATTCAGAAATGTCAGCAAGCGTCATTAATCTCAGCATGTAATCTAAAATCAGAAAACCATGGATAACCCAAGGTATTTCTTGATTCCGGACATGAAGCAATTTTTTTTTTTTTTAAATTACGCTCAGAAGGATCGGAGTCGTCGAGCAAGCTGGGTAGTGCCGGATCCGCAATAGGACAACGGAGGTGGCAAAAAGCAAATTGCCGCAGAGATTCATGTGACGCACGAAGGAGTGGTGGTCGGAGGTGGCAGCGGCAAGCGGCGAGCGATGCTGGATCGGCAACTGGTGCAGTGCGAAGGTGGTAGTAGGCAGCGAAAGCAACATTCCTTCAAGTGTGCAGGTTGCCGCCAAGCTTCTTGGGCGCCCGAAGATATCAACAGCAGCAATGGGCAACGGAGGTGGCAACAATGGGCGGTGGCGAGCAGCAGCGACGGGCGACGGGCGACGGGCGGCGGGCAATGGCAACAACGCAACGATCAGAGGTGGCAACGGGGGGTTGCGGGAGCAGTGGGTGGTGTTGGCTTAGAATCGGATAGGATAGCACACCAAAGCACACAACACACAGGAATATATAAGAAGAATAGGACAAATAGAAGTTTAACTTGTGAAAGAAAACCTTACATCAAGATACCTTCTACACGTCTCTACGACCCTTTAAATACACCACAAATGATAAGAGCAAAGACTACTAGATCCATAAAAATAGGATCGGCTAACACTAGATCCATAAAAATAGGATCGGCTGAGTAATAAGAAATTATCAAGAAAATAAATAAAAAAAACAAACTAACAACGTGGGGACTTAACCTTATCATGTTTGAATTATTTTCTCACATTACTCCCCCTAATCCTGACATGGTTGTAAATCATGGACGCCGAGTAGATGTCGCATGGCAGCTAACTTCACTCCTGGCAATGCTTTAGTTAACGCATCGGCTCGTTGTTCTCCGGTATTAACGAACTCAACCATAATCTATCCCCTTTCAATACATTCTCTGATAAAATGAAACCTTATATCTATATGCTTGCTTCGATTATGGAATACCGGATTTTTTATGAGAGCTATGACAGATTTGTTGTCAACAAACAAAGTTACCGGCTTTGGCTCTACACTGATTAATTCGCTAGCAAGGCTCCTTAACCACAAAGAATGGCAAGCCGCAGTTGCGGCTGCCATGAACTCTGCCTCACATGATGAAAGCGCCACTGTCTTCTGCTTTTGTGAATTCTAGGACACCAAACTTTAATTTCATTAAAATAGAAAGTCATTCCACTTGTGCTTTTCCTCCCATCGAGATCGCCAGCTAAATCACTGTCCGAGTAGCTGAATATACCAATTTCCTGGGGTCCCTTTATGTAAAGAAGCCCAAAATAGATTGTACCTTTCAAATACCTGAGAATATGTTTGATCACCTTATGATGCATGATTGTAGGCCTCTCCATGTATCTGCTCGCCATTCCGACGGAATATGACAGGTCTAGCCGTGTGTGTAGCAAATATCTCAAACAACCAATAATGTGCCTGTACTCCGTGGCGTCAATTGGAGTCCCTTCCAAGTCCTTATGCAACTGTGTCTTGGGTTCCATTGGATGCTTTGTGACATTGCAGTCTGCCATCTTGAATTGAGATAGAATTTTCTTGGCATAAGCTAATTGTCTAAGTAAAATTCGGCTCTTCTGTTGCTCCACTTCAATCCCTAAGTAGTAGGAGAGAAGACCTAAATCACTCATCTCAAATTCTGTCATCATTTGTTGTTTGAACTTGTTGATTTTTTCTGTGCTACTTCCTGTCACGATGAGATCGTCGACATATACTCCAACAAGTATACTTGCTTCTTCTTCACCTCTTGTATATACTGCATGCTCTTGAGTACATTTTTTTAAGCCAAGCTCTTCCAGACTCCTGTTCAAACGCATGTTCCAAGCTCGTTGAGCTTGCCGCAGTCCATAGAGGGCCTTGGACAACTTATATACCTTATGTTTCTGATTTTGTACTTCAAACTCTTCTGGTTGAGTGACATATATTTCTTTTTTTAACTCTCTGTTAAGAAATGTTGACTTCACATCTAGATGGTGTACCACCCAATTTTGATTTGTCGCAAGCGCAAGAATGACTCAAATAATGTCAACTCTAGCGACAGGCGCAAACACTTCTTCAAAGTCGATGCCTAATTGTTTTTGTACATAGCCTTTAGCCACTAATATTGCTTTGTGCTTAACGACTTTCCCATCTGAATTTTTCTTCAATTTGAACACTCACTTTAGGCCGATAGACTTGTGGCCTAATGGGAGCTCAGTTAAGTTCCAGGTATTGTTCATCTCAATAGATTTTAACTCTTTCTCCATTGCTTCGTACTAGCAAGCCTCGGTTGCAGCTTCTTGATAACATGTCGGCTCTTCAAATATCACCATCATCACCTCACCCTCTTCTTCATCAATACCAACCACTTCCTCAGTGTTGGCGTACGTAGATATTAGCAATGGATCTAAAACGGACCGATCCTTCATAAGACTCGGGTGAGTTTGTTATCGAAGGCGAGGAAGCTGTATGGGTATTCGATGATGGTGTAGATGGACTTGACACTCCTGTCATGGGTACCACGGCTACTGCCGGTGTTGTGACTTCTTTCGCTGCGGCCTCAATATCTGCTGCAACAATCACCTCGTCGGTGCCGAATGCATCCACCACCATAAACTCTGGTACCTTTTCTTCATTGTTGGCACCTGCATTCCATGTCCATTCACAATTTTCTCGAAACACCACATCTCTACCTACTTGTAGCTTGCCATGCCTTGGATCAAATAGATGATGAGCTTTGCAGCCTTCCTCGACACCCAAGTATACCATGGGTGAGCTTCTGTCGTCAAGTTTCTTGAGGTGAGGGGTTGTATTTTCACATATGCAACACAACCGAACACTCTCAAGTGGGCGAGATGTGGCTTTCTCCCCATCCAAGTTTCAGATGGCGTGCACTCTCCTAGCACCTTAGTTGGGAGACGGTTTAACAGATAGACAGCATGCCTAACCGCCTCTCCCCAGAACCTTACCGCCATATGTGTACCCTTGAGGAGAGATCTTGCCATGGCTATCACGATGTGATTACGGCGCTCCACAACACCATTTTGTTGGAGTGTGTAGGGAGCCGTGAGATGTCACTCGATTCCTTCATTTTCATAGAACTGAGTGAACTCCATGGATAGAAACTCGCCGCTCCGGTCTGTCCGGAGTGTTTTGATCTTGTATTCAGTCTTGTTCTCCGTCAAGAATTTGAACTTCTTGAATGCTCGGAATGCATCATTATTTGCTGCCAATATAAATACCGACATCCACCTTGTGAAATCATCAATAATCAGAAGACAGTACTTGTTACCGGCTAGTGTACATAGTGAGATTGGCCAGCAAATATCAGTATGGAGAAGTTCCATCGGCTTCTCCTCTCTACAATTTGATTGGCACGGGAATGGCGACCTTTCATGCTTGGCGATCACACACACCTCGCAAAGCTTGTTCAACTGGGGCAATGGAGGCACAACAACCGCCAATTTCTTCTCCCCTAACAGCTTCAAGTCATGGAAATTGACATGCCTGAGCCTTGTATGTCATAACCAGGTTGGGTCTTCTAGGCTTGCTAGGAGACAGACTTGCTTGAATGCCTTCAAGGTTATCTTGTACAAGCGATTTTGTGTTCGCTTTACCAGCATCAAGAGCTTCCCGCTCCTATCAATCACCTTCATGGTATCTCTTTCCATGTGCACCTCATTCCCAGTTTCTGTCAATTAATCGAGACTTATGATATTACTACAAAGTTTCGGAATGTAGTATACCTCGTGGAGAGCCTTCCGATCGCCGTTCTTGCATTTGAACACAACCGTCCCCTTGCCCATGATCTCAATGGTTGATCCATCGCCAAACCTCACCCTCCCGGTGATGGTTTTATCTAGTTCTTGAAACTTCTCGTGATGGCCATTCATGTGGTTGCTGGCATCGTTGTCAAGGTACCAAGCGTCTTTATCTCCTTTATTAACGCCGCGGTACATCTCCGGTAGCAACTTATCTTCACTAACTAGAATGATATTCTGCCGCTCACGCCTAGTGTCAAGCTCCTCGTGGGGCACGGGCATCATCAGTGCTGACTCTTCATCGGTGGCGTAAGTGAGGTGAGCCTCATCATCACGACGCTTGTTGTAGCATTCGGACGCATAATACCTCATTTTCTCACAATTGAAACACTTTATACGGCTCTTGTCACGAGCACCTCTGTCGTTGCCGCTAGTGTCTCCTGCACTGTCTTGGCTCGGCGTACCACGACCACGACCGCACCCCGCCCACGCCATTTTCCATGACTAGGGATGTTGGACCCACACCCCTTGCCTCCTGACGAAGTATCCACGTTGCTCCCCTTCTGTCGCATTTGTCATGCGGCATGAGTAAGTAGGAGCTCACCTTCAGTGTCGTTGGCGTTGCCGCGTAAACGTAGTGTTCGTTCCTTGTACGCCTTTAGCCGCCCAATAGTCTCCTCAAATGGTATCGTCTCAAGATCACGAAACTACTCAATACCAGCAACAATAGGGAAGAACTTATCAGGGACAGAATCAAGCAACTTCTTTACCAAAGAGGAATCTTCAAGCATGCCATGAGTAGAGAACTTGTTGCTCAGCAAACTCATCAATCGTCTCGGTCTCCTTCATCTGGAGGGCGTCAAACTCGCTCTTCAACGTTTGTACGCGTGCCTTCTTCACCCGATCACTACCAAGGTACCTCGTTTTGAGGCTGTCCCAGACTTCCTTCACCATCTTCTTTTTTGCAATCTGGAGAAGGATGTCTTCGGAGATACATTGCAAGATGTATGCACGCGCCTTTTTGTCCTTCTTTGTATCTACTTGGGCTCCTTCCACTGGCTCCACCGCCTCCCAGACTACTTGGACATCAAGAATCGTCTATGTCTTTATTGCCCACACAATGTAATTGTGAGGGCTTAGCATCGGATAGGCAAATGACACTCCGCCGTTCTCCTTCGCAGCAACTTGTGGGATGACAGATATTTTTGTGGAATCGTGGATTCTTAGGTGTTCTATATTGCCAAAGCTCTGATACTATATGTTGGCTTAGAATCGGATAGGATAGCACACCCAAGACACACAACACAGAGGAATATATAAGAAGAATAGGACAAATAGAAGTTTAACTTGTGAAAGAAAACCTTACATCGAGATACCTTCTACACGTCTCTACAATCCTTTAAATACACCACAAATGATAAGAACAAAGATTACGAGATCCATAAAAATAGGATCGGCTAACACTAGATCCATAAAAATAGGATCGACTGAGTAATAAGAAATTATCAAGAGAAATAAATAAATAAAAACAAACTAACGATGTGAAACTTAATTTTATCATGTCTGAATTATTTTCTCATAGACGACAAGTGACTAACACAGATGATTTTATTTTTTAACTTACATATTTGATTAAAACTTTAGTTATAGTGGAATAAATAAAATTGACATAATCTAAACCCAATAACATTATCTAAAAATATTCTAAAATAATAAAAAAAAATACCCAATTTTATTTATTTATATATCATCGACGATGATAATAATAATAATAATAATAATAATAATAATAATAATAATAATAATAATAATACACCAAGGATAATACAATAAAGTATTAGGTTATGTACTACTACTTCCAAACAAATAAAATTTTATTAAACATCTCATTCCTCATAATTGAAATTATGTGATAATTTAAATCAAACGCAGTTATGTTTCATTTCTCATAATTAAAACTATGTGATAACTTGAATCACACATAGTAAGCTTTGGGTGGTCTCATGATTATGAATGACGAAAGGTATAATGCATGAAGATAGGCTTGCAGACACTTTGTCAAGCATTATTTAAGTAAAAGATAATCAAGAAAAGAGTTAAAAGAAATTAGCGTATCAATAATGTTGTGCTAAGAATCTAAATGAAAGCACAACTGAAGAAATATTATTTGGTGTTGAAGTAGATTGGAAACTCAATTTTGATTGTAGCAACTTGAATACATTGCTAACAGTAATTTTAGCTGTCCATAGTAGCTGCAACTCAGTGTACACCACAAATTCCTAAAAATAAATATTAACTGGGAAAAAAAACATTAATGAAATACTCATTGTTGTTCACCGAGAATTTGGAGTGCATGTTCCAGGAAGGGCTTAAACCTTTTCACATCAAGCCTCACATTCTGTTCTTTCAGGAAGATCCTGGAGAATGTCTCCCAGTTTGCATTCTGAGGATGCAGTGACATTGGATCCTTGAACACTGCATGGTCTCTTGGATACAGCTCGGTCAGTGTTGTTTCCTCCTCGTTGATACTGTACTCTAAATAGTTTAGCTTCATTTGTTTTGCAGGCTCCCGGAAGTAATGTCCAGCAATCCAATCCAAATTTCCCCAAGGTACTACTTGAATCACCACACCATTGGTAGGGAGGAACACCATATTGGTGAGTGCCGAACCATGAACACCCATAAGCACATCGCAGGAGTTCACAATGCGTGAAAATTTAGAGAGATCAGAGTCCCCTTCAGTGATCACTACCTCATAGCCAACCTCTTGGGCTAGATTTAGAATCTCCTCCACATTCATGAACTTTCTTGTGTTGATTCTAGTTATGATCATGAGCTTTGGTTTCTTCGATTGGCCTGCATCCTTGAGATTCACAGGATACTCTCTCTCAAGCGAGAATACACTCCTCATGAAGTTTGCAAAGTGGAACATTGTGTAGCCATGAGGGGATTTGGAGGGCTCCATTTGGAAGTCATCCGTGCTGGTGCATCTAAGTCCAAGGGTGACATGCTGGAAGCAGTGGATTCTATCATCATTGTCATACCCAATGAAATCATACCTTGAAAGCTTCTTGAAGAACAACTTGTATTTGTTCATAAATTGAGGGTCCATGTTAGCTATGAGGAACTGAACTTCTCCCCCAAAAGGATGAGCAGTCTCAAATAGAGGAACCAACACATCAACGAAATCATGGAAGTAATTGGTTCCAGACCAGCCGCCAATTGCAAATACCATTGCAGGGACAGTGTGGTTGATCGAACAGGGTTTGTCTTCTGGGTGACCATAGACTAGTTTCAATGTCACTGGTCGAACTCGAGCACCAGATCCTTCATCCCACTTTCGAGCATAAGGCTTGATTGTCCATGAATCATTTTCTTTGATGTCAATGGATTGAGGGGCAACAAACACCATCCTGATGTCTTTGCCGATGATCCTGACATCACCATTGGCTTCACAGATATCAGATTTGTTGTTTGAGAGATCACATATAGGGTTCCTCTCCACATGCTTCACAAACTCACTAGGTCCGCCTTTACATTACATTTGAAATTTGATTTAGATGTTGAAACTCAAAGTCAGTATTTTGATATTAAACTATCAAACAAAATGTGAGAAGATCAAATATGAAGTAACTTAACAAGATCTAATTTCTGGTATTTTTCTTGTTCATGAAGAAGACATGGGGGCTTGAGCAAGCAAGAGCTAAACTAGCTAATAACCCCTTCCTTTTTCTTCCTAAGTAGAAAAAAGAGATGGAGCTTCACATTTAATTCCATGGCAACTACTTCCGGAGGTTAGAAAAATATCCCAATTCAAATTTTGTGCAGTTGATTCAAGAATCGACTTAGAAAGATAAACACTTATGCTGAATGAGCTAACAAAAGAATCAAGTAAAACAGCACTGAAGAACAATGATCAACCCCTCCTATTCAAGAAACAAAACAGCTAATAAAATTTCAATAAATCAAGTCAAATAAAGCCTTTTTTTTGTTCATGTATGAGAAAAAAAGATTATCCTTTTACGCTCAGATCTGGGCTTAATGTTTTTTGCCCCAACCGCAACGTCCCAGAAGATCTGCAACTTCGCGCCCCCTAAATTTTAAGTTTCTTTCAAAGATCTGAGTTAGGACGGTGCGCATGGAAACAAGGTGGCAGCTAGACCAGTAAACTTCGAGAACTTAGCAAGCGATGACGGCACATGAAAATCAAGGTGAAAAAGGAAAACCGACTACTTACCAACAGGAATGCGCATGGAATTAGTCCTCGACATGGTGAGGTAGCTGAAGAAGACCAGCATGAACACAGCAGCCAAGCCGATCCAGTAACCTAGCGGCCTTGCGCGGTTGAGGTTGGGGTTCCTGAACCCCTTGGCCATCTCCTCCTGGCAGCTGCAGCTGCACCTACAGCCTACTGCAGTCGCCTCCTTCTGCTACTTGTAGTCAAGTTTCACCCTTTACTTCCGGATCATCGATTGGGAAGACATAGGCCAGGAATCGAAGAACAGAGTGATGAAAACGAGAGCAGCGGAAAAGGGCGGAGACTGGGGAGGCACCAAACTGGTGGACTAACAGAGCGTGTTTGGCCTGCGAGAGGCCACCAAATGAGTCCATGCGGACAGCTAAGTTTTTCCGTGTCGGCAATTACGTGAATTATATGTACCAATTAGCAAAAATAATAGTTTATCTAAACTAATTAATTGACAAATATTTATATTTTTTTTTAGAAAAAATGAGATAAAGTTTAAAATACTTTATATTTAGCCAACGTACACGTTAAATTTTCATTTTAAATCTTTAAAATGATGGTTGAATTAGGAAACACAATTTTCTAAAGAATCAGGAAAAATTAAAAGCGAACTATGAAATGTAATTTTTTTCATATAGTTTTCGTCGCATTCAATAAGTTTAAATGTCACATTAAGTGTGATTGATGTGCTTGAGTTGGAATCAATAAGTCAAGCAATGTTAGGCATTGTAGAAAACGCTAACGACAAATAAGAAATTGGCATTAAATTAAGGCAAGAGAAGATTTTTTTTTCATCTCTATTATAATTAAAATTTTGATTTTTTTTTAATTATTCCAGTAGTATTATTCATTGTAAAATGTAAAATCTTACGTCCATAAATCATAGGAGCTTCCTATGTAAGAATAAGAGATTGAGACATGATCAATCAGTAAGTGAAAAGTGATCTACCCAACCAACTTTTGATCCATTTGAGATACGTTACATCAATTTTAATTAAAGTTATTTTAATAATATTTAACCAATTATTTTGACTAAAAAAAATCAGTGTTAACTAAATTAAAGCAATATTGATCAATATTTAAACAATTTTAATCAATATTAATATAATTTTAAATATAATTACTTAATAATTTTGAGCATATTGAATCATCTTTAGATGAAATCGCAATTAGAAGCATTTTTAGAATATAAAACATCTTTTTAATATATATTTAAAAAAAATAGGACGCAAATAATCGCTCATTTGATTTTCCCTGAGAAAAATTATAAAAGTTGAACATTCAATATTTTCGATTGCAAGATAATTAAACATGATCTACTTTATCTAAAGAATTGATAATACAGTTAGTTTCATTGATTATCTTTGAAAATGTGATTAATCCTATAAAAATTTTCCATCGACCATTAGAATAAATCGAGAAATATACATTATGATCAATCTAAAAATTCAGCATCTTTTATCCAAAGAAGATGACACTGAAGGTAATTTAATTACAAACAACATGAGCCAAATTTGTTCCATGGTCAAGGATCACTGCTGCACTAATATGTATGACTAAATCATATGTTAGAACTCTTCAAAAATATGGAACCGTCACATTAGCGGTCTCCTAAGAGTCGGCCTCACAGATATAGAGATGTTGGAACTCTTCAAAGATACCTCCTTAGTTGGAGGGTGAAGTCGTCATCCCCTTAAAATAACCTCATATTTTTTAAAAAGAGATAAATTATGGGATATTTGTCCTACAATGACTTTCTATACGGAATAGAACAGACACCTAAAGAAATATCTTATATCAGTCGAGAATTAATTTTAAGATTCATTGGAGTTATAATCATCGATGCATCAGATAACAAGGCGCCAACATGCGAAGAGACGAATCGTCAAGACTCAAAAACAAATTTGCCTAATTTCATCCTCGTGACGAAAACAAGAGTCGTCCTATAGCTCTTCTTAGGTGGAGCTTTCGGACAGGAAGTCAACTGTTGAGGAAACCGATAAAGCTTAGAGTTTGGTAGCTATAAACCAAACTTTAGACCATGTCCTTAATTATCTCTTTCATCTACTGTGACTTCCATATCAATAGCAACATAAGATGTTTTTGCACGCAAGAGAGTCCTCTTATTCATAAGCACAGCAGATACGTCTCCTTGGATGCTCCTGAGATATATACATGGATGCACTTTCCACAATAGGTAATCTCACAGTAATCACACCAGATATGTCTGCTTGATATGCGTTTAGTTTCCATGGACAAGGAAAAGTTGTGTGTTTTCAACATGATGTGCATCTTCAGGATAATGAAATGTAACATATATGTAGATGTGAATGCTGACTTAGTTATGGAAATAGTGGAATAATATTTGGAAGTAGTGAGTTAATTGTTATATTATATGGAGTCAGTAGTTAAGTAGATGAGAAGATAGTGAGTTAATGTTTATATTATTGGCAGCAAAATGAAATTATTAACTCGACGACCTCTGCCGGTGGCCTCCCACCATTTGGAAGAAAGATAAATTATGATGTTTCGCCTAACAATAAGAGAGTATGCAAAAAAAAAAAAAAAAAAAAAATATAGATAAGTAAATCAAAAAATATAGATAGGTATTTTTCGTGGGGAAAAAAATATAGGTAGATAAATCGTGAAACAATATTTATATTATTGGCAATAAAAGATGAAATCGTCACCTCGGCGGTCATCCACTATCTGGAAGGGAGGTAAATCAAGAGGATGTTGGGATCAAAAGAATTTATATATCTCCATAATGATATGATATTGTCTACTTTGACCTAAACCCTTTTGGGCTCTACCTAAAATGCTTTATACTAATGGAGATATTATTATCCTTTTAAATTCATGATCTTTTACATATCTTTCCAATGTAAGACTTTGATTGTATTCCTAATAATTCTCCCCTCAAATAAAGGACCGTCATTACTCTCATGGTCCGGGCCTCCCTGCAAGTATCCAATTATTCTTGACTTACTCCGGGTCTCCCCACAAGCATCCGGTCACTCTTGACCTGCCCTGAGCCCCCCCCCCCCACCCACCCCAGGCGCCGCCGCGCAAGCATCCGGTCACTCTTGACCTGCTCCGGATTATTGGGATATTGATCACTGACTAAAGGGGGTGAATAGCGATCACCCACTTCGTTCACTTCCTACATATTCGTTACTGCACAGCGAAAATACGAAACTAATATGAATACAAAAACCAATAACAAGAAAGAAAACAAACAAACCCTAACATATTTCGTTTAACGTGGTTAGGAGATGATACTCCTATTCCACGATGTGTCCGTAAGGCGGGTGATCCCTGTGATCTTTCAATGGATCAATCCTCGGTAAACTTCGGCTAGTGAACGACTCCTTGGTGAAGAAACCTCGCCACAAACTTGATCACACACTCTTGAATTACAAGACCTTGGAGACTCTAATTAGGGTTAACCACCTCTAATTTTATCACCCAAGCCAGTCATCCCAAGTTCCATTATATAAAGCTTGAGGAAAACATCCAAGCTATTTTTTTTGGTTACCAATCGACTGGTAAAGTTGCCAGTCGATTAGCCTTCGTGGAAAATCGACTGTTACACTCCAACGGCTTGATACCAGCCGACTGATGAAGACACAGTTGATTGGTCCACTTCGGTTGAGAGAATAGAATATTTTGTTCTCTCTTAGTCGATTGATGAACATATCAGTTGATTGGTCACCCTAGACTGAGCAAACAGAAGTTCACACTTATTGTTTCTCAACCACCAATCGACTGATAAATTCTAACACTAGGATTTTTACCTCGAGTACAATCACTTAGCACTCGTCCTCGCCCGCACGACTTGACCTTGCCTTTTAGCCTCCTCCATCAGCTTTGCGTCCGTCAAATGCTCCCTCATTCTTTATACTTTGCCTTCAAGAGCTTCCTTTGGCCTTGTCCTTGTTGTCAGGTCTTCCATTGCCAAGTGACTCATCACCTCCAGGACTTCAACCTTGACAAAAGCTTCTCACTTTGAGACTTCATCCTTGTCAAGTCATACTTGGACATACATTGCCAAGATCATACTTAGACTTTTCTTGTTGTACCTGCCACCTTCACACTTAACAACGTATATCAAATACAACAAATAACCTAACTTATATATTTGCCCAAACATTAAAACCTAGGGTCACACTGATTGCTCCAACACAGGTCTCCCTTCAATTTCGTTCAAGGTCACCCCATATACCATTTCTTGAGATTAAAAGAATTCACATATCTTCACAATATTATAATATTGTATATTTGGGTCTAAATACTCATGGTTTTATTTTTAGACTTTACCCAAAAGACTTTATACTAATGAAGATATTTTCATCCTTTTAAACCCATGATCTTTTTCATATTTTTTTTATTGGAAGATTGTTAGTGCAATCGTCCTCGGGTCACCAGTTGACTAAACTTGAGTGGATTCAGATATGAGGTTTGATATTTAGACAATATATGAGAAGCAATCAAGTAGGTCAAGATTGATTAAATACTTGACAATGTGTGAGAGAAAAGCTAAGTAGGTCATGGAGAATCAGATACTTGATTGAAAAAGTCTTAACTAGAGGTAATTAGGCAAAGCAAAGTCCTAACTTGAGGGTTAAGAAAAGCAAAGTCCAAGTGGGTCAATAAGAATTGAACATCGGCAAAGGGAAGTCCTAACTGTAATTAGGTCAAGGAAAGTCTAAGTGGATCAAGAAAAACTATACATTAGCAAAGGAAAGTCCAAGTGGATTAGGGAGGACCTCATGTTAGCAAGAGAAAGTCCTAACTGAGGTTAGGCAAGAAGAATATCTAAGTGGGTCAAGGAGGACCGTACTTGATGATTGAAAGTCTAACGAAAAGTTGACAAAGAAAAAATTCAAGTGGGTAAAAGGTTGACCAGACACTTAGCTGTTGTAAGTCCAATAGGGAGTTGGCTTGAAACAAGCAAGTTCCGACGTAGCAAACTTTTGAAGGTCATAACTTTTGACTCGAATATCGAAATAAGATGATCTCGGATGTGAAATGAAGCTCATTTAGAGATCTATATATTTTACTACTTACCAATCAATTATATAATTGATTGGGGGATCAATAGATCAGGTAATTGATTAGTTGATGAAGTACAGTACAGAAAGTGTCTTGATCGATTAGGTAATTGATCAAGATCTTCCCTAATCGATTAGGTAATAGATTGGGAGAGTCTGTCAGCGAATAATGAGCTTCTGAATTAATTAGGTGATTAATTGAAGTTGATAATTGATCAGGTGATCAATTGAGAGCATTTCTTCACGACGAACAGTGAGTTTCCCAATCAATTAAGTAATCAATTGGGAGGAGAAACTCACGACAAAAGTGAGCTTCTTAATCAATCAGGTGATCAATTTAAGTCGCGTAATCGATTGAAAGAGGAAGAAAAGAGATGTTGCAAGATTTGGATGACTGGATTTGCTCGGATCTGACATGGTAATCCATTATGAGTAAGGTCAATTGGTTGGGAATCCTAATCTGCAAGATATAAGGTGTTCAAAGGATTCAAATCAACAACTTTTCTTCTCTACTCTTCACCACCGATTCTTGGAAGACTCTGAGAGAAGTATTGCTGCATTTTTGAGTCTACAAGAGGCATTTCAAGTAACAAGAGATCAAGAAAAGCAAGGTTCTCAATTGTATTGTATATTTACATCTTGTTTTTATTGTATTCTTGTATGTGAGCTTGTACAAGGTTTCTTCACCTCTGAATTATTTTTTAGAAGGAGTATTTTTTATAGTGGAATATGTGCACTGTGTATATCCTTGGATTAGTCACCTCAAGGAGGTGGATACCAAGTAAATTCTAATTGTCACGCCCCAGGTAGTCCCTGCCAAAGAAAATTTCGGCGACATCTCCCCTGTACGGGTGACAATATGAAATTTCCTACAATGCCCTCAGGGCCACATATACATCGGCCAACACGGTCGAAACAATAACAATAAAAGTACAAATATAGCAAGCATCCACGCAGTTTAATAGTAACAACTAAACATAAGCAAAGATAAGGAAAACATCGCAAAAATCCTACTCAACTACACCCATAAAGCACAAAACCGATATCCTACTCAACTACACCCATAAAACACAAATCCGATATCATCCAAACAAAAACTCGTCGATAACAAAGAATCATACAAAATCCAAATTCTAGCAGATACAAGTCTGAAACATAGTCTAACATAATAAGAAAAACCAAAACAAGGATCCAAAGTGGAAATCCTCGCAACCTGCAGGGGGACTAGCGACTGGAACTCCTCTGGACAGCCTCAACCTAAAAAGAGTAATAACAGGGTGTGAGTCCAACACTCAGCGAATACCTTGTTGACATGCATAGTAAACTATAACAAATAGCAATAACTATGCGTACAGTCTCCTGATATAACATATAGAAAGTGTAAAACTGTAAGATAAGGAGTAACTGTACTAACCAGAACCTGGGTATAGGAATATCAAGGCCGTCAGACCCAAAGTATCATAAATCCTGTATGCATGTCAAGCAATACATCCATCCAATATGCATCATATAAAGTGCAGCAAACACAAGCAATCAGTGCAAATAATGCATATGATGCCAATAACATGTCCTGGTCACCCTTGACGCCAGTCAACCATCTCACACACGATGGTGAGACCGAGTGGGTAGGGCTGTGACAACCGTGCACTCTGTCATCACTGCTCCTGATGAGTGACCGAGTGGACGGGATGTTGTCGGAGTACACCTATCCTCCTATCCCAAATCATAAGTGGGGGAGCTCAATGCTCTCATCTCCCTGAGACAATCCAGTGGAGGGACCCCTGACGTGCTACCACGCTACGTCACGCTACCCATGAGTGGACCAGCGGAGCACTAACAGAGCCAACACTACACCCTGTCTGATATACCACTAACCCGTGAGTGGTGGTATGTGCAGATCCATGTAACTAGCGATGCGCTCAACAATAATGGAGCTGACTATCGCGCAGCAATGCAATCATGCGAGATGATGCATGACACTAAACATAGAAATATCCTGATCCTATCTACCTCCATAAAAACAAATATGTACCAAAATACGTAGATCAAATAATATGATCTAGGTACACATGTCAGGTATAGTATCTAACCAGTCTGATATATCATAAAGCATGACATGTCACTATCTCCATAACATATATAGCAAACATGGCATGAACGCTAAACAAGTAACAAACAAAACATGCTCGGAAACAAATAGTGACATGCTGATGCAGATATAAATATAATTATTACTACTTGTTAAAAATCTACTAAACATATCAACAAGACGTATCAAAATAGATAGGTCAAGGTACCCGCCTCAAATAGGAAAGTCCAATACAGTCCAAATTCGACGTCGAGATGCTCGTCTCGAATCAGAGTCCTACGTCAAACAATATATAAATATTTTATTTAGCTAAATTCATAAAAATAGCTAAATAAAATCCCTAAAACTAATTTAGAGTAAAATCCTAATCACATAACCTCAATTTACCTATTAAAGCTAATAGTTAATTAGAGTTAGTTACCTAATCCCTAATCACCTATTAGATTAGAAATCCAAAACCTAAATCCAATTACACATGAATCTAAAACATGCTCAACCACATGTACTACTCTAAATTCAATTAACCAGCTAGTTATCCAATTATCCCTAATTCAATACATAAACCTACTCCATCAACATACATAACCATCTAGAAATCAAATCACACCATGATCTACAACTAAGATCAATTTCCCTACTCCTTACCTCAAATTCAAACCTCTGCTCTTGATCCAAAACCACTGGTGATGCTGGTTTGAGTGCTGCCGGCAAGAAACACCACTGGAAACAAGCTTCCCTGCTGGAATCTTCCTCCCGTAAGGTCTAGAGGAAATCAACAGTCCACTTTCCGTTAATCCTCAACCATAGATAGTTGCTGCCGGAAGAAGACTCCACCACCAGATTACCTCAACAATCCACGCCTCTGGTGAGCAAGGGAAAAATATGAATCGATCACACAACATCTCAACAACCCACAGGGTACGTTGCTTGCCTCCAAGATCCGGCTAGGGCACAATCAATCAAGCATAAAGCTCGGCACTGGTCTGCGGTCGAAGAAGGTGGCGGCAACACAGAGGGAAGGGAGGTCCGGCGAATCAAATCTAGGGCTCGGCGGTGTGCGGAGAGGCTAGGGCACAACCTCAGTGCAGGGAAGATCGCGTGGAGAGGACGAGAAGCAGAGATGGGGACGAGGAAAGGAGAGACTCGCCACTACCTTTGTACCAGAGGAGAAAATAAAACGGACGGTGGCGGCGATTTTGGGAAGAAGAAGAAACGGCCGGAGTGTGGCTCGGGCACGCGACGTGGATCAGGGAAGAAACGACGAAGGAAGGGAATAAAGAAAAGAAAAGGAAATGATTTAAAGGCAATAAACATTTCCTCGTTTAAACGGGGTAGCCCAAACAAACTTTCCCGGGGCCCAATACTGATCCCCGTAACCCGAGCCATACGAGCTCCGAAAAATTCTGAAAAATTCCCTTATGGTTATTCGTCAATTTTCGATATTTTACATTCTCCCTCACTAATAAAAATCTGATCCCCAAATTTCGTTATCTACCATCAGTAATTACTAACAACAGATAAAAGTATAAATGTTGAACGGTAATTAACTCACATACCTCAAGTGAAAAGGTGGGGGTATCGAGCTCGAATCGTATCCTCGAGCTCCCAAGTAGCCTCCTCGTCCGAATGATGCTGTCATCCAACTTTAACCGATCGGATAGTCTTGTTCCGCAGCTGACGCTTCTTCTAGTCCAGAATCCGTATCGGAACCTCCTCGTAGGTGGCGTCAGGCTGAAGGGAAACTGGTATATCAGACAACACATGTGTTGGGTGTTAGAGTGTATACTGAAAGCCTAAGCTTTTGTAGACATTTATTTTGAATAAAGAATCACATTTGGTCAAATTATTTATATTTATTTGTAGTTGTTCAATTAATTTATATTGTAGATAACATGGTATGTGGTGTCACATACAGAAGATAATGTTATCAGTACCTTATAAATTATAAACAGTAGCTCACGACCAAAATGGAAAGGAACAAACCATTGGAAGGTCGTAGTGTAATTAGGTGTTAGTTTATCTTAACTATATAATTACACTAGTACACTTAGAGTTTATTGAGTAGGACCATTAGAGGTCGTTTCTTTTATACTGACTTTATAGAGGAACAAAGACCTCAGTTATTATGGAAGAATGTGCTCTTAATCCTAATATAATAACAAGCACATATATTTGATATTTATTTCTTTAATTTATCAATGGGTGAAATTTAGTTTGATAAATCAATAAGCCCGATAAATTGGGAAATGATATCAGTTATAGTGTGTGTTGTTGATTATAAAAGGAAACTGTGTCCTAGAAAGCTAGGTTGAGAATGTCCCTAAGAGGAGCTCATAAGGATTGTCATGTTAAACCCTGCAGGTGGACATAGTCCGACATGATGATAAGGTTGAGTGGTACTACTCTTGGACTAAGATATTAATTAAGTGAGTTGTCAGTAACTCATTTAATTAGTGGATATTCATTATCTTAAACACAGGGAGACTAACATACTCATAATAAGAAGGAGCCCAAAAATGTAATTTAGGATTGGTGCGGTAGTTCAATAATAGTTCTCTAGTGGAATGAATTATTATTCATAAAATTAAGTTGTGTGTTCGGGGCGAACACGGGATGCTTAATTTTATCGGGAGACCAAAACCAATTCTTCCTCTCGGTCCCTATCGTAGCCTCTTAGTTATAGAGTACTATACTCACCTATACCCACCTTCATACCCATGTTATAGGGGCCGGCCAAGCCTTGGTCCATTGGTGGCCGGCCCTAGCTTGATCCCAAGCTTAGGTGGCCGGCCCTAATAAAATAGAAAAGAATATTAATTTTAAAATTTTCTTATGTGGAAGATATAATTTAAAAGAGAGATTAAAAAAATTAAAATATCTCTTTTATAAGTTTCTACAAAAGATTAAGAAAAGAGATTAAATCTCTTTCCTTATTTGTAGATTAAAAGGATATTTTATTTTTCTTCTTTGTAAATTATCCACATGTTGAAAAAATAAAATTATAGAAATTTCTTTTAATCAACCATGAAGGGATTTTAAAGAGAAATTTTATTTCCGGAAACAAATAAGGAATTTTAATTGGTTGATTGAAAATTACCTTATTTGCTCTTCCATGATGTGGCCGACCATGACTTGGGCTATTAGGGAATTTTATTTAATTCTTCCTAATTAGTTCATGTCAAAGAAAGTTAAGGAAATTTTATTGTAACTAAATTTCCTTATTTGCCAAGGCTAAGGATTATAAAAGAGGGGATTGGGGTGCCTTCATGAGATACATCCTCTATTATTTTTTCCCCTCTTTTCTTCCTTGGTGTGGCCTGCCCCTTCAAGTTCTCTCCTCTCCTTGGTGTGGCCAAACCTCTCTTCTTTCTTGGAGATCAAGTGGTGGCCGGATCCTAGCTTGGAGAAGAAGGAGAGAAAACTTGCATCCCTTGGAGCTTGGTTGGTGGAAAAGTTCTTCATCCTTAGGAGTTCATGTGCTTGGCCGAAACTTGAAGGAAGAAGAAGAAGGTGCTAGGTGGTTCTCATCTCGGAAGATCGTTACACACACAACGTCCGAGATTAGAAGAGGAATACGGTAGAAGATCAAGAGGTCGTTGTCTTCAAAGAAAAGGTAAAACTAGTAATTGTTTTCCGCATCATACTAGTTTTGTTTCTTTGTAAAAATACCAAATACAAGAGGCATGCGATTCTAGTTTTTTTTTCGAATTAGTTTTCGAAGTTGTGTTCTTTTGTTTTTTCTATTCCTTGTGATTTGATTATTCTTAGCGGTTAACCTAGGGTTACTATGAGAAGGTTAAATATTTAATTTCCTTAAAAGGTTTTGTCTAGTCGGTGGTGGTTGCTCTCATATCCAAGAAGGCCAAGTGCCTCGCCATGCAGTACTGGAAGCCGATTTTGGAAATAGATATTTAATTGTCTTCGTGACCTAGGTGATTTAGATCGAACGTGTTAAGTTCCGCAGGAGATCCAAGTCTAAACCTAAAAGAACAAATAAATTAAACTTAGGATCAAACGTGTTAAGTTCCGCAGGCAATCCAAGTTTAATTTAAAAGAACACATGGTAGCTAGGAAAAGGTTCAGACCTTTGTACAAAATTTTTGTACAGTAGAACCGTTAGGCTTTCAGAGTAGCAACCAACAAGTGGTATCAGAGATAGGGTTTTGCCTCTGTGTATTTGGTATTAGTTTAATTATGCACATGTCATACATAATTTAGGCAGGATGATAGTAGGATGTGCTAACTTTGTGGATGCAGGATCCAACTATTATGGCTTATAGGTATTGTGTGTGTGATTGGTGTTAGAGTGTATACTAAAAGCCCAGCTTTTGGTATAAACATTTATCTAGTTATAAGAATCACATTGGTCAAGTGTCTTCATTTATATATACCAAATGTAGATGTTCAATTAATTTATATTGTAGATAACATAGTGTGTGGTGTCACACACAGAAGATTGTGTTATCAGTTCTTTATAAATTATAAACAGTAGCTCACGACCAAGATGGAAAGGAACAAACCATTGGATGGTCGTAGTGTAATTAGGTATTAGTTTATCTTAACTATATAATTACACTAGTACACTTTGAGTGTATTGAGTATGACCATTTGATGTCGTTTCTTTTTATATTGACTTTATAAAGGAACAAAGACCTCAGTTATTATGGAAGTGTGTGTTCTTAATCCTAATATAATAACAAGCACATATATTTAATATTTATTTTTTTTACTTATCAAAGGGTGAGATTTAGCTCGATAAATCAAAATGCCCGATAAGTTGAGAAATGATGTTACTTATAGTGTGACTTGTTGATTATAGAAGGAAACTGTGTCCTAGTAATCTAGGTTGATGATGTTGGGGATCGGACGACCGGCTTGAAGGGGGGTTGGATAGACGGCGCCCCCAAATACTCGCTTCTTTCTACAACGTTAGTGCGCAAGCGGAAATGCAAACAAAACAAGTAGAAAGCTAAATACTAAATGAAAGAATTCAAACCAAGCTACACGATCATTTACGTGGTTCGGAGATAAAGCTCCTACTCCACGGCGTGTCCGTAAGGTGAACGATCCCGATCCTTCGGTGGATTACTCCCCGGAAAACTTCCGGCTAGCTCAAACCTCCTTGTGGGTGGAGAAACCTCACCACAACCCTCACAAGAGCTCTTTTGACGCTAGGGCACAAGTAGACTACTAATAGAGATTAACCACCTCTATTTCGTCAACTCAAACCAAGCTCCCAAGCTTTGGTTTTATAGGCCACGGGTTGGAAAACCCCGCCTACCAGTCGACTGCTAAAACATGCAGTCGACTGCCCTCTGTGGAAATTCGACCGTTACATCCCAACGGCTCGATTCCACACATTCGCTCGATGCCACCGATCGCCGATCGCACCACGATCGCTAAAACATGCGCGATCACAAGATCGCTGATGGCGCACAAGATCGCTACAAGATGGCCACAGAACTGCTACAGTAAAACCCTAAAAACTAGGATTTTACTCCGAGTACAATCTCTCGTGCACTCGTACCCTCACCCTTATGACTCACTTGATTCTTCCTTTGCAGCTTTGACCTTTGCCTTCAAGCCTACTTCCTTTGGCTCTCGTCCCTCGGATGCATTCAAGCCCGCGGCTCGTCCCCAATGCCATCCTTCGCGTATGCCTCGAAGTCGCTTCCCTTGGCTCTTGTCCTCGCTGTCTTGTCCACGGTCCCTCGGATGCTCCATCCTTCACCGGACCCGAAGCCATCAACCTGAGTCACATGTGTATCCTGCAAACCTGCACAACTCAAATACACATATCAAATACAAGGGTGAACCTAACTTAAACCCTTTGCCCAAACACCAAAACACATGGTCGCACGGACCATTGGGATTGCTCCAACAGATGATGCCCCCAAGAGGAGCTCATAAAGATTGTCATGTTAAACCTTGTAGGTGGATTTAGTCCGACATGACGATAAGGTTGAGTGGTACTACTCTTGGACTAAGATATTAATTAAATGAGTTGTCAGTAACTCACTTAATTAGTGGACATTCGACATCTTAAACACAGGGAGACCAACACACTCATAATAAGAAGGAGCCCAAAAGTATAATTTGGGATTTGTGCGGTAGTTAAAAAAAAATGTCACCATTGATGAAATTGTGGCCTTATTTGTCTATGTGTTGGCACATTATAAAAAAAATCGAACGATGAGTCTCCTTTTTAAACGAAGTCGGGAGACAGTAAGTCGTCATTTCAATCTATGTCTTTGAGCAATTTTACAATTACACAACATATTGCTCAAGAAACCTTAACCGATATGCAATGATTACAAAGAAGATAAATGGAAACCATTTAAGATAAGCATTTTTTAATCGCTTATCATTCTTCAGTTTAATGGGATTTGATGAATATTTTTTTACTTCTATCATTTCTAATATTCTATCATTTCTAATATTGTGATAGATGTTTTAATTATACAATAGTATTGACAGAGTCATATTACATTTTTTTTTTTAAATTACCTACAGTTCAAGTTCAAATTTAGCAAACACCAAGCCTTCCTTTAATGCAACACGACCTGTATAGAAACGAAGATAACCAAACGCATATACATCAAGTCCTCGAGCATCTCTGTTTTCAAGACTAATCAGGAAAAGATAAATCATAATATTTCTCTTTAATTTTATTAGAAAAATAATAATTTCAATTAATTTAATTGAGTATTCTTAGACCTGATTTTATACGAATTTTTCATCGATCACTGAGATAAAGTAAAAAATATATGAAATGATCAGTCCAAAAGTTTAACATCTTTTGATTACATTTTTTATTTAGAGAATTATTTTTTTATAAATACGTCATAATTAAGACTCG
The DNA here is from genome assembly GCF_018446385.1 of Zingiber officinale. Classification (NCBI taxonomy): domain Eukaryota; kingdom Viridiplantae; phylum Streptophyta; class Magnoliopsida; order Zingiberales; family Zingiberaceae; genus Zingiber; species Zingiber officinale. The sequence continues at coordinate 26,695,761 of NC_056001.1, read as the reverse complement.
AACTATGAATATCTAGATGATAATTTAAATATCCTATCATAACACTATAGCTTCGAAGACCTTTTCAATTTCATTAGGTTGGTTCATTCGATGTGATCAACTCCTTTTTATAATGCATCTAAAATAGTACACATAAAGATTTTTTTAGAAAATGAAGTTTTTTAAAAAAAATAGAAATAGTAACAATTTTATGCAAACCATGAAAATTTATATTCCAAACTTATATTGTAACTTATACATGAGATATTTATTCTATAAGAATTAATGAATTAAAATATTTTAATTCTATTTTTTCCTTTGTCATAATTCATAATTCATGTATTCAATGCAGTGCCCACCCTACGTCATAGGACATGCCCACGTAGCTCCACTCCACATCGACAAATCCAACCTATGTGACTCCAATGTCATATTTGACTTGGGCTATTGGAGCCTCTATGCTAGTGGTCACCTTTAGTTGCACATATAGCTTGACATCCCAAATTGTAGATACGATTTGGCACCCTAAGTTGCTCATACAACTCAGCATCTTAGGTCTCCTGTATGACTCGGCACCCTATGTCACCCATACACCTTGGCTTCTTGAGATTCTCATGTAACTAATTAGCCCTCGGGACCTTCCTATAAATTTACTCCTAAAACACATATGTGACTCAGTACCATGAGTTCTGAGAGCACTGTGCTTGGTATTGTTCTTGAGCTTTATACTCAGCGCTACTCTCCCCTTTAAGCATCTCAGGCTCCTCGAGTCCCTTGTGCTAAGGTTCCTTGCAAGCATATATAGGTCATAACTAGGCATGACTGTCACAGGGATGGACCATAACCGAACATGATCCTCAGTCATGGTCCTTGTAGATACGAAACATAACTAAATACAATCCTTATAGAAATGAGCCATCGAGTATGGTCCCTACAGACCTAGGCCATATATGATTGATCACGATCCCTCAATAATTTGTACTATTGCAGCGCATGATCCTTAGGGCCAAACAATCCAATGGATTGGAATATTAATCGTATATAAAGACTAAAGCTGGTGACCGTACAATTTTTTTGTTTAAAAAAATCTTTTAATTATTATTAATTTTTTACTTTTCATCAACTACTAAAAATGATTCAACTCTGCTACACAACTTCAGCCCTCTCTTGTCGTATTTTTTTTATTTGCAAGACCACCTCCGTTCCCTCGTTAATATATATCCACGTTAGTGTCCAGTCGGCAGCATCAGTATTTATTATTTAGTTAAATAATGTATGCTGTTCCTTATGCTGTCTCCGAACCTCGAAACTCAGCTTTATTCGTTCTAGCAAGTAGTTTTTATGTTCTTATTCCTTTTAGCTTAAATAAAATGGCTAAAAGATACAGATGGAAGAAAAAGGAAAAAAAATCCACTTGCAGCCAGCGATGGCAACCACACACCTCAGGCCCTCATTTAGTGTATTTTCTTCACTTTTTAAGCTTTACAATTAAAGTTGCCTCTTTCAGGATTCCAATCCCCCAAAGTAGGAATTGTTGATTATTTATCCTATCATTTTCATTCATTTATCTGGCAATATATATATATATATATAAAAGGGTAAAAATTAAATAATTGTTCAGATAGATTTCATTTACCGGATTGGAACATGCACGTGAGGGAGGTGGGTGCCCACGCGAGGCCGCGAATAGGGCGGATTTCTTCTGGCCGACGACTCCGACGCCGGCCTGCTTCTTAAATCCACCACGGCCCTTCCTCCTCCGCTTGCCCCGAGTTGCCCACACTGAGCGTCCTCTTAGTTAGTGGATCTTCGATTCGATCTATTCTCAGCCTTTGGTCCCCCCTCTGTTACCTTCGCCGCACTCTCGGGTTCGCTTGGTGCAGGTCGGGAACCGGTCGGGCGTCGGCGCCGCCACGGATAGGGTACTGTCCGTTTCCCCTCGCGCCTTTCCGGCTCGATTCCCCACTTGCATCAAGTGAATTCGAGAATCCTTGGCGAAAAAGCAAGATCCTTTTTTGTTTTTTGATTTGTTTGTTAAAGATGGATTTTTTTTGTCGGTTTTTCGTGACCTGGATGGCTGTGACGATATTGCTTCTACTCTGATTTATGTGATCGTAGTTATTAATGGCCATTCCTGAAGCTGTGTGGATTGTGCAAGGTTGCCTGACATGTTTTTGGTGGAAGCTCATTCATAGTACTGGTGTTCTCTTTTGGTTCCTGCTCTGTACTTGATACAGTTCTAGCGAGATTGGTATAAAAAAACAATTAATCGTCGAAATAACCTATTATGCATGACTAATGATCTGAAATTAATTGGATGTTAGAAGCCCTTAGCTTCAGCATATCTGGATCTATATTTGTTGCAAGCTATGATTTGGGAAGCCAGAAGCTAATGAATTTTGGTGCTTCTGTCCTACTGAACATGCACGGACTTTTTTGCCTGTTAGAAAATATCTTATTTATTTCTCATTTATTGACAAAATATATTTGTTCTGCTGAAGCAGGCAAAAAAACAGTCCTACCTGCAATCCTAACTCACAGCAACAGAGAAAGATTTGTATTTCATTTAGAACACGAGACTGACGATTCAGTCTCACAGAAGTTTTTCACCGGCCAATCAGGAAGGAAAGTATAGATGGATCCTAAACGGAACAACGTCCCAAATAATTTGAGCTCCTTAAATATTATATGTCCCGGGTGAAATTTTAATGCTCGTTGTCTACGGAGCAATATTTCCACCGGTTGAAAACTTGGAAGTGATATATTATGATTCAGTTTTGTAATCTGCACAGTATCTATTGGCTGCATGTATGGTCAGTTACGCTTTATGCCTCTCTAATATACTTGAAGTTACAGGCCATTGAGTGAGGGCTAGTTGAGTAACTTGAATAACACCAGGGGCCGAGGTGAGTTGAGTTGCGATAAAGCAAACTGTGTACGTCAAAGTGAGAAAAAAAAAAAAAAAAAAAAAACAAAAAGATCACCGAGACCATCACCAGAAAGCTGCGATGAAGGAAGCTTTTGCAGCTCAAGCAACCAAATTTGAACAATAGTTGGCAGAAATGAGAAAAATATTCTGGCTTTTATAAACTATACTGCTACGTATCAGATGATTGTCATAGAAAATAACCAGTTGTACAAACTGGAGTCAGACTGCAAATAGCTCAAGTTGTGCCACTTTTAAGGATGCTTTACATAATCCTTTAAGTATGATTTGATTAGCTCTCAAGAGTGGGATCGGATTCTGACGTCTTTTGTGAGCTCACTCCATTGTTCATCCTCGCACGGGCCTCAGCGAACATCCTCTGTTGTTCTGCTGCTGCTTGTTCCTCCGTCATCTCCATACCACCAAATTTAGTACCTTTTGGTGAGTCCTGCTCCACATACATTGAAGATATAGATAAAAATTAATTTTAGAGTAAAGCGTTAAAGTACAAAAGGTGTTTGATATAACATACCAGAGTTTCCAGTTTATGCTGTTGATATGCAGCATAAACTTCTTCAATGTACTCACCAAATCCAAGAACCTGATTGAGGAAACAATGAAAATATCAGTTTAGTAAGTAGGTTTAAAACAACTAGTGTTTAGCTTAGAAAGCAGCCTCTCCAGATACCAGATGCTGAATTTCTGAAAGTGTTAGATAACAAGGCACTAGTAACTGAACTTACAAACATAACTCATGCCAACATAAAATTAACATTCAAATGAGACTCGTTGCACGGTGACTACTTCATGCTTAACTTTGATCAAGTATATGGTCAATTGCAGCATGCACAGGTATTTTATGGGTAACTGCAATATCTAGAAGAAAAAAAATGTAAACAGATATCTACATTAAGACACACCTAAACAGCAAAGAAATGCAATTCTGTCAACAGAGAATTTGGCATCACAATTACCTATCCATTGGATGGCTAATGACATATTAACATGAAGAGAGATGAAATTCTGGATCTAACGAAGGAGCCATCCTACAAAAACTCAAGGAGAAAAGATCTATGTAGCCCATCCATCTAAATGGCTAGAATATCACACATCCTAGTAATAGAAAAGTGCAAGTGGACATCATGTTTACACTTTGGTATCTATAAATCCAAGTGCTTCCGGAAACACTACATCTGCATGTTTGCACTGAGGGGATCATAAGGACAAGAAAAAAACATTTGAATTCTCACGCACACAACTCAACTACCCCGACCTCTGCCAACTTAGCATAGCAGCTTTGGATGACTACTAAATGAGTACATATCTGCCTGTGAAGTTCTTGTCATCCTTGTACACAAGAGTAATACACCATTAAGAAGCTTCATGAATAAAATGGAGAAAAATTTCTGACCAAAAAGAGAGGTGGAGAAAAATTCAAATTAGAAATAAATAAAATGATGATGATGTGGAAACTGACAAACATGAACAACCTCCAAAGCTTTGAGCACATGGTCTGGTGCAATTGTCCGTCTGTCCTCACGATTACATACATCATTGGACTCAGAAGAAAGTAAATTTATAAATTCTGCAAATTAAAATAAGGAATAAAAGTTAAACAGCAAAACAGACAGAATAAAAAAGCAACATGTCAATTTAACAACCATAGTTAAATTCTTCTGATAATATGAATCCTGATTGAAGAAAGGTTATGTGTTTAAGGCATTACAGCAAGAATGCCAATTTAAGATTCATAACATGAATCTTTATGCTAAATTTCAAAACGTGAATAGTAAGATCCAATAAAAAAAATCTAGAATTTGTTTTAGAAAAAAAATACCTACCCAGCTTGAAGTCTTTTACATCCTGAAATATGTATTATATAGTATACACCTTTAATAGAGCAATATGATTGACAGAATCTGATTGTCATGATTCACTAGAAAACATCTCATGCATTCATAAAAAAATACAAAATCATATTGGTTTCAGCTCATTAGAATTGAGTTGAACTACACAATAGGACAGATCCTATCAATTGCATTCCTTGTTAATGGCAAGGCAACAATGTTGTTAAGAGAGTAAGACAATTTTGTCATGATAAGATGCTTATTTAGTGGCCCTCGACTAGGTGTGAATGCAACAAGATGTGTTCTTATCCCATTGTTCGTCATGAACTCCACCCTTGCTGTTGACTCTAAGTCTCAATGTAGTAAATCTTCTTTTATTTTGCTATCGAACCTTAATTTCACCCTCTTTGACTTCTCCACTTCTCTCTAGTAATAAACACTTGTATTAACATGGGCTCAACTTAACGAGGCAGAACCAATTTAATGAGAGCTTTACTTTTTGATGGGTTTTCTTTTCCTAAAGTAAAAACTTGGTATCTGATTGATAATAACCATGACAAGAGAACCAACCTTTAGAAAGTAGACAAACAGAAACAAATCAATCAGCAAAAATGACAGTAGGAATTTTTTTCTGTAATACAAATACCTTACGCTTGTCATGTTGACTTAGAAGGATTAAGGAGGACAAGCGCCATTGATGCAACTCAACACCATAAGAATAGGCGAGTGAATTGCTTAAAGTGGCTTCTTGTCGACTTAGTTCATGTTTCTCTAAAACATGTTGTCAACAGCTAGCATCAACAGAAAATAATATAACCCTTAGCAACACTTCAATGAGTCAATGGGAGAAGGCTACTATTATTTAGTTAGCAACAAATGAACCCTACATGGCTTACCATCAATATATGAGTGTCAGTACTCAACTATTACCTTACCAATTTATAAAGTAACCAAGATTCCATTCTTCAAAATGTTCATTCAATCTAATACAGTTGCTAGAACTAAAATAACTGTGAACACAAAGAAATGCCAACACATACAAGAACTTGGTGGTTGAAAGTGAAAGGGCATAGGAAATAAGAATGTGACATTCAAATATCCACAAGCATGCTCATGGATTGCTTTAGCTTCATTTGAACTTCACATAATAACTCACGACATATTAATTATTGTTTCCAGATTCATGTTTCAAAGAAATATACGACTTAGGCCCTCTGGATGCTTACTATTGTCATTAATAACTACCACCCAAATATATTCCATATTTCCAGTAAAAACATAAAATGCTTTCCTTCCAGCAACAATTTGTCAGATTTAAAATACTAGTATGCCAATGTCTTTGTAGACACCTTTCTTATGCTTACAATACAGACAAAGATTACAATTAGCAGTGACATGAATGCAAGGAAATTAATAGACTAGATTTAAGATTCCAAATACCTACACAACACTCCACAAGAAGATCTTGGGTATCTCTAGCGACACGAACATCAGGTGGTAACATCTCCTTTATAATCTTGAACATTGTGGCTGAAAATAACCCAAATGCAAAATCAGGATACTTAACCACAGTGATTGATCTAATGCGTGCAATCTTTCTTAAACATATGAAGCGCAAGTTTGAATAAGCGAATAGTGGGCTCTTACAATGCTTGAGGAAATTAAACAAAGTCCCTGCAACCATCATAATGACTCATGCCACATCAATTTCTTTTGAACAAAAAAAAAAAGGAAAAAAAACCCTCAAGCCTGTCATGTAGCTCTTCTATTTGTGTGTCATGAAAACAATCATGCCAATTACTTAACGTAACAAAGAAAAACCTGAAAAAAAATCTAAAAGTTTCTAATTCCAAATTAATCCAGCTCATAACTGAGCTCTGTTTAGTCAAAGGATTCAACTATGTAAATATGTTTGGTGGGCACCTGGTCCTGTTCGAAATAGTAGGAACAAAATTCACAAGCCATTAAGAAACAAACAAAAATTTCAAAGTCACTCCAATAAGCTACAAACTATATTCAGCAAGCTTACATGATTAAGGAGTTACCTCAACTAAAGAAGAATAGAGAAATCATGAACAAGGTACATATGCAATGGGATCATCACTCATTTTCATATACTAAACTAGATTCCAACTGGAATATGTCCTTTGAAACCAAGCATGAGAGTATTATTGATAGTTTCTTGTGTATGAGTCTACAAAGTTTTCACACATGAATAAGAAATATAGACGGTTGTGTTTGCTCTAAAAGCCTCAATGAGTTCCTTTATCAAGAAGCCTAATAATTCCTATAACATCCATTATCCCTTAAGTATGGATGGATGACTATGAACTTCATTACTTCAATTACTATCCAAAAAAGAAACTAAGATTAGCATACCCTTTACTACTCTCGCGGCACAGTTTACAGGCAGGCTAAAATTTAAACCTAGTAACACGCTCCACACCAAGTAATTCGACATAAAATTGATGACATCTCGCAAATAAACCAATAAAAAACGACCAAGCTTGTTTAAACCTCCACAGCTCCAAATCTGCACTAAAACCCTCATCTTCCTAAAGTTGCACAAAACGAAACAACAGACCAACTCATGCTTATCCTTTCTCTAAATAACAATTGCCCAATTAGGGCAATTTCGAACACCTCCCAAACCCTAACGTATAAATAAAACCAACAATCCTAAAATCCAAATAATTGATACAAAACGTCGTTAATTCACCGTGTAAATATAAAAAATAAATGCAAAAGAACATATTACTAACATTTCGGCAGTGAGACGTCCTCTTTCGATTTCCCCAGGATGTCCATCGGCTCCATCTTCTGTTCGAACCCTGAATCGATTCCTCCGGTTAAAGGGCACTGTATCAAACCAAAAAACCGAATTGGAGACGGTAGGACTAACGAATAATGGAATCGAGAGGAAACGAGCAAGGGGAGATGGATCGATCGAATCAACGAAGAGAACTACGGCAGAGAGAGGGGCTGTGACGTTATTTTCCTTGCTCTTTTAATTAGGGAGTTTGACCGAATTCGGATCTGTCTCCAGATCCATCATTTCATCCGGATCCGGACCAGTATATCCAAAAAGTGGCTTCCGTTTAAACTTTAAATTAATCTAACATTTAAATTAATCCTTCTTAGGACGAACACTAATTAATCTTTGCTAATTCCGAGTGTTTAGATTCAACTTCAAATCATTACAATTTAACACTTACTTAAATATCATAAAAAAAATCAAAAACAATAGCAAGATATTTAGTTGATAATATTGTTGGAACTGATAACGTCGTCGCTAGAAAAGAATGAATAATTTTTGGATCATTGTTGATCGTGCATTAGCCTGAAGATGTCAATGCAGCAGAAATTAAAAGAAACACACAAAATCAACACATGCACATAAAGATCTCAATTGTTTTATTGATTCAGAATCCTTAGTTCCTGCTCCATGTTTCAACATCCTAGCGCTATCACTATAATATTCTCTTTATCAAATATTTTTTTAAGACGAAGAAACCTATTGCAAATATATTTTTACAAGAGTTTCAATAAAAATATATATAAAAGAGACAATAGTCATACCGTCAAGCCTTAAATCTGTGAGTTTATCAAACATTGTTACGTGATGTTTTAATTTGTATTAGACCATGCTTCCTAAAAAGATTGTGCCTACTATCGATTCCGAGAAATCAAATATCAAATCTGTGAGTTTAATACTTTATATTCTATATGCATGTAGCTAAATGCTTGTATGAATGCTAAGTTAGGGAACTGATATAGTATTGATTTAAGTAGGATGGATTTTAACTTTTGTTGGAATTATGTGATGTTTTGGACTGTATATAGATATGCCTTGAAGACGTTACGCTCGTAGGAGCCCGGAGCACCCTGAGGAAGAGAGGCGTGGTGACTGGTGAGGTAGTATCTCCACCACCTCTACCTCCATCTCCATCTCCTCCACCGTCTCTAGTTAGTCACAATTAATAGGTATTTGTAGGGATGAATCAATTCTTTGTATATTTTATCGGGCCTGATGCAGAGTTGAGTCGTAGGGCCAAAACAGAAACGATATATGAGTGCTTCTGTAAGATGAACCCAAAAGACTTCACTAGAACTATTGATCCTATGGAGACAGAGAATTAGATCCCATTGAGCTCATCTTCCGATTCATGGCTTTGGAGGATGTAGATATTGTGAGGTGTGCTACTTTTCTTCTAAAGGATGATGCTATGTTATAGTGGGAAGGAGCATCCGTATATGTAGATCTAAGTATCTTTTCTTGGGAGGATTTCAAGGAGATATTCTACTCTAAGTACTTCACTAAAGACAAACATTCAAAGTTGACTCGAGAGTTTATGACGTTAAGGCAGAGTGACAGTTGCATAGTCGAGTTTGTCAGGAAATTTGAACGAGGATGTCATTTTGTGCTCTTGATAGCTAATAATCCTAAAGAGAAATTGAGATGTGATTTGTTATAAAAATTCATGTGGTATGTTATGTAGTATCTATAGGGTTTCATGTAATTGAATATAATCTTTCATGCATGTGTTTTTTTTTTTGTTTTTTGGTTAGTGCAATCATGTCCTACAATGATCATATGCGACAGAGTATAAATTAAGTCTTCTATATAAGTTATGTGTGCACAGGGGCGTAGTTATATGGGGTCGAGAGGGTGCGACACCCCCTCTTAAAATTTTGGGGGGAAAAATTAATATAGTGTTTTTTAAAAAAAGATTTAGTTATAAATTCTAAAACTTTCAGGATTTTTTCACAAAATGTTCAATTAAAACAAATCAAACCTTTTTTTTCCTCTCTCCACCAACCCTTTTTTTCTCTCCCATTGTCTGTACTTTTTTTCCCTCTCCCCTTTTGTGTTTTCTTCTTCCTCCTAATCCCCTCTTCTTTTTTTCTCTCCTATGGGCTTCTTCCTCTCATAATCCCCTTATTATTCTTTCTCTAACCCTAATTTTACCCTTAAATCCCCCGTCGCACATTGATATCATTGCCGTCCACGCCGCTATCACCGCACGCCGCTATCACCAGTACCACTGTCATTTGCTGCCAGTGTTGCCGTCGTTGTTTCACCGACGCTCCACAATAAACACTTTTTGATTGAGGTAAAGTTTTCTTGCTTTATCTCTTTCGATTACGAATTTAAGTGTTGGAAAAAAATATATAATGTTAATTTTTCATATATTTATATTTTTGTTTGTTAGTCAAATATGTCAAATATTTACAGATCTTCCATGCATTTGGTATTTGATTTGTTATATGAATTAAGTGATCAATTTTATTGACGATCATTTAAAAATTTGATTAAATAAATCATATCATTTATTACAACTCATCATATAATTTACTACAAGAAAATCCACAATTAGTGACGTAATTTAATTTTTATCGCTAATTAGCGACCGAAATAAATTATGATTGCTAATTTAGAAACAAAAATTAAATTTCATTGCCAATTCCATATCTATACTTATTTAACCTATTTAATTAGCTACGAAAAATTAATTCTGTCACTATTTTAGCAACGAAATAAGTTTTCATCACTATTTTAACGACTAAATTAAGTTTCCGTGACTAATTAACTTTCTAATTAAGGTTTTCATTTTCGATTTTGCTTCACAGCACCCTAAAATCTTCCTCTAATTGACCTCCTCTTTGATCTCTGGCACATTCCTCTCCTCTCCTCTCTGATTTTTGGCACCGGCATGCATCCCATCAGTATAATCAATCTTCTCCCCTTCCCTCTCCTCTTTTAGCGGCGAGGTACGATTTTGCTTTGGCTGCGGTCTCACAGTGAGGTCTTTCCTTGGTCGTAGCCTTACAGCAAGGCCTTGCCTTGGTCGCAACCTTGCAGCGAGATGGCGAGGTCGGGCATGACCTTAGCAGCATGCCATGGTCAGCTTGAATTCACCCCCTCGGTTGCAAATCCTGGCTACACCATTGCTTGTGCATGATGATTGGATGCGCATAAAGCTCATGGAAATTGACTTGGGTGTGCATCAATGGGTATGTTCGTAACCACAGTTTTTGATATAATTGAGCAAGACAATGTAGCTATTGACAATAACAAAGTGTTTATCATTAATATTGATATGGATCGGATGAAGGGGTAGAGGTTGACAGGTTGTCCTTGATCACGTCCTTAGTCTTGATTAGGAAGCAAAAATAAATAACAACGGAGTCATAGGTGCCCTTCTTGGGAAAAACTTGAAGTTAAATTGGCAGTGCATGGTTGTTAATGATAATGTCACGATTAATAAGAATGACATGATTGGAGGAGTATTATCATAAGGCAGCGAAGATATACACTGGGAGACTCCTCCTGGTGGCATATATGGTTGTCACATGAATGGAAGGTGTGGACAACATGTTCTCCATCGTTGAAGCCATTGTTCTAGAGGATGAGAGTATCATCGGAAGTGACAAAGCTAAACGAGAACCAAGTGTGACAGAGAGAGGGGAGTAAAATTATTGGAAATATAATTAAAATTCCATATTAAAAATATATGAAAAAAAATATGAGTTTGCAAGTTGAATTTTTTTATTAGTTTAAGATTTTTGGATAAAGCTTAAAAAATAAATCCATGAGTACTTAGGCCGCTGTTAATGATCCCGCTACCATATGAGTCCAAAACTCTTGGTCTTTCATAGATAGACCTAAGATAACAAGAGCATAGGGATTATGTAAGGGTAAGTTTTGCTATCAGTTGGTGGGCATCCATCTAGTGGCTCTTGTGTTGGCTCACACACTTGATACATCCTATAAGTTATTCTTGATAGTTAAAAATAATTTAATTTTACTAAATTACTTTAATATATTTTTAAAATATAATATTTAATTGAATCATGTACCTAAAATTTTCAAATATTTGAATCATGCATTTTACTTTTCCATATCACCAAATCACGTATCGATTGATAAAGAATAATCTCCGCCCTTTGCCCTCTCCCTTTCTTGACCCTTTGTTTGTCTGAGTACCGCTTAAATAGGCAGTTAAGGTCGTCTTGAAATTAGAATCAGACAGCGACTCAATTACGCGACCACAATTTCACAATCAATTTTATTTGCGGCTTCCTCATTATGATTTCATAGCCGAGTTGATCAAAATCGCCTTATAGCTTTGGTTATGATTTGTGCCTAAGTGACTACAAAGAGTTGAAAGAGACAATTTGGCCGCTTTTCATGGTCACTTTGTCACAAAATCATGGTCGAGTTGGCTGCGAAAATGCAATCGTCCATTGGATAAGTATATGGCATAGGGCTATTTTTTAAAAAATTGATGTATGGTTTGCTAATTTAAAAATAAGATGCTTGTTTTTCATATTTGGAAAATTTAGGGGGCGTTTGGTACGTGTGTTTTTCATTTTCATTTTCTAGAAAACGCGCATTTTCTGAAAAACGGTGTTTGGTTTACGTTTTTCGCGCGCGTTTTCTAAAAAGTTGACTATCGTTTTTTAGAAAAACAGAGAATGATAAAAAGTCGTTTTCTGTTTTTTAGAAAACGCACGTTTTCCAGAAAATGAAAATGAAAACGGTACAAACCAAACGCACCCTTAGCTACGCAGTTGAGTGAATCTTTAATAAATACTTATTTAATTTTTTAAATATTAATTTATTTAAAAATATTTATGGTAAATTGCGACTCATCCCTCAATCATGGCACGGGGCGGCATCATCTTGGGCCATTTTTGGAGTGGGACTGTGGGAGTCGATCAGTTCCCCATAGCCCATTAATACCTGCCCGCAGAAATGTCATTATATTATTATTTTGTTTATCCATATAAATCCTTTTGCAAAGTAGCTGCTTTAGTTGATGTCCATCACATAGTTTACTTGTAGTCTTGTCGGTGTTCAGTGTCCACCAATCCTCGAATTTGGCCCAACGGCGCCACCACCACCAATTAAAGGCCGAAGCCACCGTCCGGGCGCGACGTTGTCGGACTCCCCTTCATCGCCTCGATTAAAGTCCTCTTTAGTGGCACACTTTTACTGTAGTTTCGCAGTGCTTCGATCTCAATTTTATCTTTGTTTTTTTTTCTGGTATTGGTTAATCGAATCCTTTAAGCCTCGCCTCTCGATCCAACAGAAACGTGCGAGAAATTCCCCTAGCTCTCTTGTTTTTTATTTTTGGGGATTGGAATGGAGGATTGGAACGGAGGATTGGAGGCGTTTCTCGAACTGGATCTAGGGTTTTAGATGAGATTTTTGCACCATGGCCATGCGGGGCGTCGATTTCAAGTGGTGAGTTGAATTCCATTATTTCCGTCGAAGAACTGTGCAGCTATTTTTGGGTGTGGGAATACTCCTTGCTTTAATTGCTTGCAGGTACGACGGATTCTTCTTGTCCATGTTGGCTACGAGCATGTATCCTTGGTCCTTGATCGGGTGATTTAGTCCTTGAATTTTTAGATTTTGTTTGTTCTATTGGTTGGTTGGACTAGGAGGGTTTTGATCTTTCTTGACGAGATTTTGTTAGAATTATTGTGTCGATCAACTGGAAGCGGTACCATCTATGCACGCATCCCTTGCACATATGGATTGTGGTGAGTAGTAAACAACATTGGCGTTTTTAACGTTGAGGGAACTACTGATTTTTTGATTTTTTTTTGAGTGAGCTCAAGATGACATCTGATTCAGGTTGACTATACCACTGTTTTCATATTTCGACTGCTAATGTTTGTGGACAACGGGCTTGCAGCTGGAATGGGTTTGTAAGTACCACAATTTTGTCATCCAACAACTTAGCTATTTCTTCTGTATAAATATAATGATCATTTTTCTTCAAGTGATGTAGTTTTCAGTAGTTTTAAAAGAATTATATCAATATTTAAAATTATTTTAGGTCAATTGACCTAAAAAGATCCCTAATTTTGTTTTTGCTAGAATTATGATTCTTTTGTCCATTGTGTAGATTAGGTTGCATCAGCATATAGTGATTTGGGAAAACCATTGTTTTGAGCATTTTAGAAAAAAAATGGTTTTCCTAAATTACTATATGCTGATGCAACCTAATCTACACAATGGACAAAAGAATCATAATTCTAGCAAAAAAAACTATGGTCGGTCCCAAGCCCCAGATAAAGGAGGATTGCTTTAGGTTGCTTAAAACTATGACAAATGTTAATGGATCCATTAAACTATTGTGCTAATGCTAGGTTATTCCCCGGAAGAAACGCGTTGCAAGTTTGACTGTAACGTCTCAGCAAGGATCACTACATCTCCAGAACTCAGATGTAGTACTAAATATGCAAGAGTTCGTGTTACAGAGTCCGACTATAATGTATCGGCAAGGATCGCTATATCTTATGAGAATTTGGGTGTAGCGTTAAATAAGTAAGGGTTCTCACACCATAGATTGGATAAAAACAAATATGATAGGAAAAATAAATATGATAGGAAAATTAATAGTCTAAGATTTAGAACATGGAACATAAAAACCCTCATTAGTAAATCAATGGGGTAGTAAATATGATAATTAGGAGAAGAATTAGTGTTTTTTTGTGTACAAAAGACAAAATGGGTAGGCGAGTAGGCAAACATGATAGAGAACTCGAGTTTTAAGTTATGGTACAAAGGAAAGAGTAAAGCAAGAATTGGAGTGGGTATTGTTGTAGATAGTTCATTAAAGGATGAAGTTGTAGAAGTAGTTAGAAAAGGAGATCAAATTATAGGCCTTAAGATAATAGTTGCGAAATAAACTATGAATATAATTAGCGTATATGCACTACAAGTATGATTAGATGAAACTACAAAATGAGGTTTTAGGACGACTTAGATGAAGTATTACAAAACATTCCGCTGAATGAAATAATTTTAATAGGAGATGATCTAAATGAGCATATCATAGTGAAAAATGAGGAATATGAGAGTGTGTTCGGAATGAGAAATAAAGAAGGGAAAACTATATTAGATTTGACGATAGCATATGACCTATATCAGCTAATACATTTTTTAAGAAAGAAAAGAACATTTAGTCACGTTCAAAAGTGGAAATAATAAATCACAAATTAACTTTCTTATGGTTAGGAAGAAGGATAAAAAGATTTGTAAAGATTCGAAGGTCATCCTTTTGGAGAAAGCTTAACTACCTAACATAGGTTAGTAGTGTTGGATATACGTCTCAAGCATAATATCAATAAAATGAAAATATATACAACTCCTAGAATTAAGTGGTGGAAGTTAAAGGATAAGAAGCAAAATATATTTAAGGAGAAGATGGGAGTACAAGTATTAGGTAAAATATATGGTGATTTTAATACGACATAGGATAAAATGGTATCAAAGTTGAAAACAATAGCTAAGAATGTACTCGGTGAGTCAAAGAGACATGCACCACTAAATAAAGAATCTTGATGGTAGAATGAGAAAGTATAAGAGAAAGTGAAGGAAAAACGAACAGCTTATAAGGAATTATATATTTATAAGAACGAGAAAATTTTTAAAAAATATACAATAGCTAAGAAAGAGCCTAAGAAAGTAGTGAATAAAGCAAACAAGGAAACTTTTGAACGATTATATCAAAATTTGGATACAAAAGAAGGGGAAAGAGATATTGATAGAATAGCTAAAGTGAGAGAAAGGAAAACAAGAGATCTTATTCAAATAAAATGTATTAAAGACGAATGTAATAGGGTAAAACGATGGAGAAATAAAAGAGCGGCGGAAGAGGTATTTTCATCAACTTTTTAATGAGGCGACCAGCATAACCTAGGTAATTTAA
Organism: Zingiber officinale; assembly: GCF_018446385.1. Lineage (NCBI taxonomy): Eukaryota > Viridiplantae > Streptophyta > Magnoliopsida > Zingiberales > Zingiberaceae > Zingiber > Zingiber officinale. The sequence continues at coordinate 26,680,279 of NC_056001.1, read as the reverse complement.
ATAGGTCAAATGAGTATAGAAATTTAAATTTTTATCGTAGAATTCAAACTTCAGAAGTTGAAAAAGTTTTAAATGAGATGCACAATGGAAAGGTCGTTGGGCTAGATGATATAGAGGTATGGAAGTGCCTAGGGAAACAAGGTATTAAATAACTTACAAAATTATTTAACATGATATTGAAAACGAAAAAAATGTCTGATAAATGGAGAGTAAGTACTCTAGTTCCCTTATTTAATAATAAGGGAAGCGTATAAAATTGTGCAAACTATAGGGATATTAAACTAATGAGTCATACCATGAAATTTGGGAAAAAGAAATAGAAAAAAGATTAAGGAAGGAGACCACGGTGATCGAAAATCAATTTAAGTTTATGCCTGGAAGGTTGACAATAGAAGCTATACATCTTTTGAGACAACTAATTGAAAAATATCAGGAGCAAAAACAAGATCTACATATGATATTCCTTGACTTAGAAAAATCTTATGATAGAGTCCTAAGAGAAATTAGATGGAGAATTCTAGAAAAGAGAGGTGTTAGCATAACATATATTGAACTAATTCAGGATATGTATGAAGATATAACGATCAGAGTAAAGGTGCGGAGTAACTGAAGCATTTTCAATAAAGATAGGGTTACATCAAGGATCAATTCTAAGTCTCTATCTTTTTACACTAATTATGAACGAACTCACTACATATATTCAAGACATGGTACTGTGGTGCATGCTGTTTGCAGATGATATTGTTTTAGTAGATGAAACACGTGGAGCAGTAAATGCTAAATTAGAATTTTGGCGGGAAACACTAGAAGGGAAAGGTTTTGGCTTCGTAGAATAAAGATAGAATATATGAAATTTAAGTTTAGCAATATTAGACGTAATGAGATAATGATTAAGATAGGGGATAATGAGTTGTTCGAAATCGAGAGCTTTAAATATTTAGGATCATTTTTATAAAATGATGGAGGGATTGAGAGAGATATCTTACATAAAATACAAGCAGGATGGTTAAAATAGAGAAAAGCGTCGGGTGTTTTATGTGATCATAAAGTATCTCTAAAACTTTTTTAATTTTTACAAAATTGCAGTTAGACCTGTTATGTTACATGAAGCTGAATGTTGTGCTATGACTTGAGCACATGAGCAGAAGATGAGAGTTGCAGAGATGAGGATGTTAAGGTGGATGTGTGGACATATGAGGATAGACAAAATAAGAAATGAGAGTATTAGAGAGAAAATTAGAGGTGTATCTATTGAAGGAAAACTCCGAGAGATATGTTTAAGATGGTACGGGCATGTACTTAGACGACCAATTAATGCTCTAGTTAGGCGATGTGAAATTATAACAAACACACAAATCAAACGAGGAAGAGGAAGACCAAAAAAGAATTAATTAGTAATAATAAAATAAGATAAAAATGTATTTAATTATAGATGGTGATGTAGTAGAAGATAGAGCTTGACGTAAAAGGATCCATATAGCCGACTCCACCTAGTAGGATAAGGCTCGATTGTTGTTGTTGTAGTAGTATTGTTTTGAGTATTTTAGCATATTGTCATACAAGACATTCTCCTATATCCTAACTGTACAAAGTAAAACCTAAAATCTTGTGTCTAAGAACCACGAGTTAGGTCTTTATATAGAAAAGAAGAAATAAGCCAAAAGACCAAACTACCCCTATACTTATTCTAACACTCCCCCTCAAGCTTGAGAATATAGATCATATACACCAAGCTTGTTACATATGTAGTCAATTCGAGGACCTCTAAGTGATTTAGTGAATATATCTGCTAGCTGATCATTTGAGTTGACAAAACTAGTAGATATTTCTCCATATATGACTTTCTCTCTGACAAAGTGACAGTCAACTTCAATATGCTTTGTTCTCTCATGGAAGACTGGATTTGAGGCAATATGCATAGCGGCCTGATTGTCACATATGAGTGACATTTGTGTAACCTCTCCAAACCTTAGTTCCTGAAGCAACTGTTTTAACCATATAAGTTCTTGACTAGCAATAGCCATAGTTCGATATTCTGCCTCTGCACTGGATCTTGCCACAACATTCTGTTTTTTGCTTTTCCAAGAAACAAGGTTACCTCCGACAAATATACAAAATCCAGAAGTGAATCTTCTATCAGAGGGAGATCCTGCCCAATCTGCATCAGAATATCCCACGACTTGAGTATGTCCTTTGTCTTCATATAGAAAATCCTTTCCTGGTGTACCCCTGATATATCGAACAATGCGAGTCACTGCATCCCAATGTTCTTTGCATGGAGAGCTAAGAAACTGACTTACTACACTTACTGCAAATGAGATATCCGGACGAGTGACATAAGGTAGCTTAGTTTTCCTACCAATCGCCTATACCGTTCAGGATTTGAAAAAGGCTTCCCCTAATTTGGTAGGAGCTTGACATTAGGATCCATGGGATTATCGACTATCTTTGAGTTTAACATTCCTGTTTCTTCCAAAATATCCATTGCATACTTCCTTTGGGATATAATGATCCCATCTTTAGACTGTGTCACTTCTATCCCTAGAAAATATTTGAGTTTGCCAAGATCCTTTGTCTGGAAATGTTTGAAAAGATGTTGTTTTACTTGTGAAATCCCAAGATGATCATTACCTGTGATGACAATATCATCAACATAAACCACTATATTGATGCAACCAGTAGATGAGTGGCGATAAAAAACAGAATGATCAGCCTCGCTTCGAGTCATGCCAAACTACTGAATTACAGTATTAAATCTACTGAACCATGCTCTGGGTGACTGCTTGAGACCATATAAAGATTTCCGCAAGCGACATACCCCCTGAGCAACAAAACACGGAGGTTGCTCCATGTAGACTTCCTCGAGCAGGTCACCATGTAAGAATGCATTTTTGATGTCCAATTGATGAAGGGGCCAATGGCGAATTGCAGCAATAGACAGAAAAAGACGCACAGAAGATATCTTGGCAACAGGAGAAAAGGTGTCTCCATAATCCAATCCAAATACCTGAGTATAGCCCTTAGCGACAAGACGAGCCTTAAGCCGATCAACCGTGCCGTCTACACCAACTTTTACCGTAAACACCCATCTACAACCAACCACTGACTTTCCAGGAGGTAGAGGAACGAGATCCCAAGTCCCATTGCTCTGTAATGCACTCATTTCATCAAGCATAGCCTGTTTCCATCCTGGATGAGCAAAGGCATCACCTGCAGTCTTTGGAAGAGAAACAGAAGACAAGGAAGACAGGCAATAATAATAGGATGGGGAAAGACGATGATAGCTCAAAGAAACATAGTGAGGAGAAGGATTACGAGTGGAACGCATACCCTTTCGAAGTGCAATAGGAACATCAGGGTCAGGAAATGAGACCGGAGGAAACGGCGAAGGACTTGGCTCCAAAGATGTGCCCACAGCAGTGTCAGTGTTGGCCGGTGGCAAAGCAGAACGAGTACGACGTTGATAAACCTGCAAAGGAGGAGGCGAGGCTGGAGAAGATAGAGGCGCCTGTGGAGGACAAAAGATAGTCACTGGCGCAGGTGGAGAGGGAGAAACCTCGACTTGTGAAGCGGAAGGAGCAAAAAAAGAAACCGACTCAGAATGTGACATCAGCAGAGATGAAGTACCGACGAAGGGTAGGAGAATAACACTTGTACCCTTTCTGAGACCGTGGGTACCCAAGGAAAACACACTTATGAGACCGGGGAGAGAGCTTGTCAACGCCGGGATCAAGAGCATGAGCAAAACATATAGAACCAAAGACCCGAGGTGGTAGAGGATGAAGGGACTGATGTGGATAAAGCACCTGATGAGGTATTTTGCCCTGGAGAGTGGATGAAGGCATGCGATTGATGAGATAACACGCAGTAAGTACGACATCACCCCAAAACTGATGAGGGACATGAGAATGGAGAAGAAGAGTCCGAGTCGTCTCAAGGAGATGACGATTTTTGCGTTCTGCAACCCCATTCTGTTGAGGGGTATGAGGGCAAGACGTGCGATGCAACACGTCATGAGATGTCAAGAAGGTACGAAACTGAGTAGACAAATACTCGCGTGCATTATCACTTTACAAAATTCGAAGGGAAGTACCAAATTGAGTTTTTATTTCAAGGAAAAAGGATTCAAAAATAGAAAACAATTCTGAACGATCCTTCATTAAATATAGCCATGTACAACGGAAAAATTTATAAAAGTAACAAAATATCTTGACCCCATTGTGGAAGAAATACGACTCGGACCCCAAACATCAGAATGAACCAAAGCAAAAGGAGACATAGCCCGACTCTCAATGCGAGGAGAAAAAGAACTACGAACATGCTTACCTAATTGACACGACTCACAAGATAAAGACTCTAAGTGAGAAAGACTAGGATGTAACTGTTTCAACTTATTAAGACCTGGATGTCCTAACTGAGCATGAATAAGTAGTGGAGATGTTGCCGCCGAACCAACAAAAGAGGGTTGTTGAAGCCGATATAGGTCATGGGATTCACATCCGAAGCCAATCATCCTCCCCGTACTCCGGTCCTGTAAGGAAACAGATGTGTTAGTAAAAGAAATGACACAGTCAAGAGATCGAGTAAGTTGACTTATCGACAATAAATTAAAAGGGGCGCCGGGAACATAAAGAACATTATGAATTGAAAGAGATGAAGAAGGATGAACAATACCAATACCCTGGGATTGAGTTTGGGAACCATTGGCCATGGTGACCATTGGTAAATTATCAGAAGTAGTGAGAGAGGAAAAAAGGGATTTATTACCAGTGATATGATCGGTGGCCCCCGAATCAAGAACCCAAGGACCCGAAGAACGAGATATGCCAGCAAAGGAAGTACCAGCGTCTGCAATGGTAGCAATGGAACCCGAAGCCTGTCGATCCTCAAACCATTTCAGAAAGTCAGTATAGGAAGGTGTTGAAGTCGAATCAGGTGTTAACTGTGAGGTGGAAGCTGAAGGAGCAACAGAACTCTGAACAATCTGAGCAGCACGAGGAGGACGACCATGTAGACTCCAGCATTTATCAATCGTGTGTCCCGGTCGGTGGCAATGATCACACCAAGGGCGTCCTTTGCCACCCTTGCGAGGTGGAGGTCCTTTGTGTCGAGAGACCAAAGCTGACGAGTCGACAGGAACAGAAGAAGACATCGTCAAGACTTTGGCCGGGACACGGAGAAGAGTCGCCCAGGTATTTTCCATGGTAGCTTCTGTGGGGCTGCCTAGGATCTGGTCACGAACATGAGAGTAATCTGTAGGCAGACCATATAAAGCCAAAGACATAAAAAATTTCTTCCGATTTTCAAGCTCTTCAACAGGATCAGCCGCAGGTGGGAGTAGTTCATTGAAGTCACAAAGAAGGCTAGAAACTGAACCCAAATAAGTTGACATTGAATCCTTAATCTGATTGGCGTTGAGGATAGTCATGAGATCTTCACAAACTTGATAGAGTCGCCGAGAGGTGTTTGTAAAGAGTTGTTGAGCTTGTGTCCAAACAGCTTTGCAGGTTTTGTGAGTACGGAAGACATTCCTAAGAGATGAATGGATGGTGGCTCGGATAATACAACACAACTGAGCGTCAACCTTCTTCCACAGAGGACGATCGGCGTCTTGAACATCTTCTTCAGTTTGAGTGAGATGTGTCTCATACCCTTGTCCAACAAGCCAAAGTTCAATGTGAGATGCCCAGGAGATATAATTTTTACCATCCAACTGCTCGGAAGAGAGGGGTGCAGTAATATGGTTGGTAAAGATTGAGGTATCTAGTTTTAGAGCGCTAGATGTAGCCATGAATAGAACTATGAACCGGACTGCGCTTGCTTCTGTCAGAAGTGCTTCTTCTGGCGTCAGGCTTGTTGGCTGCTTGAACTCTCAAATCGGAAACAACAACTGGAAGGAGCTCCACCTCAACCGGAAAGGGCAAGGGCTGCCTCAACTTAATCTTAATCTAAGGGGTCCCTGGTTCCTTCCCCAATCCATTTCCATTCAATGAAAGAGGTACGGAAGCAAGACAGCAGGTTATGATAGCAGCTTTGCGTCACAGGTTCTTGGCTGCCGCAGAGACGCTTGTTGGCTGCTGGAGAAAGGCCGCTGTAGACGGCAGAAAGAGAGACGGTGGGAGATCAGACCAGCGGTCGCCCGCCACGGGAGAAGAACCTCCGAGAGATCTTGGTCTAGGGTTGCCGCAAGTGGACAGGTGGCGGACGACAGTCGACCACGAAACACAGACGGCGGCCGAGCGGAGAAATTGAGGAAGAAAGGCGCGCGGCAGAAAGACCGTTGCTAGGGGTGTAAATGAGCCAAGCCACTCGTGAGCTATTCGAAGCTCGATTCGATAAAAGCTCGTTTGAGCTCGTTTAATGAGGCTCGTTAAGATAAACAAACCAAGTTCAAGCTTCATAATATTCGGCTCGTTAGCTCGTGAACATGTTCGTTAAACTCATGAATCAACTTTTAAATAAAAATAATAATAGTTTTGATATTGAATTTATAGATTTTATATTCTACTTATGAAAAACATAAACAAATATATTAAATTTATTTATTAGAATAGAATTATAAATTTTAACAAGAATATTATATATTTTTTAAAATATATAATTTAGTTTTTAATGAATACTTAAATTTATAATTTATATTTATTAAGATCGTTTAGGCTTGATAAAAGTTCGAATAAGCTCGTGAGCCATGAATATATTCGTTAAATAAAGCTCGAGCTCGGCTCAATTATAAACGAGCCAAACTCAAACATCTAAGAGTTCGACTCGGCTCGGCTCGATTACACCCCTAGCCGTTGCCGCTGGAGAACTCGCACGACGCTCGCTGCCAGAGAGGCCCGTTGATGGAGGGTTGTCGCTGCTGGAGAACTCGCGCGGTAGAAAGGAAGGAGGCGGCGCGAGGAAGGAGGCGGCGTGAGAGAACAATAACTCGGGCGCAGCACAAGGAGCTGCTCGCAGCGAGGGAGGTGGCGTGACGAGGGAGATGCTCGCGGCGAGAGAGAGACGCGACAGAAAGAGAGGCGCGGCGCTGACGAGGAGATGCTCGTGGCGAGAGAGAGACGCGGTGAGAGAGGCGCGGCGCTGAGATAAGGAAATTAGGTTTAGGGTTTTAACCTCGCTCTGATACCATGTACAAAGTAAAACCTAAAATCTCGTATCTAAGAACCACGAGTTATGTCTTTATATAGAAAAGAAGAAATAAGTCAAAAGACCAAACTACCCCTATACTTATTCTAACACTAACATCAGGAGAAATTACAATAAGATTGTTTGCTGCATTTCAAAAGCCTATCTTTCTCAACTGAAGTCTAGCTTTAGTGTCCTAGATATGAATTTTACCCTTTGTTTAGTCTTACAATAAATTTAGATCCAAGAAGAATGTCATATATTTGTTAAGTAGGAGAGATGTGGACGAACTATAGTGGCTATTCTTTTTGAGAAGAACATCATACGGTAGATTTCTCCTAGTGATGCATTAGATGAACAAAAGAATGAAACTCAATGGCTGTTCTTTTTGGAGTCCCATAAGATACTGAACCATACTTGACCATAACATAGCTCTAGGTACAGAATACTAATGTTTACATTTTTGGCCATATCATAGCTCCTGGCATAGATTGCAAAGTATTGTTAACTAGGTCAACTTACCTAACCAATGAATAGTTCTTGTTGAGAACCATCATCTTCATATAAAATTCTATTAGCTAATCACCTGGCTGCCTCTCATTGGTTATACTCTTCCATAAATACTTGCCTCCATCTCAAAACTATCCTCTAGTACATCTTCTACTAGATGTTGAGTATTCCATGACTATCGGGTCTTTGATGCTCTTCTCTTTAACAATCTCACTCCCAATTGATTGAAGCACATCTTCATCACTGTGCTATCATTTATTTTCGCATTTATATCAATCAAATGTCAAAGAGAGGAGCTGGGATCATTATGTTCTGAGGCTCAGTCTTCTGTAACTCTGAATTCATATCCTCCTAGCATAATTTCATGTACCGGTTCTAATTATCACATATGTCAATGGCTAGTTGAGGCCTAGTTTTATTCTTATTCTTACACAATTTCCTGTTTAGGTCAACAATCAATGCTTGTAAATCATGATTTACAAAAAACAAGAGGATGGTTGATCATCATTCGTAGGACTTGCATTTCAGCCGTGTACCTGCATTTACCTCCCTCCATATCCGTGGGACCGGCTCTAGGGGGCAGCTGATGTGGCGGTTCCACATTATTGATGGCTGAAGTCTGAATGGAGTTTACATTAGGAAGCTGAGAAGAGATACTTATGTGTTTTGTTGACTTTCCAGTGTGTTCGTAAACAAAAAATCTCAGCTGGAAGTTGTTCGTCACCTTCTATTTATTTGACACTGTCATTCACTTTGAGTTTCACTCAGTTGACTGTGAATTCAAAAGAGTCACTATATTGCTTTTTGAAACCTCTTTGGTGGTTGAAGTAGATGTCAATCCAAATGTATGTTGGTTTTCAATTCTCTACAACTATGACAATACTTCATCTGTAATGGTTTCATCCCTATGAAGTAGGATGTAGAAATTAAAGCATACATTGTTAAATTATTTACAAACTTTATCAGATCAGGGTTTGTTTTTTTGAGCCCCAATAAAATTTATAGATGACAGCAATCTCAAAAAATAAATCATATTTGTGATCCATCATAGAGAAAATGACACTATTTAACTCTAGTTGATCTTATAGTTATATTTAAAAGGATGACATAAGCCTACTCCTTATGAATGTTGTTAGGCAACTCACAAACAGGGTAGTTGCTGGTGGTATCTTAGGTTTTTGTAGCAGAGCAACGGTAGTGAAGGAGACATTGCCAAGATTTGTATCCAAACAAAACAAGCAGCTTAAAACTCTGTCATTGCAATAGAGCCTTGGAGAGCTAGAGGTTGAGGTTTTTGTTGGAAATGCCAGGATGATGAGATTGTATGAAGCATTCAGTGATTGCACACTGACAAAGCTTGAAGTAGACAGGGTTAGTGATGATGGTGTTCTCTATGAGATTTGTTTTCCTAAACAAAATACATCATGGAACCAGTTAATAGGTCCACTAGAAAAAAGGTGCTGAAATGAGGGGCATTTCTGGTTGAGAAAAGGGAACCTTTTTGGGCAGTTTATGGAAACAGGGTCTTGCCAGGTTAAAAAAAAAAAAGGTAGCCCGGTGCACGAAGCTCCCGTCATGTGGGGTCTCGGGGAAGGATCCATTGTACGCAGCCTTACCCTGTTTTTGCAAGAGGCTGTTTCCAAGATTCGAACCCGTAACCTTTTGGTTACATGACAACAACTTTACCGTTGCGTCAAGACTCCCCTTCCGGGTCTTGCCAGGTTGAAATTGAAAATAGGTGTCTTTTGGGGTAATTTTCCATTGTTAAAAAAACGATTATATTACTGGCCTCAGAATGGCCACATTGTCAAAAGTCAACAAATGCTTGCAGCACCAGTGACTTTATGGTTAATTGTTGATTTGGTGCTTCTTAATACCCCGCTTGTCATTTTTTTTTTGTTGTAATAGTGTTGGTTATGAATTGGCATTCTTTATGCTTGGTGAATGCTCAATGCTTTATATTGCATGATATATTTTAGAGATCTTGGATCAGAACAAAGATATGCTCGCTTTTGTGGAAGGCTAGTGGTTCTTTCCATTCTCATTTTGCTCCTTTATCCTTTTCTTTGGGTTTGGACTGTGGTTGGCACATTATGGTTCACCAGTGCAAGAAGCTGTGTAAGTTCTCCCTCGACTTTTCAACCATGCCACTATAACACCAGCTACTGATTTCTACTCTCCATTTTGGTTCTTGATGCTTGCAGCTGCCAGAAGAAGGCCAGAAATGGGGTTTTCTCATATGGCTACTTTTCAGTTATTGTGGATTAGTTTGCATAGCTTGTATTTCTGCTGGAAAGGTTTGTTATGTATATGCATGTCTGTAGATAACCTCATTTTCTAGTTCCAGTTAATGGTTTATGATGATTTAATTCATATTTAGTGAACTTACCTGCTTGACTTATGTTGCTTGAATGGTATGTGCATGTGCTGTCATTCTTTGCTGAGTTAGAACTGCTATATTTTTCACTTAGAAAAGTATATTTAATTTCCTTTAGGAACTGTTTACTGAAGCCAAATTATAAATAGTGTATTCTTGAAGCAAATAAATTCAAACGTTTCAACCTTTTGATGCAGATAATTTCTAATTTCTATGTACGACAAGATGAGCTTGGACAGGATTCTTGCTTATCATTATTGATAACCTAAAGGCATTTTCCATGAGTATCAGATTCTAAATAATCAGTCTTTTGTTTTCTAAATATTTTCAGATTTTCATGCGGTTTTTTTTTCCATTAAGCATGATATGGTCTCCATTAAGGACAGATGTTGATTTCACTTGCAGTCTCTAAGTATTTTTGTCTTTGATCTGAGAGAATTTATTGTTGCTTGGTGTTTCAAAGTCAGCGTATAAGCTGTGTGCTAATGAATGATTGTGGAGTAGAACACATCGTGTCATTTATGTAGTGTTTCAATTTATTGGATAAAAGTGTTAGGTGTTTTTAAAATAATTCATTTTCCCCTCCAATATATTGTAAATCTAAGTTTTTTTGCAGTGGCTGACACGTAGGCAAGCCCACTTACAGCGCGCTCAACATGGAATTCCAATCTCAGAATATGGGGTGAGATCCTTTTGAATGATATTCCAAAGCACCTTAAATATCCTTCTAGGAAACCTTGTTTTCTTTTCCAAAGATAGTAGAGCTACTAATTATTTGTGCTATTTTTTGTTGATAAATTGTTTTGGTTGTTAACTCCGCTTACCGGACTCTCATATTGTGTGCAATATGGCCCCCGGGCATAATTGAGTTGGTACCCAGGTGGTAGACTTGTATCAATGGGCAAGGGTTTGAGTCGTGGTTACGGCTACGACAAATAACCCTCCCACTTAGGGGATCGCTCAGTACCCTGTCTTCATCTCACCGTGAGACGGGCGATGAGGGGCTCTTGGCGTGAGCATTATCACGTTCTACGTCAATATTGTGTGCAATATCTTTCCGTTCCAATTTTTCTTACAATGCTCTCTTGTTTTGACCAAGAATGAATAGTGAAGTATAAGCATATTTCATATTTTTCCAAAATCGTTGCTTACCTTGATTATTATTTTTAATTAAATGTACTAAAATTAAACTTGAAACTGGCTGTACAATGTAAAAAATGATTATGTTCATAATGACAATAATCTGAATTAAGAAAGCTCCTGCCATCGTGTTAATAACTAACAGTTGAGATTAGTTGATTTACTTGATTATCTGTCTAGTAATGAGTTGCGATATCATTTTTACTATAACATTGAGCCATCAAAATGTATGTTTTTGTTGATACTAGGCTTTATAGTTATCTTTTATGAATCGGAGTAAACTAATGCTTTTTTTCTTGTTTATATGATGTACACTTGTATCATGCGTAACATGTTGATTCTTCAGGTTCTGGTTGACATGATAAGAGTACCTGAATGGGCATTTGAAGCTGCCGGTCAGGAACTCAGTGGAATGGGTCAAGATACTGCATACCATCCAGGACTGTATCTAACGGCAGCCCAGGTACTTTCATCTGACATTTTAGGAAAATCGTTTGTTCTGAAATTCCATTAAACCTTTGTTATTTCTTGCTCATATTCTTGATTAAAGAGTTCAAGTAGGTGGACTCCTTCAATCACTTACTATGTTGTTGCCTTTCTTTTTTCTTTTTTATAACTACTTTTGGAATGTTTACAAATGTTTTGTTGAGCTCAATCGTTGGATATTTATCAACTTTTGTTCTCTTTTTTTACATCGATTTCCATACTGCTTTGTATTGTAGAGGGAAGCCGTGGAGGCTCTTATTCAAGAACTTCCCAAGTTTCGATTGAAGGGCGTTCCGACTGACTGCAGTGAATGCCCCATCTGCCTTGAAGAATTCTGTGTTGGAAATGAGGTAATGAAGCTGTCAGCTATCTTCTGTGCTCAAGATGACGCATCCTGATGCTTGACTTGAATCATTACTGGAAATTTTACTTCAGTTCATTTGTACACGTCCAAGGAGACACATTTATTCCCATTTCTTAAGCATCCTTATAAAAACTCAGTCAAAATGCATGCGTTGTTAATCTATCATTTGGATTCTGAAGTGGCCCCTCAATTTATGCAGGTCCGAGGACTCCCATGCGCTCACAACTTCCACGTGGAGTGCATCGACCAATGGCTCCGGCTGAACGTGAAATGTCCAAGATGCCGCTGCTCCGTGTTTCCCAATCTGGACTTGAGTGCCCTCTCCAACCTCCAAGCAGATTCGGAACGCCCTTCGCCTGGCGTGGTTGCCACTGCCTCAAGGTATGTACGGAACCAACAGCCTACCGGCCAGAGCTATCTCCTGCGGCTGCAGGAACTGCTGCTCCGTTCTGTGCGCGGCGAGAATGCAGGTGCAGCTGACAACTTTGCTGACATTGAGAGTGGAGGAGTGCAGGTAGTCGTCTCTCAGGTGCCGCCTAATATAATTGTCCCTGTTGTGTCCTATACTGTTGTCGACCGAGCTCTTGACCGTGAATAACATGTTTATTATTTGGATATAAGCCATAGATGCCAATTACGCCCGTTGCTCCTAAATGGAAGGCATGGTTTATGCTTGGGCATCCTATGTTTACACTTTTTTGACCTCGTACTTTATTTTTTGGGAAGATTTGACATGCGAGTTGAATTTGCTTGTTTAAAGCCGATCAATCACAGAAGCAATTAAAAAAAAAAAAAAAAAACTATTATCCTGTCAGCCTGTATGATACGTTGAATTTGCCCCTTTTATTAATTAGTTTGAAGATGGCTCTTGATTATGGAAAAGAAAGGAAATTATGAGATTAATTTATAGCTGATTGTTAAGTGATTAGATAGTGAAAGAATTTTTTTTGTTTTTCTGTTAAATTAAATACCACTTAAATAGTGATAAAAAGATGATTCGTTTGTTTCAATCTTTGTCAGTCAATCTTTAAATCAATATGAAAAAGATAAATTACGAATAACTATTAATTTTGAGTAATTCATAGGGAAGGATATACATCCTACTACTAATCAAGATTTGATCTCTAAATTTCATGATAATAACATCACAACCATGCACTATCCATCCCGAGGGATATCAAATTCCACCTAAATGATAAATACGATGGGGGTCATCACAACCATGCACTATCCATCCCGAGGGATATCAAATTCCACCTAAATGATAAATACGATGGGGGTGTTTCTGACGGATAATATTTTTTTAAAAAAAATTCTTATTTTAAAATTTCCGTGTTAATCTCAGTTTTCTACTATACATAACTTTCAGAAAATTTGTTTGAGTATTTAGATGAGTGGGGTTGTGGCTAGGGCTGCAAACGAATCGAGCCGGCTCGCGAGCTTTTCGAGCCGGCTCGAAAAATATTCGATTCGTATTCGAATTTATCGAATTCGAGCCGAACTCGAACATGTTCGAATTTTTTTTCGAGTCGAACTCGAGCCCAAATTATATTGTTCGAGTCGCTCGCGAGCTGCTCGCGAGCCTTAATATTTATTAATATAAGTTAAATATATATTAAATAAATAAATTTTGAATCTTTCGAACCTATTTTCGAGCAATAATTCGAATAATTCGCGAACATGTTCGAATATTTCGAGCCGAACTCGAACCCGAGCCCTAATTCGAACCGAACTTAAACCAAACATTTTGAATTTTTCGAACTTCGAATCGAGCTCGAACTCGAATATACCTATTTCGAGCCGAATTCGAGCCTTAAATTTTTCTACATATTCGGCTCGATTCGGTTCGTTTGTACCCCTAGTTGTGGCAGAGTTTTGAAGAAAGATGATCGAGTTTCCTGCTTTAAAAGCTTTTGAAATACACATGTTTTTTTACGTATTCAAATAACTTTTTGTTTTATAATTTTCTTTAGAATTTAAACACTAATATTTTAAATAAATAAGAGTGAGGTTTATGTAAAAAATAATATTTTTAAATTTAAATAAATTATTTTACATTATTAGTTAATTATTCTTATAATGTTTTTTTGAAAAAAATTAGGATATAAACTTAATTATTTAGAATAAATAAAATTAGTATTAGATTTATTGAGAGAGAGATTTTTATAAAAAAATCATTTTTGAAAATGGTTAATTTGGGGAAAAAACTTTCTCATGGGAGTTTTTAACTCAAACTATTTTTTGAAATATTTAAAATAACAAATTATTTTATAATTTTATATGATTTTCATAATTTTTTAGCTAATATGAGTTATTTTATATTAGGCAATTATATTCTGGCCCTAAATTTTGCGAATCCTACCTGATTTCCACGGCCCATCCGTCCGTTCTATATAACGCATCCTTTGAGGGTTTTCATACGCAGGAGTAGCCGCCGCCGTCGTCTGCCTTATCCACCTCTTACCCTGGCGTTTTACTTCCTATCCTTGCTTATGATCTCGTATCTTCTCATTTGTAGTTGGAGAAGAAGCTGCCTTATGCTTTTGGGCTAGGTCCAAAAGTTGCTCCGGTGAGTATCATCTCATTTGGAGAAAGCGGCTTGCCTTGAGAAGGCAATACCTTTTTCCTTCCAGCAATATAACATGCGAGATTTTGTATTCCATTAATTTTCCCCTGCTTTTACTAGCTTCACTGAGTATCAATGATTTGTCATTGATTGTTCATTCAGGAGCTCTCTTTGGTTTGTTTGGATAAGTTTTCAGGTGATATACTTTTCGATTATCAGAAAAAACTTAAAGTTGTTTTCTCGTCCTTTAACACCCATTGAGATTTTTTCGCCTGTTGACCTTCAAAAAAAAAATTGTCAACATTGCATGGGTTTTGCCTGTTGACCTTCTGAAAGTGAATGGCTTGAGGATAGATGCCTTGAGATTATAAATCATGATGTTAGCTCCTTATTATTTGTTATATCAATAATTTCATTTATAATTCTCTTCTATGCAATAGCTTATGAGGATTGTGGTGGTTGTTGTCTTTCTTACTAATCCACATGATATTAAACCTGCTTTTGTTTGCCACAATTTTGAATGTGGCCATACTATCTTATGATATTTAAACTCTAAATAGGATTGCTGCTATTTGAAATGTAGTATAGAGGTAATTGAAGGTTCGAAATGGATATACTAGCTGAAATGTAAATGATAAAGTATAAAGACAATTCAAACTTGATGATTTATGTGGTTATTCAGCTTCTATTCCATGGCCTATGACCCTTTAGCAGGTCACTTCTTAAATTTCACTAATTTTCTCCTTGGAAACCTTTAAGAGGTGGAGAAACCCCTTACAATAGCCTTTCTTTACAAAAAGAAATTACAATGGAAGTAAGAGAATAGATTGGAGATTTAAGAAACTAACGAACTATGAACACTTGTCAAAGTATTAGACTTGTCATTAGTCTAGTACTTATAGTATCAATCGATTGACTAGTTGATTAGAATTTAGATGACAAACAGAGATGAACAATATCTTTTTGTTCACTTTTCATTTATCTTGAGTTAATTGACTTGTCAACTCAAATATTAGTCAACTGGAAAATACATTTAGTCAGACTGAAACACAGACTGAGGCCATTTCTTAGTCTTGAGTTTAATCTCCAAGATTAGCCTACCATTATATATGCTCGTACACAACTTTGCACAAAAGAAACCTACTAAGAGAGTTCAGAAATTATCTTTCTCTAGAACTTTGTTGACAATTCTTGCTTCCAGACCTTCCTCTTATTGTAAGCATCCTGTTAACTTGCCAAACATTTGGCCACTCTTAATCTCCACATTGGGCACATCTGATTAGTAAGCATTATATGATCTAACTCAAAAATTTATCAAAACATGAAAACTCATTTGCATCAACAATAATGGCCTTTTATATGTATGCAATTGAATTGCCTAGCAGATTATTATAATTTTAAATTGTTCAGTGCATTCTACCCTTTCATCTAATCTTGTATTCTATGCAATCAATGGAACAATTGTGTAATTTAATTTCTGTTGTCCCCATATTTTGAATTATGCCTCTGCAATAATTCAATATTTTCTATGTTTTCATATTCTGAAAGTTTGTTCTTGTCACAGACAGCAATACTGTTTTGTCATTTGGAGTTATGGGCAATGATTGCATGTTATTGAATGCAATTTCTTGTGTTTATCTTGTAAGTCAGTATAATTTACTGAGGAGCAACTTTGGTGAGGCATGCACGTCTTTGTAAATCAGGATTCAGGACCCAATTGATTTTGTAATTAAGTACGACAGTACTAATTAATAACCCACTGGAAGTAATAGTAAATAATTACTTGTTTGTTGCACTTCTGTATTGTTGGTATGATCTCTGGCTTTGCTTCTCATGCTTACATGTTTATTGCTGGATATCCCTTCCAGCTATTATATTCCAGAATTAAAGTCTGATTGACTTTAGTCTCCTTTTAGAGGATTATATCTCACTAATTAAATAATTGTAACTATGCGTTTATCTCTTTTGATAAGACATTGCCCCTAATGAGCTAGGTTTAAAAAGGTTAATGATGATCATTGCTTCTTCTGACACCTCTTGTTTGAGACGGGCTGCATCATGTCAGCTCTTCTTTGAGCAGAGTAGCAAATGTCTGAGACCCTTTCATGATCTAACTGTTAAGCGACTCGATTTCGAGATCCTGCTACTTGGCTTTCTAGTTTTTTTATCCTTTGTTGTACAACCAAATGATTCATTTCTCTTTCACATTTGTCTTTTTTTTTAATTGTCCCAAGTTCATAACAAATTATTCTCAGTAGAGAAAGCATTCATTTAATACCAAAACTGCGTCATTTGTTGTGATTATTTCTTTTTATCAAATACTTGAACAATTTTAGCTTCTTGTTCTTGGGCCATGATGAATAATGCTTTTCTTCTGACACCTCTTGTTTGAGAAGGGCTTTAATGCATCTTCCTTGAGCAGATTTAGCAATGAACTGAGCCCTCGTTAATAGTCCTTTTTTGATCAACCCTATCATTATTCCTTTCGAACTATTTTGATTTCATACAAAATTCTTTTATCCATACAAGCGAATGTATGGAGTTGTCAGGTATGATCTCTCATTCTAAGCGGAGGTTGAGCTTTCTGGTTACATAGAGAATTGGCATTCCAGTTGCACTGTAAGTCTCACGTTTGGTATTCACAGAGTCACCATAGATTATGCCATGAAATTATCAAAAATTAAATATGAATGCCTTCTTCAATTGATTTCCAGGTTCTTTTTATAAGTTTTATATTTCTTTGCTTTTTTTACTGGCAACTTAGCCGTTGATATCAGTGTTATGTCTCTTTACTGTTCTTAACTTTAATCGGACTATGTATGCAAAAAGTTGTAAATGTTTTGGGGCAACGAGTCTTTGTAGGACGAGTGCTTAGGAAATGTATCGACCTCTTGGCATTTATGGAGCATTAAAGATTAGTTTAAGCAGATTAAAACAATAGAGGTAGTAAGGGCCAAATGCTCAGGTTGATGGGTTTCTAGGAAGTTGTAACCTCAAACTAGAACTAGCTTGGCCATTCAACAGCTATGCTAGAAGTCGATCTCAAGTGAAGAACAGAAGGTTAAGGGTCCAGCGGCACGGGGCCGTCAACAAAAGGTTAAAGGATAAAGCCATGAGTGTCCTTGTCCTCCGAGACAACATATGAGAATAAGATGTTAGAAGAAAACAACACGATGTTGGAGATTTATGGGATATTTGATGAATTTAAATACATCGAATTAAATTTATTTATCTGTCAAATGGCTTGAGTTGATAATCTCAGATTGTTAGCAGTGATTGGTATTTGCCAAGTGTCGAACGAAGGATGTATAGTGGCCGAGCGGGCTAGTTTTCGAGCAAATTTGAGATTAGTTGAGTGTAGTGACCAAGCGAGTTTGCAGTTGGTCGGGTAAGCAGAGAGACAGAGCGAGTTGAAGGTCGATCGGGCAGCTTAGTCGAGTGACCTTGACAATCGAGTGTCGAGCGAGATACAGATCAAGGTCAGTTGAGCAGATAGATTGAGCGAAGTAGTCAAGTGGTCGGTTGGGCAGTGCAACAGAGCGATCAACCGAGCGAATTGGAGGTTGGCCGGGTGAAGAGATCGAGCAAGTTGGAGGTTGGTCGGGCGAAGAGGTCAAGCGAGCTGGAGGCCAACTGGGCGAAGAGGTCGAGCAAGCTGGGTGTCGATCGAGCGAGCTAACCGATCGAGCGAGTTAGAGGTTGGCCGGGAGAAGACTAGAAAGTGATCGGACGAGCACGCTTCCGAGCGATCGGGTTGGCAAATAGCTAAGCGGATTTGTTATGGCCTGTGGTAAACACAGTTTCCTTGAAACGGATTTGCCCCACCTCCTGCTGTGCTTCGAGGTTTTCTCGGAATATCTATTTCCCAGGATACAATGGTGAATCGTGATTCCACCAAGCACTGGTGGTCACGACGAACTGAGTTGTACCTGAACAATCACAGGCACTCCACCGAGCAAAAGTTGCACGACAGAGGAGGAGGGAACGTAGGTGGAGAGCTCCTGCGATTTTTCTATGTACATAACTTTTTGCTTATGGTCGTAGATTCCTTATCTAGGAGATCATACCAATAATAGCGTTAATGATCGTTTAATGATCATTATTTGCCAATTATGTAACGCTAATATTTCATTTGGTTGCATTAATTTTTCTTTAATGCATCTGTTTCATCCGACTGCATTACTCTTTCTTTAATGCATCCGTTATATAAGCAGCAAAAAGATTTACGTGGCAAAATGTTGGTTGTTCCGCTTGGGTAAATTTTGTCCCGATCAATTCGGAATTCGGCGTGCGCATGTCGTGCCCGCATATGAGTCAACATGGTTCAGTACAATCTGAGCCTTGGATTTGGACCCCCCCTGTGCATCCACGCGTGAGAGTGTCTCTCATTATACATTTGTTCATATTCTCAATACATCTGAATCAATATAAACCAACCTTATTGCCTTGGACCTCCCAATGTGGGCTAAAGTCCCATTCATAATGGAGCTCCATGCCTCTTTCACCTCTTCTCCATTCACAAATCTCCAATAATCTCCAACAATCCCCTACATGAATGGAGATAGGGTATATGATAGCATTCAGTAGTTGAGTCAAGTATAGGATAGGTGGATTTTATCCTTTGAACATTCCCTTATGAAGATCTGGTTGTTTACTGGCTGATAGTAGACACGATATCCTTGAACTATACTACTGTTTGTATAAACAGTGGCATATCTCACTTAAGACTCTTCCTGATATAACTTAGTTTTCATGAGTGTATTTGTTCTTGGCTATGGACATGCCTGGTTTTGTGAGAAGTTCTAAGAATTGTGCCTCCAATTCTCTTCGAAGCGGCCTCACTTTTTTATCATATAGTTGATTTCTTAAAAGTATTCCACATTACTCTTCTTGGATCATTAAAAGTCATGTGTTTAACCTCCATCCTTCACTGATTCATTGGGTCGTTCTCCCACAGTGTGTTTAATCAGTGCAAATTAGTTGTCCTTTTGAACCTAGTTCTTGGGATCTCCAGTCAGCATAGGTTGGGTGTCCTTTGCACTGATCGTTGACAACGGTATCGAGTCCATTCCTCGTGATGAACTCGCAACTAACTCTCGATTTAACCCTTTGGTTAGCGGATTCGTAAGGTTATCTTTTGACATCACATAGTCAACAGTGATAACTCCCGTTGAAAGTAATTGTCTAATGGTATTATGTCTACGGCGTAAATGTCTATAGACTTATCATTATACAGATGACTCTATGTCCGACAAATTGTTAATTGACTATCGCAATGTATGCAAATTGCTGACACAGGTTTCGACCATCGTGGAATATTTTATAAGAACTGTCGTAGTCATTCAACTTTTTTACCACATTTGTCAAGAGCTACAAACTCAGATTCAATCGTGAATCTGGTTATTACGATTTGCTTAGAAGATTTTCAGGAAATTGTTGTACCTCCCAAAGTGAATACATATCTACTCGTAGATTTAGAGTCTTTTATATCATATATTCAATTTGCATCGTTGTATCCTTCGATCATAGCAGGATATCTCGTAGGGTGCGTTTGGTTGGGGATTCTTGATAATCTTGGTTATCCATCCAAGGTTATCAACAAAAATCATGTTTGGTTTAGGTAATCGATGATTCTCAAGTAATGTTTCATGCCCGACACGTCAGCAAAAGGGGCATGTAATCAGGAATCGAAAAATCTTAAAAAACTGAGGTTTTTCTTGATTCCTGGGTTAACGGATTTTTTTTACCCAAAATATCCTCGGATAAGAGAAAAATGTGACAAAAAAAAACGTTAAGAAAAAAAATTAACAATAAAATAAAAAAATTTGAAAAATAAAAAAATTAAAAACTAAAAAAAACGTAAAAAAAATAAAAAAAATGTAAAAACCTTTTAAAAATAAAAAAACATTAAAAAATAGTAAAAACATAAAAAAAAAGGAAAAAATTTAAAAATGAAAAAAATTAATAAAAACGTTAAAAAACATAAAAATTTAAAAAATACAAAAAGTAAAAAAAACTTAAAAAAATAAAAAAAAAGTAAAAAAAAACTTAAAAAAATAAAAAAAAAGTAAAAAAAAACTTAAAAAATGAAAAAATAAAAAACATAAAAAAAACAAACAAAATAAAAAAAATGTAAAAAAGAAAAAGTAAAAAAAACTTAGAGTTTAAATAATAATAATAATAATAATAATATTATTATTATTATTATTATTATTATTATTATTATTATGTATAGTTGATTTTATAATAAGGGTAATATAGTAAAATATTTAAGTAGGTTATTCGTTAAAACCTTCCAACAAATAAGTTTTTGTTGCATTACCTAGATTAAACCAAACAATATTTGGTTATGTTTTATTCCCCATAACCTTGGTTATGTGATTACCTGGTAATCACATAACTAAGGTTATACATGATAACTTGAACCAAACGCATCCGTATAGTGCAGATCATATTCATGAGTATACCTTAAGTATCTCAGTACTTTTGTTATCCCTTTCCAATGCTCAACATTGGGATTACTCGTGTATTTGCTCAGTTTAATTACTACGTTGGTCAAGTCTGGTCGTGTACAATTCATCAAGTATATTAGACTTCCAATCATTCGAGAGTACTCTAACTGAGAAATACTTTCACCTTGATTTTTCGATAGATGTTGACTCGTATCTATCGGCGTTCGTGTCAACGCAGTATCACCATTGGTGAATTTCTCAAGATTTTTTTCCACGTAATGAGACTTACTAAGAACAAGTCCTTCTGTCGTTTTAAGAATTTTGATTCCTAAAATCACATCAGTTAGGCTCGTGTCTTTCATATCAAATCTTGAGTTCAACATATCTTTAGTGGATTTGATTATTTTATCATTACTCCTAATGATAAGTATGTCATCTACATATACGTACAAGATAACATAGTCACACTTTGTAGCTTTCATGTGGACACATTTATCACATTCATTAATCTTGAATCCGCATTCCTTCATGACATTATTAAATTTCTTATGTCACTGGTTTGGTGTTTGTTTCAAGTCATATAATAAATTCACCAATCTATATACCTTATTTTTCTGTCCTGGCACAGAAAACCTCTCAGGTTGCTACTTGTAGATTTCTCTTCTAAATTTTCGTTTAGAAAGACTATCTTTACATTTATATGATGTATTTCGAGATTCCATAGAGCGGCAAAAGTCAACAATACTTTAATGAAAGTTATTCTCAATATCGAACAATATGTATCAAAGTAATCAAGGGGTTCTCGTTGCCGGTATCCTTTGATTACCAATCTAGCTTTATACTTATCAATTGTGTCATCTAATTTTATTTTCTTCTTGAAAATCCACTTGCAACCTAGTGGTTTACTTTCCGGAGGAAGATCCACAAGTTCCCAAGTGTGATTTTGTAAGATAGATTCCATCTTAGATGTAATTGACTCTCTCCAGTGAGGTCCATCATAAGAGTCTACAGCTTCTGAGTAACTTTGGAACTTACTTTCCAACATGAAAGTGATAAAATCTTATCTATAAGATTTTTCTACCCGAGCTCTTTTGCTCCGTGTAAGCTCAACCTCCACTGGTTTCTCATCATCATCTTCACCTTGTATTTCGTATGCCCACTTTGAGGAGCTAGCATCCTATCGAGTCTTATACGAAAATACATGCTCGAATAACGAGACATTTCTCGATTCTATTATCGAGTTCTTGTCTATATCCGGTATTTGTGATTCATACACAACAAACCGATACGCAATGTTGTTCTATGCATATCCAATAAATATGTAATCAACAGTCTTAGGTCCTAATTTATTTTTTTTCGGATCAAGCACCAAAACTTGGCAAGACATCCCCACATTCGTAAAATTTATAAGACGGTTGTCTTCTATTCCATAACTCATATGTGCTCTTATCTATTTTCTTCTGAATCACCTTATTTAAAAGGTAATTAGCTATTAACACAGTTTCTCCCACATGAATTCTGGCAATCTAGAGCTTAATAGAAGAGCATTCATCATTTCTTTAGAGTTCGATTCTTCCGCTCAACAACTCTATTTTCCTAAGGAGTATAAGGAGCTGTCGTTTCGTGTTTAATCTCATGTTCAGAACACAACTCAGCAAACGGTGATACATATTCACCGCCTCGGTCATTTTGAACCACCTTAATATTTCTATTAAGTTGGTTTTCAATCTCATTCTTATAGAGAGCAAATTTCTCTATAACTTCATCCTTACTTTTGAGAAAATACACATAACAGTATTTTGTGTTATCATCTACAAAAGTGTTGAAATATTTATTCTCACCACGTGTTGGTGTACCTTTGGGATCGCACACGTAATTGTGAATTAACTTGAGTATTCATTGCTTCGTTCAATATATTGAAAGTATGACCTTATCATTTTCGCTTCTGCACAAATCTCATACTTATGTTTTGGGTTAAGGTGAAATGTATGTATGCTTTGTATATTTATTAATCTACGCAACATATCGTAGTTAACATTTCCTAGTCTATCATGTCACAAACACGACGACTCAAGCATATAAATGGAAAAGTTTTTATTTTTATTTATATTAGGCCTAATTGCCATGACATTGAGCTTAAACATCCCATTAGATACATAGCTCATTCCTATAAACATTTCATTCTTGGACAATATAACTCTGTCCGACTCAAAAATAATGTGAAAGTTATGCTTACTTTAGCACATTGTTCAAAGTAAGGTCCTTGCCCGAGGTTATCTTCAGCACTACTTTTCCTTGGCCCATGATATTCGAGGTTGTTGAGTTCCCCATGAACAATTTGTCTCCGGTGACTTCTTCGAAGTTGTGGAGCACCTCCTTGTTGCAACACACACGTCTGGTGGCTCCAGTATCGATCCACCATTGCCGCGGGTTTGAACCCACCAGGTTCAACTCAGAGACCACAGCACAGAGGTCGTCCATTTCTGGTCCCTCATTCAAGTTGGCCTCCTCATTCTTCTTCGGCTTTTTGCACTCCGAAGATTTGTGGCTCACTCTGTCATAGTTGAAGCATTTTTCCAAAGAACTTCTTTTTGCTGATGCCTCCTCTGGATCCCATCTTGGAAGGTTTGAGATTCTTCCGTTTCGAGCTTTAACCGTGCTCGACCACATTGACTTTCACAATAGCTTGAGAGAACAACTTTCTCTCTAAACTCTTATTATCTTCTTTGATGCGAAGTCTAACAATAAGTTCCTCCACATTCAGCTCCTTCCGCTTGTGCTTTAGGTAGTTTTTGAAGTCCTTCCAGTCTGGACGCAGCTTCTCAATGATAGCAGCCACTTGGAAGGTCTCACTCAGAATCATCCCTTCTGAGTGTATCTCGTGCAAGATCATCTGAAGCTCTTGGATTTTGTTGATCACGTCTTGGAGTCAACCATATTGTAATCCAGGAATTGACCCACGATAAACTTCTTTACCCCTGCATCCTCCATCTTGTACTTCTTGTCCAGGGACTCTCACAGCTCCTTAGCCGTTCTTTTCACGCTATACACAGCGTACAGTGGTCGAGCGGGCTAGCTCTCGAGCAAACTTGAGACTAGCTGAGCGTAGCGACCAAGCGAACTTACAGTCGGTCGGGTAAGCAGAGAGACCGGGCAGGTTGAAGGTTGGCCGGGTAGCTAAGTCGAGCGATCTTGACGATCGAGTGCCGAGCGAGATACAGATCAAGTTTGGCCGGACAAATAGACCAAGCGAAGCAGCCAAGTGGTCAGTCGGGCAGAGCAGTAAAGCGACCAACCGAGCAAACAGGAGCTCAACTGGGAGAAGAGGCCGAGTGAGCTAGAGGTAGGCCGGGCGAAGAGGCCGAGCAAGCTGGGGGTTGGTCGAGCGACCTAACCAATCAGGCGAGTTAGAGGTTGGTCGGGCGAAGACTAAAAAGCGATCGGGCTGACAAACAGCTGAGCGAAGCGACCGGTCTAGAGCTGAGCGAACCGAGGCCTGCGGTAAATGTAGTTTCCTTGAAACTGATTTACCCCACATCCGGCTATGCTTCGAGGCATTCTCAGAACGTCTTTTTCCCAGGATACAACGGTGAACCGTGATTCTACCAAGCACTGGTGGTCACGGTGAACTGAGTGGTACCCGAATTATCACAGGCACTCCATCGAGCAAAAGTTGCACGACAGAGGAGGAGGGAACGTAGGCAGAGAGCTCCTGCTGCTTTGCTATGTGCGTAACCTTTTGTCTATGGTCGCAGTCTCCTTATTTAGGAGCTCAAACCAATGACAACGTTAATGATCATTATTCGCCAACTATGTAACGTTAACATTTCATTCGGTTGTATGAATCTTCTTTTTTTAATGCATTCGTTTCACGGGCTACATTACTCTTTCTTTAATGCATCCATTACACAAGTAACAAAAAGTTTTACATGCCAAAGTGTTGGTTGTTCCGCTTGGATAAATTTTATCCCGATCGGTTCGGCTTTCGACGCGCAGGTCGTGCCCGCACACGAGTCAACATGGTTCAGTGCAATCCGAGCCCTGGATTTTCACCCCCTGTGCATCCACGCGTGAGAGAGAGTTTCTCCTCATGCATTTATTCACATCCTCAATACATGTGAATCAATATAGACCAACCTTATTGCCTTGGAGCTCCCAATATGGGACTAAAGTTCTATTCACATTGGAGCTTCATGCCTCTTTCACCTCTTCTCCATTCACAAATCTCCAACAATCCCTCACATGAATGGAAATAAGGTATATGATAGCATTCAACAGTTGAGTCAAGTATAGGATAAGTAGATTTAACCTTTTGAATCTTCCCTTGTGAAGATCTGGTTGCTTACTGGCTGATAGTAGACACGATGTCATTGAATTCTACTGTCGTTTGTATAAGCAGTGATAAATCTCACCCAAGTCTCTTCTTGATACAACTCAGTTCTCATAAGTGTGTTCGTTCTTGGCCATAAACACACCTGGTTTTGTGAGAAGTTCTAAGAATTGTGTCTCCAATTCTTTTCGAAGTGACCCCAATTTTTTCTCACATAGTTGATCTCTTAAAAGTATTCCACATTACTCTTCTTGGATTATTAAAAGTCGTGAGCTTAACCTCCATCGTTCACTGATTCATTGGGTCGTTCCCCCACAGTGTGTTTAGTCAGTGCAAATTAGTTATCCCTTTGAACCTAGCTCTTGGGAACTCCAGTCAGCATAGGTTGGGTGCTCTCTGTACTGATCTCTGACTACGGTATCAAATTCATTCCTCGTGATGAACTCACAACTAACTCTCGATTTAACCCTTTAGTTAACGGATCCGCAAGGTTATCTTTTGACTTCATATAACCAACAGTGATAACTCCCGTTGAGAGTAGTTGTCTAATGGTATTATGTCTACGACGTATATGTCTATAGACTTATCATTATACAGATGACTCTGTGCCCGACAATTTGTTGATTGACTATCGCAATATATGTAAATTGTCGACACAGATTTCAGCCATCGTGGAATATCTTTTAAGAATTGTCGTAGTCATTTAGCCTCTTCACCACATTTATCAAGAGCTGCGAGCTCATATTCCATCGTGGATCTGGCTATTATGGTCTGCTTAGAAGATTTTCAGGAAATGGTTGTACCTCCCAAAGTGAATACATATCCATTCGTAGATTTAAAGTCTTTTATGTCAGATATCCAACTTGCATCGCTGTATCCTTCGATCACAGCAGGATATATCGTATAGTGCAGACCATATTTACGAGTATACCTTAAGTATCTCAGTACTCTTGTTATCCCTTTCCAATGCTCAACATTGGGATTACTCGTGTATTTGCTCAGTTTAATTACTGCGTTGGCCAAGTCTGGTCGTGTACAATTCATCAAGTACATCAGACTTCCAATCATTCGAGAGTACTCTAGCTGAGAGATACTTTCACCTTGATTTTTCGATAGATGTTGACTCGTATCTATCAGCGTTCGTGCAACGCAGTATCACCATTGGTGAATTTCTCAAGATTTTTTTCCACGTAATGAGACTTACTAAGAATAAGTCCTGTCGTTTTAAGAATTTTGATTTCTAGAATCACATCAGTTAGGCTTGTGTCTTTCATATCAAATCTTGAGTTCAACATATCTTTAGTGGATTTGATTATTTTATCATTACTCCTAATGATAAGTAT
This sequence comes from Zingiber officinale, assembly GCF_018446385.1. NCBI lineage: Eukaryota > Viridiplantae > Streptophyta > Magnoliopsida > Zingiberales > Zingiberaceae > Zingiber > Zingiber officinale. The sequence continues at coordinate 26,653,586 of NC_056001.1, read as the reverse complement.
GTCATCTACATATAGATACAAGATAACATAGTCACACTTTGTAGCTTTCATGTAGACACATTTATCACATTCATTAATCTTGAATCCGCATTCCTTCATGACATTATTAAATTTCTCATGCCACTGGTTTGGTGCTTGTTTCAAGCCATATAACTAGTTCACCAATCTATATACCTTATTTTTCTGTCCTGACACAAAAAACCTCTCAGGTTGCTCTTTGTAGATTTTTTTTCTAAATTTTCGTTTAGAAAGGCTATCTTTACATCCATCTGATGTATTTCGAGATTCCATAGAGCGGCAAAAGCCAACAATACTTTAATGGAAATTATTCTCAATACCGAAGAATACGTATCAAAGTAATCAAGGGGTTCTCGTTGTCGGTATCCTTTGATTACCAATCTGGCTTTATACTTATCAATTGTGCCATCTAATTTTATTTTCTTCTTGAAAATCCACTTGCAACCTAGTGGTTTACTTCCCGGAGGAAGATCCACAAGTTCCCAAGTGTGATTTTGTAAGATATATTCCATCTCAGATGTAATTGGCTCTCTCCAGTGAGGTCCATCATAAGAGCCTACAACTTCTGAGTAACTTTGGGACTCACTTTCCAACGTGGAAGTGATAAAATCCGATCTATAAGATTTTTCTACCCGAGCTCTTTTGCTCCGTGTAAGCTCAACCTCCACTGATTCCTCATCATCATCTTCACCTTATGTTTCGTATGCCTACTTTGAGGAGCTAGCATCCTATCGAGTCTTATACGGAAATACATGCTTGAATAACGAGACATTTCTCGATTCTATTATCAAGTTCTTGTCTATCTCCGATATTTGTGATTCATACACAACAAACCGATACACAATGTTGTTCTATGCATATCCAATAAATATACAATCAACAGTCTTAGGTCCTAATTTAATTTTTTTCGGATCAAACACCAAAACTTGGCAAGACATCCCCACATTCGTAAAATTTATAAGACGGTTGTCTTCCATTCCATAACTCATATGGACTCTTATTTATTTTCTTCTGAATCACCTTATTTAAAACGTAATTAGCTGTTAACATAGCTTCCCCCCACATGAACTCTGGCAATCCAGAGCTTAATAGAAGAACATTCATCATTTCCTTTAGAGTTCAATTCTTCCGCTCAGCAACTCTATTTTCCTAAGGAGTATAAGGAGCTATCATTTCGTGTCTAATCTCATATTCATAACACAACTCAACAAACGGTGATACATATTCACCGCCTTGGTCACTTCGAACCACCTTAATATTTCTATTAAGTTGGTTTTCAACCTCATTCTTATAGAAAGCAAATTTCTCTATAGCTTCATCCTTACTTTTGAGAAGTCTACACATAATAGTATTTTGTGTTATCATCTACAAAAGTGATGAAGTACTTATTCTCACCATGTGTTGATGTACCTTTGAGATCCCACACGTCAGTGTGAATTAGTCCGAGTGGTTCGTTGCTTCTTTCAATATATTGAAAGGATGACCTTGTCATTTTCGTTTCTACACAAATCTCATACTTATGTTTTGGGTCAAGGTGAAATGTAGATATGTTTTGTATATTTATTAATCTACGCAACACGTCGTAGTTAACACGTCCTAATCTACCATGCCACAAACACGAAGACTCAAACATATAAATAGAAGAATTTTCATTTTTATTTATCTTAGGCCTAATTGTCATGACATTAAGCTTAAACATCCCATCAGATACAACCTCTTCCTACAAACATTCCATTCTTGGACAATATAACTTCGTCCGACTCAAAAAAATGTAAAAGTCATGCTTACTTTACAATGATCCAGACGCTAGATTCTTTCGAATCTCCAGAACATACAACACATTATTCAGAGTAAGGTCCTTGTCCAAGGTGATCTTCAGCATTGCTTTTCCTTGGCCCATGATATTCGAGGTTGCTGAGTTCCCCATGAACAATTTGTCTATAGTGACTTCTTCTAAGTTGTGGAGTACCTCTTTATTGCAACACATATGTCTGGTGGCTCAGCAGTGATCCACCAATGCCGCGGGTTTGAACCCTCCAGGTTCAACTCAGAGACTACAGTGCAGAGGTCGTCCATTTTTTGTCCCTCGTTCAAGTTAGTCTCCTTCTTCTTCTTCGGCTTTTTGCACTCTGAAGATTTGTGACTCACTCTGTCACAGTTAAAGCACTTCCCAGATAACTTCTTTTTGTTGGGAAGGCTTGAGGTTCTTCCGTTTCGAGCTTTAACCGTGCTCAACCACATTAGCTTTCACAGTAGCCTGAGAAAATAACTTTCTCTCTAAACTCTTATTATCTTCTTCGATGTGAAGTCTAATAATAAGTTCCTCCACATTCATCTCCTTCCGCTTGTGCTTTAGGTAGTTTTTGAAATCCTTCCAACTTGGAGGCAGCTTCTCAATGATAGCGGTCATCTAGAAGGTCTCACTTAGAATCATCCCTTCTGAGTGAATCTTGTGCAAGATCACCTGAAGCTCCTAGACTTGGCTGATCACCTTCTTGGAGTCAACCATCTTGTAATCCAGGAATCGACCCACGATGAACTTCTTGGCCCCTTCATCCTCCGTCTTGTACTTCTTGTCCAGGGACTCCCACAGCTCCTTAGTCATTCTCTTCATGTTATACACAGCGTACAATGAGTCGGCAAGGCAGGTGAGGATGTAGTTTCGGCAAAGGAACTCAGAATGAGTCCATGCTTCCACTCAATTGATGGTTTGCGCATCAGCATACTCAGCACGTTTAGGAGGGTCCTCGGTCAAGAACTGAGATTGATTGGCGTGGTCAGGTAGAAGAGCATCTTCTGCTACCACCTCTTGAAGTTCAATCCATTGAACTTCTCTAGTTTTTACCCGTGACTGATTAGAACAGTTCCAATCGGGACGAAGGGGGCCTACACGTGTTGAGTCTGTTGCACTTCAATATTATGTTCTGTGGTCATCTCAACAGAATCGAATCTGTTTCAAGATTATTAGAAGAAAACAATATGCTGACGGAGATTTACAGGGTATTTGATAAATTTAAATACACCGAATTAAATTCGCTTATCTGTCAAATGGTCTGAACTAATAATCTCAGGCTGCCAGCAGAGACTGGTATCTGCCAAGTGGCGAACGTAGCCTGCACAGTAGTCGAACGGGCTAACTCTCGAGCAAATTTGAGATTGGCCGAGTGTAGTGACCGAGTGAGTTGTGTTAGGATCCTTTGTACGGCTAGAGAGGGGGGTGTGAATAGCCGACCCCAATTCGTTCGATTCTTTCTACAATGTCGAGTTAGCGCAGCGGAAATAAAACAATAGAAGCGACAAAGAAAGAAATCAAACCTCAAACTCGATGGATGTAACGAGGTTCGGAGATTAGGGCTCCTACTCCTCGGCGTGTCCGTAAGGTGGACGAGTCCGGTCAATCCGTCGGTGGATGAGTCCCCGGAGAACCGGCTAATATAAACTCCTTATGGGTGGAGAAACCTCGCCACACTCTTTTGCAACAGCAAACAAAGGAGTACAACAATGGAGAAAACAAACAAGAACAATAGAAATTGTAATACACTTGCTTGCCTCTTGTTGTCGACTGGAACCTTGATGAAGCAGCAGCTTCTCGGATCCAGCAGCTAGAACACCAGCAGGAAACTCACGCAGAGCTTCGACGAGTTCAACAGAACTCAGCACAATGAGAGCTCAACCAAAGCTCAGCAGGAAGCAGAAAAGATTCAGCAGAAGAAGAGCAGAAAAACGTTTGGCTCGCAGCCGTAGCCCTCCTTTTATAACCTGCGAAGAAAGCGAAGAAAACACAGAAGAAATCTGGCGTTGCGGCGAACGGCTAGTGTACTGAATCGGTCGGGGACCGATCAGACCTATTCGATCGGTCCCGGACCGATCAGCTTTCTTCTGAAAGCGCCCACCTTTGCGGGTTACGATCGGCGTGGACCGATCGAGTACCTGGATCGGTCCACGCCGATCCCAACCTCAGCGACATCGTCTCGATCGGTCCCGCATCGATCAGGGACCTGATCGATGCGGACCGATCACCGCCTCTCTTTGCCTCGTTAAGCTGGCGATCGGTCACACCGATCGATCAAGAATCGAACAGAGCTTTCGATATCGATCGGTCACCGGACCGATCGAGCAAAGTCATCCGGATCGGTTTGGTGGACCGATCCGAGCTTGGGTTTGGCCCAAACCAAGTCCCAAGACTTCGAACCAATATCCGGTCAACCTTGACCTATTGGTACTTCATCCCTAACATCTGGTCACTCCCTTGCCAGAACTCCACGCCAAGTGTCCGGTCAATCCTTTGACCTACTTGGACTTTCCAACACCGAAGTCCGATCATCCCGATCCATCTGGATTTTCCTTGCACGGCTTCACTCACGGGACTTTCACCGGCTTCACTCACCAGATTTCCACATTGCCTAACATCCCAGCTAGGACTTTCCCACCGCCTGCTTCACTCACCGGACTTTCCACACCGGCTTCACTCACCAGGACTTTCCACACCGCCTAACATCCACTTAGGACTTTCTCATTCACCTAGCTTCACTCACTAGGATTTTCACCGCTTCACTCACCAGGATTTTCCACACCGCCTAACATCCCAGTTAGGACTTCCCATTCACCTAGCTTCACTCACTAGGATTTTCACCGGCTTCACTCACCAGGATTTTCCCACCTGGCTTCACTCACGGACTTTCACCTTCACCTAGCTTCACTCACTAGGATTTTCACCTGGATTCACTCACCAGATTTCACTGCCTGGCTTCACTCACGGGACTTTTCCCGTGCCAAACTCCCTGTTTGGACTTTCCCGCCAAGTCTCCATACTTGGACTTTTCGTGCCAAGCTCCCTGCTTGACTTTTCCGTGCCAAGTCCCCATACTTGGACTTTTCCAGCCAAGCTCCTGCTTGGACTTTTCCGTGCCAAGTCTCCATACTTGGACTTTTCCGAATCAGTCAACCAGGTCAACCTTGACCTACGGTTGCACCAATAATCTCCCAAACATCTATTCTTGTCCCACATCAAGAATAGAACTCTCTCACGAGTGTCAAACATCAACATGCAACACAACTAGGTCAACCTTGACCTAAGGTTGCACCGACAATCTTCCCAAGTCAAACATCAAAATACAACTCGAGTCACGTCAACTCGAGTCGGGTCAACCAGTCAACCTTGACCTAAGGTTGCACCAACAATCTCCCCTTTTGATGTTTGACAAAACCATAATCAAGTTAGGTTAACCCGATAACCTAACTTAGGTTTTCCAACCATCTTCCAATGTCCAATGTTCTTTCCTTGAACATTCTCTAGACATTCTCCCCTTAGGTTAACCCGATAACCTAACTTGGGTTCTCTAATAATTCTCCCCTTTTGACACACATCAAAAGTATTCCAATGTTCTTCCTCGACATTCTTTCCCTAGCTTAGGTTAAACCGATAACCTAACTTGGGTTCTCCAATAATTCTCCAATGAACACTCTCCCTTTTGACACACATCAAAAGAATAAGGAGGGTATCAAGGTCAAGAGTTTCTTCCTAATGAAAGTCCCATACCTTTCATTGAAACTCTTATTTTCCCCTTGATACTAAGCTCAACAATCCACTTAGTGATAATCCCATATCACTAATCCTCAAGGAGTAAAACCTCCCCTAAAAGTCAACTCCCTTGACTAATAGTTAAAACTCCCCTAAAGGCCAACTCCCCTTGACCATTGCACCAACAATGTCTTGGAGAGTTTCAAACCTTTAGAAATCTAAAACCCAACTTTCAGCCGAAATTTCAGACATGCAGTCGAATTTCAGCACATTGGCACGCTATCAGACCTCACTGGATCGGTCACCAGACCGATCCACAGCACTCTGGATCGGTCCAGTGACCGATCCAGCCCTCCCTGGATCGGTCCAGCGACCGATCCAGACACTGATCACAGGGATTTCTGATTTTTCCTCTCCCGAAATTCAGAAACCCCTAATAAATTCCAGAAAATTCGAAAAATTGTGAAATTTTGAGGATACATTCCTCATATCATACACTACCATGGAAAAATAATTTTCTATGAAAATAGTTTCCATTTTCAAATCTTGATACAAAGTTCAAAAACTTTGAAATAGTTCAAGTTTTAACTCAACTTTGTATCACAATGTTCAATGATGAATGCTATCACTAGGAAAGCTTCATCAAGGTTTTTCAAATCAATTTTAAAATGCTTTTAAAACCATTTGAATTTAGGACCATAATCTTAGGGCTAAATGTACATGACTTGTACATAAGCTTTCCCTATGATCCTCCATTTCTTGAATTAGGGTCATCTAGGTACAAGAATTATGCACCTTGATCCTAACTCATGATCCTAATATCTCACACACATCTAAAGTGTATCAAACCACATTCAAGTCAATTTGATGTGAGATATGGGTTAAGGTCAACTTAGGCTAAGTTCTCATGCATTTTCTAAACTACACTTTGATCTCAATATCAAAATGTGTTTTTCATCCTTAAACCAATTCAATTGATTATTAATGCAAGAGATGATGACATGGCATATAATGATATCATAAGTAAAAACATGTGCCAATGTCATGATGTCATGGCATAAAGTTTGAAAACTTAAATAAAGCATGACATATAAACTAGCCTAGCACTATCATGACATTTCAAATGATGATAAAACTAAACATGATGTCATGACATGTCATATGGCAAACAACCATGGTAAGTTAACACAAATAAAATACCTAGATTACCTATCTAAGTATCCTTAATCTCTTAGTTAACTTAAAATCTAACCCTAGATTGCCCATATATCCCTAAGAGAAAACCAAAATCCCAATTATGGTATTTCTCTAGGTTTTCCTCAAATTGTGCCACTTAAGATTAAAAATGATATTTCCACCATTAGGCACATTTAGCTCTTCAAGGGAGTAAATGATAATTCCATTTCATTTTCAAAAGTTCTCAAAACCTTGAAAATGCTCCTTGAGTGTCAATTTCCTCAAAGTTGGGTTAACTACCCTTCTTATTGGAGTTGACACTCTCTAACCCATTTATGGGGTAGAGAAGATGCTCCTAGGAACCCAATACCTATTTGAGCTCATTGGGTTCACTAAATATTCACTATGGATAACTTCCCTAGCAACCCTCCTAATGACCCTCTTAGGCTTTAAAGCCTTGGTCATTTGGGTCTCATCAAGGTCAACTATAGGGGTGACTCCCCTTGTGACCTTGGTAATGGTCTTCCTAGCCCTAGGTTTTGTTCCATAATCAAATGGAACATTGTGGTAAGTGGGCTTGACCATTTGGGACTTAGGTTTGTGACTCAAACCTTTCTTGTCCTTGGACTTGGGTTTTGACTCTTAAACCCTAGAGATGACTTCTCCATGTTTTTAAGAGCCTTTTCCAAAGTATCAAGTCTTGACCTCAAGACTTGATTCTCCTCTCTAATACCTCAATTTTTGATTTGTCATTTTTCTTTGAGGCATTCCTAGGCATGTGTCTAGTTGATTTGGGATTCCTACCTAGGTTCTCCTTAACCTTAGATGAGGTAATTCTAGGGTTGGCTTTCCTAGTGTTATCCTTATCTAGGCTCACATGTTTTGCACCTAAGCACATGTATTGATTCCTAAGGTTATCATGCTTGTTATTATCGACAAGTGCAATAAAATTCCTAGCATGCATTTTATTAGAGTTGCAAAAATGAACCTTAGAGGTTACCTTAGGGTTTGCCTTAGCTCCCCCTATCGATGTGCCCGGTCTCTTGCCCTTGTGAGGTTGCCTCCCCCTCGGACAATGGCTCCTATAGTGTCCCCTTTGCTTGCATTGGAAGCACACGATGTGCTCCTTGCCCTTGCGTTTCGGGACTCCGGCTTCCTTGACCTTTGGCGCCGGTGGAGTCTTTCTTACCCTCTTTGGACACTTACTCTTGTAATGTCCATGTTTCCTACACTCAAAACACATTATGTGTAATTTGCTTGAAATCACAGTGTTTGAGTTACCTAGGGTTGTGGATGGAGATGAGCTTTCTTCTTCAACCCTTCCGGAGGTGGAAACTTCTTCTTCTTGCTCCGAACTTGAGCAAGAGGAACTCTCCTCCTTTTCTTCCTTGGATGTTGAGTAGCCCTCAACTCCCAATTCGCTCCCTCCATGATGTGAGCTACTTGGCTCACTAGGCTCCTCTTCATGGCTTGAAGTGGAACTCTCCTCATGGTACTTGGCCAAGTTATCCCACAACTCCTTGGCATTGTTGTATTCACCTATCTTACGCAAAATATTAGTAGGTAATGAAAATTCAATTGTTTTAGTTACCTCATTGTTGATCGTTGATTGATGGACTTGTTCCTTTGTCCACTTGTTCTTCTCTAGAGGCTCTCCTTCTTTATCCATTGGAGGAGTAAAACCTTCTTGTACACAAAACCAGTTCAACATATTAGTCCTAAGAAAATACATCATCCTTACCTTCCAATATGTGAAGTTGTCGTTGTAGAAGGGTGGAATCGTGATGTCTTCTCCGAATTGATCCATCTCTAGCTTTGCTCCCACGGGTGTTGATCCGACGAAGAGCGTCCTTGCTCTGATACCACTTGTTAGGATCCTTTGTACGGCTAGAGAGGGGGGTGTGAATAGCCGACCCCAATTCGTTCGATTCTTTCTACAATGTCGAGTTAGCGCAGCGGAAATAAAACAATAGAAGCGACAAAGAAAGAAATCAAACCTCAAACTCGATGGATGTAACGAGGTTCGGAGATTAGGGCTCCTACTCCTCGGCGTGTCCGTAAGGTGGACGAGTCCGGTCAATCCGTCGGTGGATGAGTCCCCGGAGAACCGGCTAATATAAACTCCTTATGGGTGGAGAAACCTCGCCACACTCTTTTGCAACAGCAAACAAAGGAGTACAACAATGGAGAAAACAAACAAGAACAATAGAAATTGTAATACACTTGCTTGCCTCTTGTTGTCGACTGGAACCTTGATGAAGCAGCAGCTTCTCGGATCCAGCAGCTAGAACACCAGCAGGAAACTCACGCAGAGCTTCGACGAGTTCAACAGAACTCAGCACAATGAGAGCTCAACCAAAGCTCAGCAGGAAGCAGAAAAGATTCAGCAGAAGAAGAGCAGAAAACGTTTGGCTCGCAGTAGCCCTCCTTTTATAACCTGCGAAGAAAGCGAAGAAAACACAGAAGAAATCTGGCGTTGCGGCGCAACGGTACTGATCGGTCGGGACCGATCGGGACCTATTCGATCGGTCCCGGACCGATCGGCTTCTTCACGTAAAGCTGCCCACCTTTGCGGGTTCCGATCGGTGCGTGGACCGATCGAGCCGGATCGGTCCACCGATCCCAACCTCAGCGACATCGTCTCGATCGGTCCCGCCGATCAGGATGGCCTGATCGGTCGTGGACCGATCACCGCCTCTCTTTGCCTCTGTTAAACTGGCGATCGGTCACCGTCGATCAAGAATCAACAGAGCTTGATATCGATCGGTCACCGACCGATCGAGCAAACAGTATCACCGGATCGGTTTGGTGACCGATCCGGAGCTTGGGTTTGGCCCAAACCAAGTCCCAAGACTTCCAACCAATATCCGGTCAACCTTGACCTATTGGTACTTCATCCCTAACATCTGGTCACTCCTCGACTGCTAGAACTCCTCGCCAAGTGTCCGGTCAATCCTGACCTACTTGGACTTTCCAACACCAGTCCGATCATCCCCGATCCATCCGGATTTTGCTCGGCTTCACTCACGGGACTTTCACCGCTTTCACCAGGATTTCACATTGCCTAACATCCCAGTTAGGACTTTCCCACCGGCTTCACTCACGGGACTTTCCACACTGCCTGGCTACTCACTGGACTTTCCACACTGCCTAACATCCCAGTTAGGACTTTCTCATTCACCTAGCTTCACTCACTAGGATTTTCACCTGGCTTCACTCACCAGGATTTTCCACACTGCCTAACATCCCAGTTAGGACTTCCCATTCACCTAGCTTCACTCACTAGGATTTTCACCTGGCTTCACTCACCAGGATTTTCCCGAATGCCTAGCTTCACTCACCAGGACTTTCACCTTCACCTAGCTTCACTCACTAGGATTTTCACCTGGATTCACTCACCAGGATTTCCCGACTGCCTGGCTTCACTCACCAGGACTTTTCCCCGTGCCAAACTCCCTGTTTGGACTTTCCCCGTGCCAAGTCTCCATACTTGGACTTTTCGCGTGCCAAGCTCCCTGCTTGGACTTTTCCGTGCCAAGTCCCCATACTTGGACTTTTCCAGTGCCAAGCTCCCTGCTTGGACTTTTCCGTGCCAAGTCTCCATACTTGGACTTTTCCCGAATCAGGTCAACCAGGTCAACCTTGACCTACGGTTGCACCAATAATCTCCCAAACATCTATTCTTGTCCCACATCAAGAATAGAACTCTCTCACGAGTGTCAAACATCAACATGCAACACAACTAGGTCAACCTTGACCTAAGGTTGCACCGACAATCTTCCCAAGTCAAACATCAAAATACAACTCGAGTCACGTCAACTCGAGTCGGGTCAACCAGGTCAACCTTGACCTAAGGTTGCACCAACAAGTTGAAGGTCGGCCGGGCAGCTTAGCCGAGCGAGCTTAACGATCGAGTGTCGAGCGAGATACAGATCAAGGTCGGTCGGGCAGATAGACCGAGTGAAGCAGCCAAGTGGTTGGTTGGGCAGAGCAGCAGAGCGACCAACTGAGCGAACTAGAGGTCGGCCAAGCGAAGAGGTCGAGCGTGCTGGAGGCTGGGCGGTCAAAGAGGTCGAGCAAGCTAGGGGTCGGCCGAGCGAGTTGACCGATCGGGCTAGTTAGAGGCTGGTCGGGAGAAGACTAGAAAGCGACCAGACGAGCACACTTCCGAGCGATCAGGCTGGCAAACAACTGAGCGAAGCAACCGGTCTAGAGCTAAGCGAGTCGAGGCCTATGGTAAACACAGTTTCCATGAAACAGATTTGCCTCACCTCTGGCTGTGCTTCGAGGCTTTCTCAGAACGTCTGTTTCCTAGGACACAATGGTGAACCGTGATTCCACTAAGCACTAGTGGTCACGACAAACTGAGTGGTACCCGAACTATCACAGGCACTCAACCGAGCAAAAGTTGCACGACAGAGGAGGAGGGAATGTAGATAGAGAGCTCATGCTGCTTTTCTATGTGCGTAACCTTTTGCCTATGGTCGCAACCTCCTTATCTAGGAACTCAGACCAATGACAACGTTAATGATCATTATTTGCCAACTATGCAACGCTAACATTTCATTCGGCTGCATTAATCTTTACATCAACCCTCGTTTAGAAAGACTATCTTTATATCAATCTGATGTATTTTGAGATTCCATAGAATGGTAATAGCAAAAACTACTCTAATGGAAGTTATTCTCAATACCTAAGAATACATATCAAAGTAATCAAGGTCTTCTCATTGTCGGTATCTTTTGATTATCAATCTGACCTTATACTTATCAATTGTGCCATCTGATTTCATTTTCTTCTTGAAGATCCACTTACAATCTAGTGATTTACTTCCCGGAGGAAGATCCACAAGTTCCCAAATGTGATTTTGCAGGATAGATTACATCTCATATGCAATTGACTCTCTCGAGTGAGGTCCATCATGAGAACCTACAACTTCTGAGTAACTTCGGGGTTCACTTTCCAACATGAAAGTGATAAAATCTGATATATAGGATTGTTCTACCCGAGCTCTTTTGCTTCGTCTAACCTAAACTTCCACTGGTTCCTCATCATCATCTTCACCTTGTGTTTCATATGCCCGCTTTGAGAAGCTAGCATCCTCTCGGGCCATATATGGAAACACATGCTCGAAGAACAAGGCATTTCTCGATTCTATTATTGAGTTCTTGTCTATCTCCAGTATTTGTGATTCATACACAACAAACTGATACATACTACTGTTCTGTGCATATCCAATAAATATGCAATCAACAGTCTTAGGTCCTATCTTAATCTTTTTTGAATCAGGCGCCAAAACTTGGCAAGACACCCCCACATTCGTAAATATTTATAGGACGATTGTCTTCCATTGCATAACTTATAAGAGCTCTTATCTATTTTATTCTGAATCACTTTATTTAAAAGGCAATTAGCTGTTAACACAGCTTCCCCCCACATAAACTATGACAATCCAGAGCTCAATAGAAGGGCATTCATCATCTCCTTTAGAGTTTGATTCTTCCGCTCAGTGACTCCATTCTGTTAAGGATTATAAGGAGCTATCGTTTCATGTATAATCCTATGTTCAGCACACAACTCAGCAAACAGTGATACATATTCACCGTCTCGATCACTTCGAACCACCTTAATCTTTCTATTAAGTTAGTTTTCAACCTCATTCTTATAAAGAGCAAATTTCTCTATAGCTTCATCCTTACTTTTGAGAAGATACACATAACAGTATTTTGTATTATCATTTACAAAAGTGATGAAGTACTATTCCCACCACGTATTAGTGTACCTTTGAGGTTGCACACGTTAGTGTGAATTAGCCCGAATGGTTTGTTGTTTCTTTCAATATGTTGAAAGGATTACCTTGTCATTTTCGCTTCTACACAAATCTCATACTTATGTTTTGGGTCAAGGTGGAATGTAGGTATGTTTTGCATATTTATTAATCTACGCAGCATATCGTAGTTAACATGTCATAGTCTACCATGCTATAAACACGAAGACTCAAACATATAAATGGAAGAGCTTTCATTTTTATTTATCTTAGGCCTAATCGTCATAACATTAAGCTTAAACATCCCATCAGATATAACATCTTCCTACAAACATTCCATTCTTGGACAATATAACTCCGTCCGACTCAAAAACAATGCAAAAGTCATGCTTACTTTATAATGATCCGGACGCTAGATTCTTTCGAATCTCCAGAACATACAACACATTATTCAGAGTAAGGTCATCTTCAGCACTACTTTTCCTTGGCCCATGATGTCCGAGGTTGCTGAGTTTCCCATGAACAATTTGTTTTCAGTGACTTCTTTGAAGTTGTGGAGAAGCTCCTTGTTGCAACACACATGTCTGGTGACTCCAGTATTGATCCACCATTGTCGTGGGTTTGAACCCACCAGGTTCAACTTAGAGACCACAGCGCAGAAGTCGTCCATTTCTGATCCCTCGTTCAGGTTGGCCTCCCGCTTCTTCTTCGGCTTTCTGTACTCCAAAAATTTGTGACCCACTCTGTCACAGTTGAAGCACTTCCCAGAAAACTTCTTTTTACTGATGCCTCCTCTGGGTCCCATCTTGGAAGACTTGGAGTTCTTCCGTTTCGAGTTTTGACTGTGCTCGACCACGTTGGCTTTTATAGTAGTCTAAGAGAACAGTTTTCTCTCTAAACTCTTGTTGTCTTATTCAATGCGAAGTCTAACAATAAGTTCCTCCACATGCATCTCCTTCCGCTTGTGCTTCAAGTATTTTTTAAAGTCCTTTCAGCCTGGAGGTAGCTTCTCAATAATAGCATTCACTTGGAAGGTTTCACTCAGAACCATCCCTTCTGAGTGGATCTCGTGCAAGATCACCCGAAGCTCCTAGAGTTGGCTGATCACCGTCTTTGGAGTCAACCATCTTGTAATCCAGGAATCAACCCACGATGAACTTCTTGGCCCCTGCATCCTCTGTCTTGTACTTCTTGTCCAGGGACTCCCACAGCTCCTTAGCTGTTCTCTTCATTCTATACACAACGTACAGCGAGTCGGCAAGGCAATTGAAGATGTAGTTTCGGCAAAGGAATTCAGAATGTCCATGCTTCCACTCAATTGATGGTTTATGCATCAGCATCCTCAGCATGCTTGGGAGGGTCCTCGGTTAATAACCGAGCCAGATTAAGCGTGGTCATGTAGAAGAGAATCTTCTGCTAGCACCTCTTGAAGTTCAGTCCATTGAATTTCTCTGGCTTTTCCCCGTGACTGATTGATACAGTTCTAATCGGGGCGGAGGGAGCCTGCACGTGTTGAGTTTGTTGCACCTCAACATTCTGTTCTGTGACCATTTCAATAGAATCGAATCTGTTTCAAGATTGTTAGAAGAAAACAATATGCTGCAGGAGATTTACGGGGTATTTGATGAATTTAAATACACCGAATTAAATTTACTTATCTGTCAAATGACCTAAGCTGATAATCTCAAGCTGCTAGTAGGGGTTGGTATCTACCAATGCCGAACGAAGGCTGCACAGTGGCCGAGCGGGCTAGCTCTCGAGCAAACTTGAGATTGGTCGAGCGTAGTGACCGAGCAAGCTTACAACCGGTCAGGTAAGCAGAGAGATCGAGCGAGTTGAAGGTCGGTCGGGCAGCTTAGTCGAGCAAGCTTGACGATTGAGTGCCGAGCGAGGTACCGATCAAGGTCGGTCGGGCAGATAGACTGAGCGAAGCAGCCAAGTGGTCAGTCGAACTGAGCAGCAGAGCGACCAACCGAGCGAACTGGAGGTCGGTCGGGCAAAGAGGCCAAGTGAGCTTGAGGCCGGCTAGGAGAAGAGGCCGAGCGAGATGACCGACCGGGCGAGTTAGAGGCCGGTCGGGCGAAGACTAGAAAGACACGGACGAGCACGCTTCCAAGCGACCATGCTGGCAAACAACTAAGCGAAACGACCGTTCTAGAGCTGAGCGAACCGAGGCCCGCGGTAAACGCAGTTTCCTTGAAACAGATTTGCTCCACCTCCAGCTATGCTTCAAGGCTTTCTCGAGACGTCTATTTCCCAGGATACAACGGTGAACCGTGATTCCACTAAGTACTGGTGGTCACGGCAAACTGAGTGGTACCTGAACTATCATGGGCACTCCACCGAGCAAAAGTTGCACGACAGAAGAGGAAGGAACGTAGGTGGAGAGCTCTTGCTGCTTTTCTATGTGCGTAACCTTTTGCTTATGGTTGCAGTATCTTTATCTAGGAGCTCAGACCAATTACAGCGTTAATGATCATTATTTGCCAGTTATGTAACGCTAACGTTTAAAAATTTTGGTTGTTCCTCATGGGCAAATTTTGCCCCGACCAGTCTGGCATTCGTCGCGCACAGGTCGTTCTCGCACACGAGTCAACATGGTTCAGTACAATCTGAGCCCTGGATTTGCACCCCTTGTACACTCACGCGTGAGAGAGAGCCTCTCCCCATACATTTATTCACATCCTCAATACATGTGAATTAATATAAATCAACCTTATTACCTTCGAACTTCCAATGTAAAACTAAAATATTATTTATAATAGAATTTCATATATCTTCCACTACTTCTCCATTCACAAATCTCCAACATGAGATGCCTTACGTGTACTAGATCCATGTGGTCCACCCCCATGACTTCAGCGGTCAAATTCTTGATTATATTTCTTTAATCAAAAGAGCAATGACTGTAATAAGGGGGAAGATAACCTAGGGCCATGTTTCTTACCCTACTTAATGGGCCGTCCTCTCTGCTCAACAAAGGGGTAAGGCATGGGTAGATGGTCTTGTCGCGGGACTTAGTGGGCCGTCCTACTTTCAAAATTAACTCAGTCCCTCTATTGTCCACCTTTTCTTCGCCCTTTGTTTTGAAGGCGATCGTTTGAACAGGCGATGAAGGCACTCACAAAATCACGATGGATTTGATAGTGAAATCACAACGAAGCCTAATTGTAATTTTTGCCTGGGATTGGCCACGAAGCGACTACCGAGCTGGTCACAAAATCAATATATGATTTTGATATATCACGGCTAGGCTTTTTCGAATGAAAAAATTATTATTATCATGCTCTTACAAATCCAATTAATTTTAGAGATATGATTTACTAATTAAGTAAATCCAAGAGCACAAACAAACAATTCCTTGCTCAAGAGTTTTCATCTCATTAAAAAAAATTATCCGTTGTTTTATTTAATTCTGCTGAATACCTTGGGCAACATACCCAGGCTATGAAGAAACTTAGAAAATATTTGCATGACTTTGATAATTATAAAAGCTGATGTGGACTCAGCGGCAGTTGGATCGGCAGGGTGACCCACGATGGTTTTGTTGAGATGTCTCCTTCATCATTATTATTATTATTATTATTATTATTATTATTATTATTAGATGTCACGTGCGAGAAGCCAGAATCGATACTTTCCTTGAGGCGGAGGGAGAATAAAGAAACGGAGACGCTGGGATTCACTTTCGGCTTCGGCTAACCCTAAAAATTCGTGCGTACCTTTCACATCATGGCGTTGCTTCCCCTGTCGCGTGCTCCGATTCTTCCTGCCCCCGGCTTCTAGGAGCTGCCGGCGCACTCAGTTGCTTGCTCGATTCGATCATGGTTTCTCAGATCGGCGGGAGCAGCATTCAAACTTCGCGGTAGCAAGCCATTCCAACCCCTAATTTTATTCGTTGTCCTTTTAGTCCTTTTACTGTCCGGTGAAATGGCACTGTGCTGTGGCCCACAAAGAATCAAGCTTTTGCCCTTTTGGACTAATTATACTTTATTACGAGATTTTAGTAATCCAATTTAGTATTAATTCGTTGGAGAGACGATCCAGTTGGAGGTAGATGGTAGATTACTGTACTCTCAATGTGTGATGAGCGATTGTGTGTGGTCCTTACATTGTTTGGTGAAATGTCGAAGTCACAAAATTTGATCTTTCAGGCACTAGGAATGACTTTGCCTTTTAATTTCTTTCAGTAGGGAAATGGAGGACTAATTGGTTGTAGAGATATATGATCAAGTAGGGGCAAAAAAAGGTAGGAATTGGTTGGTGGATTATAGGCGTTCAACTTTTGAGGAAAGATTGTGGCTGAAGCTGTATAAATGAGTCCTCTTTAATTATAGGGAATTGTACAGTAGCCAATAAGGAACGAGCCTATAATCACATTGACAATGGATTGCTAATTCACAGTCGATAGCATATCTAGTTATGTAGGACTGTATATGTTGAAACTACCACTTAGATTCTGGTCAATTAAATTGTATTTTGTCGATTTTTACTAACATTGCCAATATATGTTAGTCTATTATTCTTATCTTTGGGAAAAAGTTGTCATTAGTAAAAACAAATTCTCTACAGAACATAAAAAGGGACTAATTTGGTTACACGGAGAAATGAAAAGAGAGAGAATATTGAAAATAGGAGCCAAATGTGACATTTATTCTCATATTAAGAATTGTAAACCAAAACTTATACTTTAGATGAGTTAACTTCTGATGATTTGAGTTTAAGTGATTTGAGTAGGACCTTACAAGTTTAGTGATCTATTCTCTTAACATTTAGAAGAATTATGCTAAAAAATGTTAATCATTCTTCTAGTTGATAACTGAGAAAATAATTTTGATAAGTAAGAAAATAATTAGTATGCTATCATTCTTATTTTCCTTCCAGCCTGAGGAAGTGCAAATGCCCAATATTACAGGCCTGCATGTCTCTTCATATTATGCTTAATATCTAACTGGAAACAACCTTTTGCATAATCAAAGTCTGACACAAAAATCCAATGAAGGACCTCTTTCATTAGGTTAATTTGATCTTCTATTTTAAATTTCCTTCTTATTAAATTGTACAACGCTTTTTTTTTCAGGGGAAAATGGGAGGAGACATCCCATGCAAGTCTTCTGTATACAATTACAGCAATCCATGGTAAAGAATATATCAATGAGCTTTTGCTTAATGCTTCCTACAATGTGAAGGTGGAAACTCTACAAGGAAGTCGGTCAAAGATAGTGGAGTTGCTCCTCCACCATCTTTTTATCTCTTCTTATTCACACGCTATCCTTCTGCTACCATGTGGTGACATTCACAACCGAAGTGGGCCTTCACTCTCATTTCCCATCACCAGTTCTATTATATATTCTTCTTTCTTCCACTCTCAAGATCCCTCTTCTCCTCGTGCTCCGTCATAACTAGCACACCATTAATTTTCTTGGGGGAGTTTTAGCTCATTTCTATACATTGCACGTCATTCCTTTGTGAGATGGCAACATCTTCAATGCAGATTGGCATGGACTCCTCTGAGTGGCTAAAGGTTATTAATTCTCTGAAATTAACTCTTCTGTTTCTGCGCTAAATTAAATGGCCCCTAGTTTTCTTAATTGTTCTACTCAGTGAAAGAAATGGCTTGTCACACAGCTCAATGCAGGCAAGCTTTTACATCTTTCGTTAATGATTGTGATTTATGCAGAGCATCGTGATGAGCCACGAAGACAAGGTCATAGCTGCAGACTACTCCCTGACCTCTGACGAGCTGATCTCATGCTTGACACCAATGCCGGCAACTGAGAAGAGGTTGCGGCCACCACCACAGGAGCAACAGGCCCTCAAGTGCCCACGGTGTGACTCCATGAACACAAAGTTTTGCTATTACAACAACTACAGCCTCTCTCAGCCTCGCTACTTCTGCAAGACATGCCGCCGCTATTGGACAAAGGGTGGCTCACTCCGCAATGTTCCTGTTGGCGGTGGCTGCCGTAGAAACAAGCGCCGCCCTGCCTCTGCTACCATTTTGGTGGCTGCACCAGTGCGACATCAGCTGCCACCGGCAGTCCCCCTAGGCGGCCTAAAACCAGTACAGCTCCCAAATTGCTTGATGAACGAGGGCAGTTTAAATATCATGGATTGCAGTTACAATTCTGGCGGGCTTAATCTCGTCATGAACCATGCTAAACATGAAATTGGAGATATGAACACGCTTGGGCTTTGCATAGACAGAAGCGCACTAATGGTGGAGCCTTGTCAAAAGCTAAAGTTTATGCTGGAAGATGAGCGTTGGGATCATGAAGTTAAGTCTGGTGATGAATCCTGGAGCAATGTTCTCTCTATTGGGTGGCAAGGATCAGTCGGCTACTCTAATGACCATGGATTACTATCATCATCGTTGGGCAGAATATAAATTAGGGAAGGCATCGTATTAGTAGTATAAATATGTTGCTGCTAAATCCTTTGGAGTGGAATTAAGAGACGCATGCTTAATTCCATGTTTTGTTTTCTGATGAAGAATGGAAATGTCATAACGCTTAATTTGCAATCAAGTTAATTCTCTAATGCAGTTTGATGATCTTGCCTTCCATAAAGGTAATAGGAAAGACAATGACCTCAAGAGTTCGCATCTGAAAAAGATGGTATGAAAATTGTTCTATATGGAAGAAAAACCACCCATCTCAATTCACATAACAATTCCCTTCTGAAATGACAATCACATCTGACAGTGATGGAATTTGATTCAAATTGGCTTCAAAAGCGCCAAGTTAAATGAACCATGGGCACAATTTCGTGGCTTAATAATCAGCACCCATCTATGTTTTTTTTAAAAAAAAGTGTAAAAGAATAATAACAAAAATAAAGATGCAGTTACAGGAAAATTCAATGACAACGGAAGCTGTGAAATGCGGCCCTGTAGTTCAAGCCCTAATTTTCCTCGAGTCGCCGTCATTTGGTAGGAATTGATGGGTTGCACGAATACCTGCAGGGGGACAGGAACGGCCCACTCCATTCCGAAATGTCTTTTTGAGATCGAAATTCCAAGCGTTAGATTTCGGTTGGATTTCATTCCCACCTGTAATCAAAGCATTGAATCATTCGTTATCTTATGATATTTTTGACTGTTTTATTCTTAGTTTTTACATTTTCATATTTGTTCTGTACAAATAAATAAATACAGGAGCATGAAACTGGATGAAATAGCCTATCAAGGGCTGATGATACATACGGAAATAGAATGAGCAAATAACATTATGGAGATTTTAAATCCAGGTTTGCATCAAACATAGTTGAGACAGACCCATCGAAAACATCCACCTACTCCGTAACCCTTTAGTTCAAACTTTCCTGTCAAAGCAACTTGCAAAATGACCTTGGGGAACTCAAACCAATACCACTGCAAACAATAGCCAGTCCCAAACAAAGATGAGCTAAACCAACACAATCTGTTAATCTTTGCAACTGTCTAAGTACCACACACATTTGTTTAAAGAAACAGGCATAACAAACAATCATAGAAAGAAACCAGGTACTGAAACATAAATTGCCAGATGATAAAAGTTATCGCATGACCAAAAGTCGCACATTTCTAAAAACCGGAAGTGTCAGTAACTCAGTAATATATAGTTCTAAGAGAGGAACTCGAGTCCATCTTCAGAGGATCTGTTTTTAAGAAACTTTCAGAGGCAGCAGATGCTAAGAAAGCTCTTCCAGGTTGATGTTTAGACAGTGGGCCATGGCATCCGAGTAACTGCAGAACCAAAAGCACGGATGAGCCTTTAATACCATATATACATTGTTCAGACTATTCTTACTAGCCAAGATAACTTGAATGCAATTGATTAGGCATGCGCCGCACATGTTCACACAACAGGTCCAATTATTTAGGCAGAAATTTAACAAGCTAAGATGAAAATATGAAAATTCCAAAGATGCCACATCTAGCATACAGAGTTGTTAATTTATTGCATTGCATAAGCAACCAACATACCTTAGCATTGACACCATCTGAGACAATCCTGTTCTCGCTCTTCCATTTGACATAATCATTACGGCTGAACTTAGTAAAGCCCCTGGGATCAGTTCAAAATATTAGCCCACAATGAAAATAAAAAAGGCACAACTCTAATTATCATTCCAGACAGTATATTTGTTTGAAAGCAATTGTTAAATCAGCAGCAAGAACTACATTTTAGCTGCATATGTAAACGGCTATAATTTGACCAGTAAGTACTTCACTAATGGATGGTGTATTATATGAACTTCAAAGGCCTTCCTTCAAATACTCACCATTTTCCACTGACAATAATCTTTTGACGACCAGGAAATTTGAACTTGGCCCGATGTAGAGCTTCTTGGGCAATATGGTTATTGCTATCCTTGCAGCGAACAGATAGAAGGACCTGGCCAATACTTACCCTAGCACATGTCCCTTGAGGCTTGCCAAAGGCACCCCTCATACCAGTCTGGAGCCTATCAGCTCCAGCACAAGAAAGCATTTTGTTGATACGAAGGACATGGAAGGGGTGGACCCTCACTCTCTTACCCTTTGTTTGGATGAAGTGAAGGAAGGTTCATTAACGGAAGGGAAAGTGAGGGGAAGTAAAGTATTTAACTTCTCCTTGTTTGGGAGGGATGGAAGGTTCATTAACGTAACATGTGTTACTTTGTTTGGAAGGAAAGGAAGGGGAATGAAGATTAAATAGATAAAGTTACAAAAATACTCTTATTTTTTAAATTAGAAAATTTTCGTAATATTAATATTTATTTTATAAATATAAATTAGATATTTTTAATAATAAAATTAATTTTTTATATTATAATTTAAATTAGCTATTTTTTTAAATAAAAACTAATTTTTTTATACTATTCATAGCAAAACAATGAATTACCAATAATCAAATGATTAAATGAGAAATAATGAAAATAATGATTTTAGAAATCTTAAATAAAAAAATTTGAAAGATAACGCTAATAACGAAAATTCCTATTCTTTAAAAACTTATTAAATTTTGATGGAAAAATTAAAAAATAGTAGATATCCTCTTAAATTTTGACGACAAAAATAATTTCTCCCTTCAATTCAGTTAAAAGACGTGTCGAATCCCCTCTTCTAATAATCTGGTAGCAAGTGAGCTGTGAAGAAGGCGAGGAAATTAAACTCCAGCGACATAGTAAAATTAGAAATTGAAATATTTCTTAAACTATTAAGAACAGGGATAGAATTGGAATAAAAAATATTTTGCTTCCCCTTCCCCTTCCTTACACCTCAATTCGGGATGTAAGAAAATCTCTCTTTCAATGGGTAATGAAGATTAAAGCTTACCTTTCCTTCCCTTTCCTCACTCCTTCCCAAACGAGATTCAAAATTTCCCTTCCCCTTATTTCCCCTTCCTTCCCCTTCCCTCACCTCCTCCCAAACAGACTATTTTAGATGGAAAGCATCCTTTCCAGCAAATTTTGTCATGTACTTATTACATGCAATGCAAGCAGCCTCAAGAGCTTCACTGGAAACATTTTCCTTCTCCCCAACTCACCTAGTGCACACAGAAAGGGAACTCATCAACCCCTTTTTTCTTCATTCCAACATCATAAATCCTAATCTTAGGATCAGGAACACCACGGCAGTACCGTGATTTAGGATATGGTTTGTTCTTAATTTGGCGATAACAACGTGCAGGTCCTGCATGAAAAACATGCCTTCAATTTTCATAAGAAATCAACAAATGATATTAGTAAATAGATATGCGACTAAAAGTTCATGCCACCTGTATACCACAAACTGTTATTCAAATGCAAATCTAGGTCTTTCATGTTTCCATAGTGATTTGAAAAATGGATCCAGAAAGCAACAATCACTAGCCAAAAAGCTTTAACTTTAGTTCTAAAATATACAGTATGGATTTGGAAAATCACTGATCGAAGTATAGAATTAGAGACCAGGGAACTACACGAACTAAATTACGTCACTTAAAGTAGTTCCATTAATCTGTTTGATAAACTACAATCATCCTTACGACAAAATAATCCTGTTTCATTCACAATATACTAACGCTAAAAAACATAGGATAAACATAAGATTGTATCCTTCATTGATAATTTTTTTTTTAAAAAAAGTATTCTTATAAAACCGCATCACCATGCAAAAACTTGAACATACTCTTAGCTACCAACAATTAACTTTAAGGATAGTTTGCAAGAACTATGCGACCATGAAACAACGAAAGAGCAATTAAGTGGACGTTAGATTCCATCTATTCCATGTCAAATGAGACCAGGAACCAGTTCAAATCGATCAAACCTTAGCAAAAGCTTAATGAGAACCAAAACTGATGAAATCTAACCATACGATGAAGTCGATGTTTAACCAATCTAGAGATGCACAAGGAAGAGACAGAAACCAAGAAACTTACGCCTTCCCATCTTTCCAACGAAGCCGAAGGACGAGATCAACGCCGAAAACCAGCGAGGGGAAGCACGCGACTCCTTGACGACTCCGGTTGTAATCCCTCGGACTAGTACAGGCCATGGCCCGTCTGTTCCCAGGGGTGAAAAAAATAAGGGTGCCCCTTGCTTTTAGAAAATTACAATAACAGCTTAACATATATTTTATTTTTTTTTATTTTAAATATATTATAAATAATATAAACTAGGTGCCCTTTTTATTTTTTGAATTTTAAAAATTCACAGGATGTAATCTAGGCGGTATAATTAAGGTTTGTGGGTTGAGATTAAACCGAACAGATAGAATCAAATTTATTAAAATTAAATTAATCATTTTTTTTTTTGACCAACTGGATATTTTTACTATTAAAATTGAATAACTGAACTGATAAAAATTTAATTGATTTCATAAAAAAAATATAAAAAAAACTTAATATTTTATTATTTAATAAAACATAATTTAATTGATTTAACTAAATTTCAAAATCCATAACCCAAATCGATTTATAGAAACAACTGATATTTTTAAAAATAAACTTTCGAATAAATTGAATTGAATTTCTGAATTAATTCAATTCTAATTTCGATCTAATTTTTACTCATCCTAATGATATGACATTTAAGGGGATAAGTCCATCAGTAAATTTTCATTAAAATTTACTAATGGATATACATGATCTAAAATTTGGACATAGTTATATTTAGGAATGTATTGCTTTTAGTCTGTATTAAATCTAATCGGTCAAAAGTTACTAGTGAATTTTAGCTAAAATTTATTGATAATCACACATAGTTCTAAATCAAAAATTTTGAGCATAATTACATTTAAGATACTCACAGGAATGTAATGGTCGCACAGGGTTCTGAATTTGAAATTTTAGACATGATTCCACTCAGTAGAGTAGCCACATTGGGGAAGGGGGTGCGACCGTCCCATCCCCGTCCCCGTCCCCGTCCCCGTCCCCGTCCCATCCCCTGAGGTTTTAAAAAAATAATATTCTAAATTCTCTTCTTTTACATGCGGGTGTTGTTACTGAGTATGATGAACTTTGAGGTTTTTTTTCCCAAGAACAAATTGTCTAACCTATTGAGGGTTGTTAGAGTGACAAGGCAATTGGTGCAGTGGATGTGTCATAAAAGGGAAAAAAGGACAAAATTTTGTTATTAATGTTGTCATTGTTATTATTATTACTTTCTTTTCGCTTATTAGATTATTTTAAATTTCTTAGATACTAAGTAATTGATGAAGCACAAATACTTATTTTAAGTTATATTGGGCTTTCTTGAGTTTATACATTTTAGGGTATTCTATATATTACCATATGTAGGATTTGGCTGACATATATTTTGTTTTTAATATAATCATTTAAAAATATAAATTTCATTTCTATTTGGTAGATTTTAATCCATTTATATGTAGCAAATACTAAAAACATATGTATTGATTATAAACATGTTTCTTGTATATGTGTTTCAACATAATCAAGTCTTTTTCTTAGGCTAAAGTCTTTAGTTACTAATTTACTTTATTTTTTTATTATCATACTTTCATTATTTTATTTTGAAATATTTATTTTGTATTAATTGTTAAAATATAAGTTATATGGATGAATTTTCATATTTGATTTATTTCAAATTGATTTATTCTTCCTGCATTACTCTAATTTAATTTGGATTAAGTAATATTTCATTTATGTCTTTTGATTCTATTTGTGACATAAAAGAAAAGAAATTAACTTGATTTCTAAAATAAGATCTTGTATTTATTCCATAAATAATATATTTAACAACTTGTTCTATGAGATGTTTAGATTTGTTATACGTGTTGGGGTGCTCTTAAATTTCTTGAGTGTTTCCTATGATTTATTTTATATTCTTTACTTTTTAATTAAATGTATTTTTATTAATTTCCTCTTTTATATTTTTATTTATAATGATTTATCGACTTTGAGTCATAAATAAGTTTTGGATGATTCATTTTTCAATTAGAACTAAAATTAAGGTCGAAGTTTTTAAATTGAAGTTCTTTTTCAACTACATAAATTCAAAATTGAGACTTTTTGAATTATGAAAATTGACTTATACTAATGTTTAAGATCGAAAATTTTAAATTTAAGTTTATTTTCAACCCTTTAAATTTGAAATATCGACTTTTGGATTGTGAAAATTGACTTATACTAATGTTTGGATTTTTTTTAAAAATTCCTGCTTATATTTTTTTAAAGTATTTTTGAGTTTTAGAGTTGAATAATTTAATTTTAGAAATGTTGATGAATTATAATTGTGAATATAATTTTTAAAAATTACGGTATGTAGTTGTGAAGTAAAATGTAAAGTTTGGACTTTTAGAAAATTTCTTATGCTCTTTGTTTCTTAATTGTTAAAAAAGATAGTCATTAAATGATCATGTTTTTAAAATATTATGTTAATGATAAATTAAGTGAAATAATAATATTGAATTTTTTTAACAAGATGTGAAATGAACCTACTTCAAAGCATCTCCCCGCCAGCTGCTCCTTCTCTTTTGCCTCCTCTACCATCATTTTGTGTTGTATTATTTTTTTTAATTTATTGAATTTGCCCCCAACTAAAAAATCATGACTACACCATTGGTTCCATGCAAGAGGATCCTAGAAATATGTTAATTCTAATTGGTTTATAGTTAGCTAAAGGTCATCATTGAGTTTTAGATAAAACTCACTAATAGTCTTATAGTGTCTTGTATCTAAAATTTTAGGCATAGAGCACTTAGCATACTCTTAGAAATGCACTGGTTCTAGTTTGAATTGATTCTAATATGGCTAAGGCTATTAATGAATTTTAATCAAAATTTACTGATGGTTATACAGTGTCCATGACATATACTTTTAGATATGGTTACAGTCAAGAGAGTATAAGGAATCAATTGATAGTGTAGTTGAGTAGATATGATAAGTCTAGATTTTTCTTGAGTTTCTATCAAAAGTACTAAAGATTGTCTTAAATTTTAAAATCTCATTGATCTAAGCACTAGATTAAAGTTTGAGGGCATGGTGATACTCATGAGGCTCATAGTAATTCACTAATCCTAGTTTGTATTAATTCTAAGGTGGCTAAACACATTGTAAGTTTTGGTTAAAATTCATTAAATGACCATACAAGAGCTCAAATATGAAATTTTAAGCATTGTTACATAAAGGAGACTCCTAGAAATACATTGATCATAATTTGGATTGAATCTAATCCGCCAAAGATGATCTGTAAGCTTCGACCAAAACTCACTAATAATCAGAAAGGATTTTGAATCAATTTTAGCTATAGTTACACTCAAGAGGCTCTTAGAAATATATTGGTCTTTGTCTAAATTGAATCTAATCGACCAAAGGTTATTAGTAGGTTTTAGTAAAAAATCACTAATGATCATACCTCTAATGGTCATACACGGGCCTAAATTTGGAGTTTGGGGTATGATAGTACTTAGGAGGCTCCTAAAAAGTATTGGTCATAATTTAGAATGAATCTGACCAATTAAAGGTTATCAATGAGTTTTGGTCAAAAAAAAATAAATACTTTGACAGTCATACAATGTTCAGAATATGGTATTTGGGTATAGTCAGTAGAGTACAAGAAATCTATTGATAATATTATTTAGTTGATATGATAGGGGCCTAGATCCAACATTGGTTTCGTGTTAAACTACCTTAAACCCTAAAAATTTTAGAAACTCATAGTAATAGAAACAAAGGTTGGAAGGCAAAAGTATACTTACTTGAGTTCCTAGAAGGATAAGGCAATCAAAGATCTGCAAAGTAAATCATCTATAGTTAATTTGATGTCTTTGGGTTCATCAATATTTTTTTGATCAAAATTCACTTATGGACAATGGCATTTCAACTACATGGAAGGATGAGGAGATTGAAAGGAAAATAATCATATTCAACACTTTCTCCAATAAGTCACTGATAATAAGGACTTGGGATAAAGAAAAAGGGAGTGAAAGACTAACGACATAAAGATTTAACTTTTAAAAACAACTTCATTTTGGAGATGATGATGATGCTGAGCTTGAACCTTGACCTCGTATTATGTAAATTAGTAATTTTGAAACCAGAAGTAAAAGTTGAAGGAAGGAAGAAGATGTTAGAAATTTTATATATGGAGATGGATCTATTTGGCGTCAAAATCTAATAGTTGGGCTCGGTACGTTATCTCGACGATGAATCGATGATTATAATCGGTGGAACTCGGTATGTCGATGTGGATCTTATTTTATTTATATTCTCGACATCCCCTTTCGGTTATCTAAGTATCCGTTCGGATAAGAGACATACCTTTCTTGGTATCGTCGTTACTAACCTAATCTCGTGGATCGTTGAGTTATCTCTTCGAATATTGACACAACCCCCTTTGGATAAACTGATTCTTAAGGATAAGAGTATTAAGCTCGAGGTGAAAGGTATACCTTCTTTCCTTAAGACGATATTGTCTCACCCAGGTACTTACGGTTTACTGACAATCGCCTCCCAAGATACAATGACTTGCGTCTCGAAATAGAAGCACTCCAAATTTTGAGCTATGTCAAACTTTCGAAGCCTTGAAACTCTTAAGAGAGTAGAGAGAAAAGAGAACTCAAGAGAAGAATTCACAACTTGAATTGAGTGAGAATTGGGTGGAAGGAATAAGGTTTGTTTTATAGGGATGAAGGGTTACTCCCAAGAGGTGAAAGGTTTCTTCCAAGTGGAGAAAGAATATGGGATAAGAGAGTAGAGAGAAAAGAGAACTCAAGAGAAGAATTCACAACTTGAATTGAGTGAGAATTGAGTGGAAGGAATAAGGTTTGTTTTATAGGGATGAAGGGTTATTGTTAGAGTGTATACTAAAAGCCTAGCTTTTGGTATAAACATTTATCTAGAAATAAGAATCATATTGGTCAAATGTCTACATTTATGATAAATGTAGTTGTTCAATTAATTTATATTGTAGATAACATGGTGTGTGGTGTCACACACAGAGGATCATGTTATCAGCACCTTATAAATTATAAACAGTAGCTCACGACCAAGATGGAAAGGAACAAACCATTGGAAGGTCGTAGTTTAATTAGGTATTAGTTTATCTTAACTATATAATTACACTAGTACACTTAGAGTGTATTGAGAAGGACCATTAGAGGTCGTTTCTTTTTATACTGACTTTATAAAGGAACAAAGACCTCAGTTATTATGGAAGTGTGTGCTCTTAATCCTAATATAATAACAAGCACATATGTTTGATATTTATTTCTTTAATTTATTAATGGGTGAGATTTAGTTCGATAAATCAATAAGCTCGATAAGTTGGGAAATGATATCACTTATAGTGTGTATTGTTGATTATAGAAGAAAACTGTATCCTAGTGATCTAGGTTGATAATGTTCCCAAGAAGAGCTCATAAGGATTGTCATGTTAAACCCTGCAGGTGGACTTAGTCCGACATGACGATAAGGTTGAGTGGTACTACTCTTGGAACTAGATATTAATTAAGTGAGTTGTCAGTAACTCATTTAATTAATGGACATCTGATATCTTAAACACAGGGAGACTAACACACTCATAATAAGAAGGAGCCCAAAAATGTAATTTGGGATTGGTGCGGTAGTTCAATAATAATTCTTTAGTGGTATGAATTATTATTGATGAAGTTAAGTTGTGTGTTCGGGGCGAACACGGGAAGCTTAATTTCATCGGGAGACCAAAATCAATTCCTCCTCTCGGTCCCTATCGTAGCCTTTTGTATATAGAGATTTATACACACCATATACCCACCTTCTTACCCATCCTAATGGGGCCGACCAAGCTAGCTTGGAACCCAAGCTAGGGCCGGCCAAGACCAAGTGGATGAGCCAAGTTGGTGGCCGGCCAAAGCTTGGGTCCCAAGCTTAGGTGGCCGACTACTTGAATATTAAAAAGGATTTTTTTAAAAATTATTTCTTATGTGGATATCATGTTTTTAAAAAAGAGTTTAAAATTTAAATCTTTCATTTTATAGCTTTCTTCATTTTAAATCTTTAATTTTGAGAAAACTTTCCTTTTTAACCATGATCATAATTTAAAAGAGAGTTTTAAAAATTAAATATTCTCTTTTATTAGTTTCTACAAAAGATTAAGAAAAGATTTGATATCTTTCCTTATTTGTAGATTGAAAAGAGATTTTAATTTTTAGAGATAACTTTCCTTTTTGAAAATTATCCATATGTTTAAAAGAATGATTTTAATTTATAAAATTTTCTTTTTATAATCCACCATGAATGGAAAAATTATTGGAGAAATTTTTTATAAATTTTCGGAAACAAATTAGGAAGTTTTAATTTTTGTTATAATTAAAACTCTACTTGTTTTGGGAAATTAGTGGTTGGCCATGTAATAATGAAAAGGAAAATTATTTTTAATTAAATAAATTTTTCCTTTTTCATGGCAAAAGAATTAAGGAAGTTTTTAATTAAATTTCCTTATTTGATAAGACCAAGAAATATAAAAGAGGAGGTAGAGGTGCCTTCATGGCGAACGACTCTATTATTTTTCTCCCCTCTTTTTCTCCTTGGGTGTGGTCGGCCCCTCCTCTTTCTCTCTTCTCCATCTTGTGGCCGAACCTCATCTCATCTTTGGAGTCCTTGTGGTGGCCGGATCTTGCTTGGAGAAGAAGGAGAGAAAAGGAGGCGATATTTCTAGCATCCCTTGGAGGCAATATTTCTAGCATCCCTTGGAGCTTGGTGGTGGCCGAACCTCTTCATCTTTGGAGGAGCTTTTGGTGGCCGAAACCTAGAAGGAAGAAGAAGGTGCTTCGTGGTTCTCATCTCGGAAGATCGTTGCCCACACAACGTCCGAGGTTAGAAGAGGAATACGGTAGAAGATCAAGAGGTTATTTTTGCTTACAAAGAAAGGTATAACTAGTCATTGTTTTCCGCATCATACTAGTTTTTCTTTGAATAGTTATTTTTGGAAATACCAAACACAAGAGGCATATGATTCTAGAGTTTTCAAATTTGTTTCGAATTTGTGTTTCTTTTGTTTTATTTTTCGAATTTGTGATTCGATTGTTCTTTTTAGTTAAACCTAGAGTTATTTATGGAAATTAAATATTAGCTTTCCTTAAAAGGCTTTGTCTAGGCGGTGGTGGTTGCTCCCATATCCAAGAAGGTCATGTGCCTCGCCATGCAGTCCTGAAAGCCAATTTTGGAAATTAATATTTAATGGAATTAATAATATAGGTGTATTTGAATCAATAGTGTTAAGTTCCGCTTGCGATTCAAATCTAAACCATTAAGAACAGATAAGTTAAATTTAGAATCAATGATGTTAAGTTCTGTCTACGATTCCTAATTTAACTTCTAAAGAACACAATAGGTTATTTAAGGAAAGGTTCGATACTTGTACAAAAAAATTTTGTACAGTGGAACCGGTACGTTTTTCTAGGACTAACCAACAATTTGTATCAGAGCTAGGGTTTGCCTCTGTGTGTTTGGTTTTCAAATTAGGTTATGCACACATGTCATACATAATTTAGGCAGGATAATAGTAGGATGTGCTAACTTTGTGGTTGCAAGCTCCAACTATTATGGCTTATAGATATTGTGTGTGATTGGACCCTTGGACATGTCAAGGGCATTATTTTTGTGTGTGCATCATTGTATGTAACTAATACAGCAGGAGCTGTATTAGCCTTAAGTTTTTTAGAATTTTATTTTCGATCTAGATTACATGTACATTCCCTTGTGGAATATAGGATCGATATATGTAAAATTCTATTTTTGTCGCGGATCGGATTCTTGCGAGGCGTGGTACTTTTGGAGTACCAGAGGCGCAGCGGAATAAGAAGCAAGATGGATGCGACAACTCGACCTGATGGCGGTGGCTAAAGATGACAGCAGCTAGGGTTGGAGCACACGGAGGACAGTGATGAAAATGTCATAATAGTTAGAAAATTAATTTTCATATTTATTGCTTTTATTTACTGTGATGTGTATGTACATGTGATGTATATTAGCATAGATTAAAATTCCACATCATAAATAACTAAGTTTATTTATTTTCGATATCGGCCCTACGCTAAAACCCGGATAAACTATAATGTGGCTCTGTCAGTGTTTGGAATGACACATTACTTGTTGATTTATGCTAATGACATAGATCAAATAGAGTCAATTAAAGTTTGGATTTTCACAAATCAAGGTCATAACTTTAAAAAATAGTTGATGGCGGAGTGAGAGAAAGAAAAAGTAGACGCTGCCTTATAAAATCTTCCCCATATTTGAAATTTCAAAAGTGACGAGCACGCCTATGACTATATATGAGAATTCATTACATGTTGATGGATGAATTGATGGATATCGAAAAGAGCGAATTATTTTTTACCACATATATATCTGAGAATGCATTAGAATTGTGATTTTTTGAATATTAGTGAAAATGAAGTGTTTAGGGAGAGAGAAATGGCGTTTTAATATTAATAATCACTTCCATATTAATTTTAGTATAAACTTTCTTCTCCTGTGGATTAAACAATACCAATCAGTTTAAAATCACGAGGACTGCTAAATTGCTATGGATTTAAAACTCAAAATGGGAGATCACGTTCCAGCAATGACGTCAAAAGATCTCGAGGATCTCGAGGATGTAGCCGTTGCAGAGGGGGCAGTCGCCGCTGCTCACCCAGAGCTCGCGCGAGCAGAGCCTGCAGAAGGTGTGGCCGCAGGGGATGAACCGCGCCCCCTTGTGCTCCACCATGCACACGCAGCAAACGTACTGCATCCCGTCGTCGCTGCCCTCCCTCTCGTTCTCCGTCCCCAACTCCTCCTCCTCCTCCTCTTCATCCTCCTTCTCACTCCCGCCCCAATCGTCATCTGTTTGCCCCAGCAACGCCATCAATGACAGCGGGGCCGCCTCCGGCGATCGCCCCTCCTCTTCCTCTTCCTCGCCATCGCTGACGCTGTTATTGCAGGCGCCGTCGTCGGCCTCTTCTTCCCCGTCTTTGTTAATGATTGCGGGATGTGGTTCCTCCCGCGCGGGTGGCTCGGAGTTGCGGACGGAGACGGAGAGGGAGACGGACAGAGGGCGGACGGAGTTGCAGCGGTTGGAGCGGTTGGAGCGGTTGGAGACGAGCTCGGGGTCGGAGATCGGCCACGGGTTCCTAGAAGAGACGGTGCGGGAGACAGTTTCCCGGCCCGCGAGGGGAGAATCGCGGCGGGAGGCGACTTGGAGGTCCGGGTCAGATATCGGATGCGGGTGACCGTCCGATGCCGACGACGAGGTCGCGCCAACGCGGTGGAAGTGATCTCGAAGCGACCTCCACTTCGCGTTGCTGCCGGAGCTGCCGTCGGCGGAAGAGGCCTTGTGCGGGCGAGGCGCATGTTGTGGGCTCCCTGCGCCTACTCGATCTGCGCCTCGGCGGGGGGAGGGACTTGCCTCCTCGTCGTCGCCTATCTCCTGGATATCTGAGATCGTCGAGATTCTTGACATATCCGTTCCAAATTCCAAACTTTGATGCAGAGAACGACAATCAATACTTGGAGAAATCAGAGGAAAATATGCATCTCCATCTTCGTCTTTATATCTTGCGGCTGGTGGCGGAGCAAGAATTGCACGAGGATTGAAGAACGAGTCTTGCGATATGACTAATTTCGCTCCCGTCCTATCGCTCTGCCTTCCTCGCCTCTCCTATTTCAGTGATTTTTAATGATAATCTAGAATTAACTCTAATATTTTCAAATAAATTAGAATTTATCATATAATTATTAACTATATTTAGTATTTTTATTTATTTATTTATTCATTTATCATCTCGACTTGTAAAAGTAAATTTCTTTAGCTACCTACTATAATAAAATCATCCAAAATAATTACCTCCTATTCTTGCCTCTGTTCCTTTATGCCATTATTTTTCTTTCCTCTTCACTGCAGCATACTCAGTCACCTTCTCTCCTTACTCCTTACCTCTTCGCGGTCATCGCAGCTCCCTCCGCCTCTGTTAAAGAGGAATCAAGATCATTGAAGAAAGCACCAAAGACAAGTTCGCGCCGAGGTGCGATGGTCACAGATTCATCAAGACACTGGTAACAGCACACTGGTGATTCATCCTTTCACTTTTTCCTTCTTGAATCTCGTTGATCCATTTTGTTTCCCTGCTCTCCTGCAGTTTTTTTCTTTTTCTTTCTTCTTCTTTCCCCGATATGAGATATCTCTTTCACATTTTCGAGAAATATCTCCAGCATGACAAAATGCTTCCTTATCTATGATCTTTTTTACCCATCACAATGATAACTATTTAAAAAAATTTAGCTTCTTTCTTTACTCTAGGTTCATGATTTACTTGGACATATTCTCAACAAGATATCCAACTTATGCTATGTAATTTAATAAGGATAACTTAGTCTTGATTTAGTTAATCTCGTCAATTAATGAGCTAATACTTCCTATGATTGTGGGGTTCAACATCTCTCATCAAGTTTGGAAAGCTCTTGAAACTTTTGCATCCCACTCTTGAGCACTAGTTTTGCACCCACTCTTGATTTAATAAGGATAAGAGATGTTTGTCCATGCTATCAAATATAACTACTAGAAGAACTATTCAGATCATTTTGCCGCTTCGTTCTCCAACTACTGTGACTCTAGTATGTCCGATGATCGTCGGTAGACTGACATCAACACACGAGCTCGATCAAATTCCATTTCATTCTTTTAAGTATTGGTAACGATTTTATTTATTGTATATCTTTTATACTTGCAAAAAGAAAGTGTAGGCTGTTATATATTTTTTTTTTTTGTACTCAACTACTCTATCGGGAATTTATCGGTGGAGATATTTAGTGATTATCTGTTGGGAAGGTCCAAGGGACCTATGTCTTAGAGTAGGAGTCCCCGAAAACTATGAATCAAGTAAAAAACCCTTGTATTCTTCCGTTTATTTTTTTGTTTGTTTATTCCGCTACGCACTTGTATTTCTAAAAAATAAAAAAATAAAGATTTTAAAATACACGTGATCCCCCCCCCCCCCCCCTCACATGCCAATCGTTCTACAATCAGTTTTTTGATCTTCGCAAGTAGTTAAGACACTGTCTCCCTTTTTTCCATTTAGAGATTTGTAGTTAACTGATTTCGGAGGATGTCCAGTCTTATTAGTTTTGCTTATGATGTTCCTTTGTGAAGCTCCACGAACTTCTCCTAGAGTTCGTTGGCCTAGTTGTAGCTTCCAATGCAATTGACTTCTTGAGGTGGTAATATGGTCAGTAGATGAAATTCTATTTTTTCATTTGCCACGAAGTCATTTTGCTCTTTCTTATTCCAAAGGTGTTCTTTTTTTTCCTCTTTGTGCTGGTCTCTGGGTGCTACCAAGTTATATTTAATACTTAGCAAAATTTCACAATCAGTCATAAAAAATACTTCCATTTTTTCCCCATATTATACAATCCCCCTTGAACTTTAGTAGATAATGCTCGATTTGGCCATCGTCTTCTTTCTTGTGTTGGCGATTAGCCCTTCCAAAACAGTCTGACTTTCTTACCACTTATAAGCTTAGGTAGGTCAGTTAAAAGGGGTTGAATAGCTAGTCCTGCAATAAAAAAAAATTAACACTTCTCTTCTAAACTTAGCAAGGAAAAATAAATGTTAATTAATTAAAAACAATAAAAATATTAATTAAGGAAGAGACAAAGATTTACTTGGTTTGCAACTGGGGAGGTTATTAATCCAAGACAGTGAAAGCTCTACTAAAATGATCTCCTTCCAAGTAGATAGAGTAGCCTCTTTACAATCGTTGAAAGCACATAATTACAAAAATAGAAATAACAAAATGAAAGTACCAAGTGTTGTTGTAAACTTTGAGGATCAGGGCTCTATTTATAATCCATTAGATGAATTTAGTCATTGGCTGATGTGAAACCTCTCGAGCGCCTGGACCCGGTCTGAGCACCTGAACTCGGTCAACTTGATCCACTTTGCAATGACTCTTCTTTAAAGATTATTGGCTTCCTGGGCACCTGGACCCGGTCCAAGCTCTTGGAGTCGACTGACGTGGATTTCATCCTGATCTCTTCGATAATGACTTGCTGATATGGCCCAGATAGCTCCGGGTGCCTGGACCTGGTCTGGGCGCATGAAGTCTGAGCGCCTAGACCTGGTACAGATGCTTGGACAAAGTTAACTTAGCAGTTGATTTGTCCGATCGTTCGGGTGATCCTCTAGTCGTCAAGAGCTAATTAAGCTCACACAAATTCAACTCCGGCCTTCTCCTCGAGCAATCTTCCTCCCGACTTCTCATCCCTCGGAAACACCATTCACATCCTTCTCATCTATCGGTGTACTCTTCCACAGCTCTTTGTCCCCGAGATGTACCAAGTTGGTCGACTCTCTTCTTGTATCATCCTTCTCACTAGCTGCATCTTTCGCTCAACTTCTTGTGTTCCTAAGCTCCTGCATACTTAGACACAAGGGATCAAACCTTAGAGCCTAACTTAATTCGGTTGATCATATCAAAACTTACCCGGGATACTTATAGTTATAAAAGGTTTAACTTGAATAAAATGGATTCGAAGAAAGGAAACATCGCTATATAATTAAAAACTATCTTAATTCTTTTTAATCATGCTTCAAGCCTACTTAAATTTTGAGATAAAGTTGTCAAAACCTCAGTTTACCTTATTAATTGTTTATCCACTCCACTACAAAATAAAAGTCCTTTGAAAAAACTCATAATCAATCTCTAGACTATTCATTCTTACATATTTTTTATTGCACATATTATCCCAGGTTAAGACTTTACTCTAAACATAAGTTAAATCCCCATTCGCAACAATATGTGTTTCTTGGTTATAACAATTTACATCATGGGTACCGTTATTTGAGTATATCAATTAGACAAATATATATTTCTAGGCATATTACTTTTATTGAGTCTCTCTTTCCGTTGGCAATTGTTACCTTAGACACTCCTTCAAAGAATCAAGACACCTTTCTAATGCTACCAAATTGTATACCAAAATCCTTACATGTTGCTCCAACATGACATACTGAAAATACAGGGGGATGGAATTTTAGGTTATGCTCCATCCCTGCTAATTTCTACAAACTTAGTAGCTAATTAATGATGGCTCACTCTCTAGCCCTAGTTCTTCAAATGATGTAACTTTGTCATCCCGTCAGTCTGACCTCTCTTGTCTAAGTGGTTCTAATGATGATACTTCTCGTCGTATATTTCCTATAAGTGAGGTTTATCCATGGTGTCCATCAGTTTCTCCTCAATATTCTCTTCCATGTGCTCTAATTATGTATTCAAATTATGTTGAATTAACTAGCTTTACATAGGCAGTCAATTACCTAAATTGGCGTGTTACGATGGATATAGAGTTTGATCCACTTCTCTATAATAAAACATGGATCTTAATTCCTCGTACTCCCTTTATAAATACTGTGAGCTCTAAATGAGTTTATCGAATCAAGTATTGCACTAATGGCTCCATTGAACATTACAAGCTTGCCTTATTGCTAAAGGCTTCAATCAACAATCATATATTAACTTCAATAATACTGTTAATCGGTAGTCAAAATTACGACTATCATATTGTTACTATCTATAGTTGTTGGTTCCAATTGGCCGATACCATAATTAAATATTTCTAATGCTTTCTTTCACAACCAACTTGAAGAAATTATGTATGGAACAACTACCGAGATTCATCCACTTGTAACTTCTTACACATGTTTGTCAAGTTAATAAATCTATATATAGTGTTTAGCAAGTACCTCATGCATGATTTTATCATTTATCTAATTGGCTTCATACTTGAAGGTTCTCTATATCAAAAAGTGACTCTTTACTATTCTACAAATACAATGAGAAATTTATAATTTTTTAAATTTATTTACGTGGATGATATTTTAATAACTAGCCTTGATCAAGAAAACATAATCAAGAGTTTCCTATTTGAGAACTAACCAATGCTCGCTTTTTCCTCAGCATAGAATTTCTTTCATATTTTGAAGGTTGTCTTCTCTCTCAGAGCAATTATGTCACTACACTTCTCAATAAGCTAAAATGGATGGTATGCATCCCATCTCTACATCAATCATTGAAGATGATTTCACTATACTTTCATCCTCCCCTGTAATGGTTGACCTTCAGATCCATCAAAATATTGTTGGTGTCTTATAATATATCACTATCACATGACTTAACATTGCTTTTTGTTGTCAATCATGTCTATCAATTTATGCATGCTTCCGTTTAATATTATTAGGAAGGTGTTAAGAGAATTTTTCATTCAAAGACACCATTATATATATATATATATAGTCTTTACAAGAGTTGAATACCTATAGTGATGTAGATTAGATCAGATCCCTTGAAGATGAAGGATTATGATGCAGTGATAAAGGGGGCCTACCAAGCAGGGGTCAAGGGCGGAGATATCAGCCCATGTGGAGGTTAAAGTCAGGGCGGTCAAAGTTAGGGAACAATCGGGCTCACCGGAAGTGGGCCGAACGAATGTTAACTCCAATTGCCAATCCGAGCTGAAGGGTCTGGTCAGCCACGAAGCTCATTTTAATGTATCTCTCGTTCGATCAGGGTTTAGTGCAGAAAGAATGCCAGAGGCATACAACCGACCAAGCGAGTGCCGAGCCAACCGGAGATGATGTCCGGTCGAGTAAGACATTGCCTGCCGAACCAAGGTACTATGAAGAAAAGCAGCAGAGATCGACCGGGCATTGGGAGTCTCGGTCAAGCGACTGTTGGAGTGTATACTGAAAGCCTAAGCTTTGTAAACATTCATTATGTATAAAGAATCACATTTGGTCAAATTGTCTACATTTGTTTGTAGTTGTTCATTTAATTTATATTGTAGATAACATAGTATGTGGTGTCACATGCAGAAGATGATGTTATCAGTACCTTATAAATTATAAACAGTAGCTCACGACCAAAATGGAAAGGAACAAACCATTAGAAGGTCGTAGTGTAATTAGGTATTAGTTTATCTTGACTATATAATTACACTAGTACACTCAGAGTGTATTGAGTAGGACCATTTGAGGTCGTTTCTTTTATACTGACTTTATAAAGGAACAAAGACCTCGATTATTATGGAAGTGTGTGCTCTTAATCCTAATATAATAACAAGCATATATATTTGATATTTATTTCTTTAATTTATCAATGGGTGAGATTTAGTGCGATGAATCAATAAGAGCGATAAGGTGGGAGATGGTATCACTTATAGTGTGTTGTTGATTATAGAAGGAAACTGTGTCCTAGAGATACTAGGTTGATAATGTCCTCAAGAGGAGCTCATAAGGATTGTCATGTTAAACCCTGCAGGTGGACCTAGTCCGACATGACAATAAGGTTGAGTGGTACTACTCTTGGATTTAGATATTAATTAAATGAGTTGTCAGTAACTCACTTAATTAGTGGACATTCGATATCTTAAACACAGGGAGACTAACACACTCATAATAAGCAGGAGCCCAAAAATGTAATTTGGGATTGGTGCGGTAGTTCAATAATAGTTCTCTAGTGGAATGAATTATTATTGATAAAATTAAGTTGTGTGTTCGGGGCGAACACGGGATGCTTAATTTTATCGGGAGACCAAAACTAATTCCTCCTCTCGGTCTCTATCGTAGCCTCTTATTTATAGAGTACTATACCCACCTATACCCACCTTCTATACCCACCAATAGGGGGCCGGCCAAGCTAACTTGGGAACCAAGCTAGGGCCGGCCTAGGTATAAATTGGGTGGCCGGCCCTAGCTTGAACCCAAGCTAGTGGGGGCCGGCCAAATTAAATTAAAAAGGGATTTTAATTTTAATTTTTATTATGTGGAAGAAATAATTTATTAAAGAGAATTAAAATTAAAATATCTCTCTTGTAAAAGATCTACAAAATATTAAAGAAAGAGATTAGATCTCTTTCCTTATTTACAGATTGGTGAGATATTTTATTTTCTCTTTAAAATTATCCACATGTTGATAAAATTAAAATTATAGAAATTTCTTTTTATCAACCATGAAGAGATTTTTAAAGAGAAATTTTATTTTTAAAATTTCCGGAAACAAATTAGGAAGTTTTAATTTGTTGATTAAAACTTGTCTAATTTATTTCCTCTTGATGTGGCCGGCCATTAGAGTTTAATTGGGGAAATTTTATTTTATTTTTCTCAATTAAATCATGTCAAGGAAATTAAGGGAATTTTATTGTAATTAAATTTCCTAATTTGCCTAGGCCAAGGAATATAAAAGAAGGGGTGAGGGTGCCTTCATGAGACACAACCTCTATTATTTTCTCTCCCTCTTTTGTTCCTTGGTGTGGCCGGCCATCCTTTCCCTCTCTTCCTCTTGTGGTGGCCGAACCCCTCTCTTTCCTTGGAGCTCTTGTGGTGGCCGGATACCACTTGGAGAAGAAGAAGAAGAAGAAGAGGAAGCTAGCATCTCTTGGAGCTTGGTTGGTGTTTTGATTTTCTTCCTTGGTAAAGCTTCTTTATTGGCCGAACCTAGCTAGGAGGAGAAGAAGGTGGTTGGTGGTTTCTCATCTCAGAAAATCGTTGCCCACACAACGTCCGAGGTTAGAAGAGGAATACGGTAGAAAATCAAGAGGTTTTTCTACAAGGTATAACTAGTAATTTTTCTTTCCGCATCATACAAGTTATTTATGGAAATAATACCAAATACAAGAGGCTTACGTTCTAGAATTTCAAATATGTTTTTCGATGTTGTGTTCTTTTGTTTTTTCTTTTCCTTGTGATTTGATTGTTCTTTTTGGTTAACCTAAAGTTATTTTAGGAAATTAAATATTAGATTTCTATAAAAGGTTTTGTCTAGTCGGTGGTGGTTGCTCCCATATCCAAGAAGGCTGTGTGCCTCGCCACGTCAGTACTGGGAACCAATTATGGAAATTAATATTTAATGGAATTAATAACTTAAGGTGATTTGGGTCGAACGTGTTAAGTTCCGCAGGAGATCCAAGTCAAAACCTAAAAGAACAAATAGATTAAGTTTTGGATCAAGCGTGTTAAGTTCAAGCGATCCAAATTTAATTTAAAAGAACACATGGTAGCTAGGAAAGGTTCGGACCTTTGTACAAATTTTTTATACAGTGGAACCTCTAGGCTTTCGAGTAGCAACCAACAATTGGTATCGAGCTAGGGTTTTGCCTCTGTGTATTTGGTATTAGGTTAATTATGCACATGTCATACATAATTTAGGCAGGTTAATAGTAGGATGTGCTAACTTTGTGGATGCAGGATCCAACTATTATGGCTTTTAATTATTATGTGTGTGATTGGACCCTTGGACATGTCAAGGGCATTTATATGTGTGTGCATGATTGTATTAAAATACAGCAGGAGTTGTATTTAGTTTAATTAGGATTTTATTTTTGATCTAGATACATGTACATTCCTTTTATGGAATATAGGATCAAAAATGTAAAATTCTATTTATGTCGCAGATCGAATATTACAAAGCGTGGAACCTTCTAAGGACCAGGGCGCAGCGGAACAAGGAGCAAGATGGATGCGACAGCTAGACCCGGTAGCGGTGGCCAAATATGGCAGCAACTTGGGATGACAACACACGGAGGACAACTAGAGATAAAAGCCATAATAGTTGAAAATTAGATTTTTCTATTTATTGCTTTTATATTATGCTGTGTGTGCATGTTAGTTTACAAGTTTAGTAGGCTAGCATAGTTAAAATTCCTCATTTATAAATAACTAAGTGAGAGAGGGATTTTTAAGTAAATCCCATGGTCTCCATTACTGGTTTGTAAGTGATGCAAACAAGCTTGCGCGTTGGCTCTGAGTGCCTTCCTCCATAACGGATGAGCTTGTTTGTGGATCACTAGAACAGACTTCCATTTTTGGATGACTATAGGAAGTCAATTAAGAGCGTGTGATCTTCCCCAACGGAAGGAGCATAATCTTATTAATGGACTTAGTGTTAAGTAATGGTATACACTTAGACACATCTAATAGTATCCTCCCCATCGGAGTCACTGCTATTATTTGTGTGACCAAATGATACCAACTATTAATTTTATTTGTCAAAAGTTAGGTTGACAAGATAATAAAATTAATGGGTTAAACCCTCCTTTTACAAATGTTGAATTTGTATCGTCACACTAACGTGGCATACAAAATTCACGGTGTTATGAGGTGTTGGTTAATTTAAAATAGTATTGTTTGAGGAATCAATATTATTCTAAATTTAGAGTTCGACCAAAAGTTATTTGTGATTCTTAGGATGACTTTCAACCCTTGCCATCATACTTCAAGAATAGACTTCTGGACATAATTACATAGATTGGAAAAGAAACCTAGACATTGTTCTTCTTTGAAAGCTATAAATTTATCTTGTTGACGGTGCCACGAAGCACCTTGGTGAATCTACCCAGGAGATTGAATATCATAGGAAATGGGTAAAAGCGGATGAGATGGCGGTGTTACATTTGGCTTCAATGTCAAATGTATTGCAACATCGACATCAAGATTTACCAACCTATGATATTATGAACAATCTCAAGGAACTCTTTGGTCATCAGGATAGGGCTTAGGCAAAAAGCCATGAGAAAGATAATGGCGACCACCATGCAGAGGGTACTCACGTGAGGATCATATCCTAAAGGCGATGGCTTATCCGAATGAGATACAGACCCTTGGAGGAGAAATTGATGGGAAACTCAGATCGATATGATCCTCCAAGCGCTACCTAGATTTGAGCAGTTTCACTGAACTATAATATGAATAAGAGGATTTATTCATTAGCGGAACTATTGACACAAGCAGCCGAAGGATTATTTCGTCACAATGCTCAAATTCACTATCTGAAAATTCTACTTCTAGCGAGGAAGAAGAAGAAGAAACAAGTGGTTCAAAGAAAGTGAATAAATCTCAGTCACGGGATTTAAAGCCGGAGTGAAGAAGGGCAAATGCTTCATCTGCGGCGGGACATTGGAAGGCGGATGTCCTCGTAAGAACCAAAATAAAGGTATATCTCATGCTCTAGTTGTTGAAACATGTTTAGCGGTGTTATCTACCGGTGTGTAGATACGGGAGCCACAATTCTCTGCAGGGGTTCCAGGAAATCCGACGACTATCTGAAGGAGAGATTACCGTCTACATGGGCAATGCTACTAAGGTGGCAGCTGTTGCAGTGGGAGACGTCTACTTATCTTTTAGTAGAAATAGAAATTTGATTTTAAGAAATTGTCTTTATGTACCCAGTTTTAGAAAGAATTTAATTTCAGTTTCTAAACTGTTTTTAGATGAATATTCAGTTTCCTTTGGTAACGATGTAGTTATTAAAAGAAATAAAGTGATTATCTGTTCTGGTGCATTAGTTGACAATTTGTATACTTTAAATCCAATTTCTTCCTCAAAGCAAAACATGAAAATTTATAACTCATCTTCTAATTCTAATAAGAGAAAAGAACCTTCGGAAATGAACCAAGCATATCTTTGGCATCTAAGGCTTGGTCATATTAACTTAAGTAGGATTCAGAGGCTTATAGCCGATACATGTACATTCCTTTTATGGAATATAGGATCAAAAATGTAAAATTCTATTTATGTCGCGGATCGAATCTTGCAAAGCGTGGAACCTTCTGAGGACCAGAGGCGCAGCGGAACTAGGAGCAAGATGGATGCGACAGCTAGACCCGGTGGCGGTGGCCAAATATGGCAGCAGCTTGGGATGACAACACACGGAGGACAACTAGAGATAAAAGTCATAATAGTTGAAAATTAGATTTTCTATTTATTGCTTTTATATTGTGCTGTGTGTGCATGTTGGTTTACATATTTAGTAGGCTAGCATAGTTAAAATTCCTCATTTATAAATAACTAAGTGGGAGAGGGATTTTTAAGTAAATCCCATGGTCTCCATTACTGGTTTGTAAGTGATGCAAACAAGCTTGCGCGTTGGCTCTGAGTGCCTTCCTCCATAACGGATGAGCTTGTTTGTGGATCACTAGAACAGACTTCCATTTTTGGATGACTATAGGAAGTTAATTAAGAGCGTGTGATCTTCCCCAACGGAAGGGCATAATCTTATTAATGGACTTAGTGTCAAGTAATGGTATACACTTAGACACATTTAATAGTATCCTCCCCATCGGAGTCACTGCTATTATTTGTGTGACCAAATGATACCAACTATTAATTTTATTTGTCAAAAAGTTAGGTTGACAAGATAATAAAATTAATGGGTTAAAACTCTCCTTTTACAAATGTTGAATTTGTATACGTCCACACTAACGTGGCATGCAAAATTCACGGTGTTTGAGGTGTTGGTGAATTTAAATAATATTGTTTGAGGAATCAATATTTTTAAATTCAAAAGTTTTTGACCAAATATTTGATCAAAGACAGATCAACTATTAATTTTATTCGTCATAAAGTAAAGTTGACAAGATAATAAAATTAATGGATAAAATCTCCTCTTTGATTTTGTATACGTCCACACTAACGTGGCATACAAAATTCATGGGGATTTTTAAGGAGTTGATCTTGACCAAATATTTTTTGTGATTCTTAGGATTTAAATATTTGTCAATCCCCTAGTAGTCATACTATAGAAAAGACTTAGTAGTCCCAATTGTAATGATTGGAAATAGGACTTGGACATTAAGGTAGACTGTCTTCTAAGAACTAAGAACAATTTAGGTGTATTTAATTCATTAGTTGAAACATGTCTAGTGGTGTTATCTACCAGAACTTGGAGTGTAGATATAAGATGTCATTAATCATGTCTGCAATTCATTGCAGGGTTCCAGAAAACCCGACAACTAAATGAAAGGTAAATCACCGTCCACATGGGCACTACTGTAAAAATGGTAGCTGTTACAGTGGGAGATGTTTATCTTTTGATAAGAATAAACATGGATTTTTGAGTAATTGTCTTTACGCACCAAGTTTAGAAAGAACTAGTTTTCAGTTTCTAAACTATTCAAAGAACTTGATATTCTACCTCTTTTAATAACAAAGTTGTTATTAAGAAAAAGAGGGAAGTTATCTGTTCTGGTACGTTGGTTGGCAATTTATAAATCCAATAACTCCCACGATGCAACAAATAGAAATTAATAACACATCTTCTAATTTTAAGAGAAAGCAACATTCGGAAATGAACCATTAATATCTTTGGCATCTAAGGCTAGATT
This sequence comes from Zingiber officinale, assembly GCF_018446385.1. Classification (NCBI taxonomy): domain Eukaryota; kingdom Viridiplantae; phylum Streptophyta; class Magnoliopsida; order Zingiberales; family Zingiberaceae; genus Zingiber; species Zingiber officinale. The sequence continues at coordinate 26,609,521 of NC_056001.1, read as the reverse complement.
ATATTAACTTGAGTAGGATTCATTGGTAGCTGATGAACTTATGGGTTCATTGGTAGTGGAAATCTTTCCAACCTGTGAGTCTTACTTGGAAGAAAAAATAACCAAGAAGCTTTTAAGTTTAAGGGGTATGGAGTCAAAGATATATTGAAATTGGTTCATTCTGATTTGTGTGATCCTATGACTATCCAGACAAGAGGTAGTATTGAATATTTCGTCTATTTTATAGACAACTATTCAAGATACAAATAAATTTACTTAATGTACCGCAAGACTAAGTACTTTGATTAGTTCAAATAGTACAAGGCTGATGCGGAGAAATGTTAAAGTAAAAGTCACTATGGTTAGAACATAGTGGCAAGTACCTCTTGGGAGAATTTAGGAGTCACTTATCAGAAGTAGGGATTCAATTCCAACTAACTGCACCTGGTACACCCCAACATAATGGTGTAGAAAAAGGAAGGTATAGGACTCTTATGGAAATAAGTAGATTGATGAGTTATTTAGAATATTACCAAAATCATTTTTAGGATATACTCTGGAAACGGAAGTGAATATAGTACCTTCCAAAGTCAGAACTCTCTACTCATATAGAATTGCTAAATAGGCGTAAGCCTATTTCGAAGCATATTCGGATTCGGGTAGTCCAGCACATATGCTGAAGAGAGACAATGATAAGTTGGACAGGAATTCACTTGTTTATGGGTTATCCTAGAGAAATGAAAGTAGGTTTATAGTCTTAAAAATCAGAAGGTCATTGTTAGCATCAATGACCGATTTTTAGAAAAAGACTATGTAATAAACCATGTGCCCATAAGAAAATTTGTTCTTAAGGAAATAATAAAAGACATGTCTAATCTAGTACCAATTGTACAAGATGAGATACCACAAGGAAACTGCAACACGTATCACAAATGATACACAATTGCAGAAAGTGCCTTGTCGTAGTGGGAGGGTTGTTAGGCAACCTAAAAAGATTCATGTTTTGGGAGAGTTTTTGGACTCGATCCCTGGAGGATATGAACCTGATCTCCGGTCATATGATGAAGCACTCCAAGATAAAGATGCAGCATCTTGGCAAAGAGTAATGAATAATAGAATTAGAATATATGTATTCTAATAAAATCTGGAAGCTTGTAGAATCACCAAATGGTGTAAAAGTCGTTGGGTGTAAAAAGGTCTATAATAGGACAAGAGGGATAGACAGGAAGGTAGTAACTTTCAAAGCAAGGCTTGATGAAAAAGGAAACTTTTTCACTGGTAGTCATGCTTAAGTCTATCCGGATTCTTTTATCTATTTGGCAAGAGGATGTCAAGACAGAATTCCTTAATGGAAGTCTTGAAGAAAGCATCCATATAAAGCAGCCAGAAGGGTTCATTGCAAAGGGCTAAGAGCATCTTGTGTGCAAGCTCAATCAGTCTATGGACTGAGGCAAAACTTCAAGGTCTTGGAACATCCGGTTTATCAAAGTAATCCAGATCTATGGATTTAGTAACCGGATAAGTCTTGTGTATACAAAAGGTGTGATGGAAGCGTGGTGATATTTCTTGTACTATACGTAGATAACATTTTTGGTAGTTGGAAATAATATCAAAATGTTGTCAGAAGTAAGGGTATGGTTGTCCAAACAATTCGATATAAAGGACTTGGGAGAATGTATATATTCTTGAGATCAAAGTAATAAGGGATCACAAGAAAAAATATATTTTACTTATCCCAAGCTTGATACATCGGAAAAATCCTTGCTCATTTTAAGCATGCAAAACTCCTAGAAAGGTTTCTTACCTTTTAAGCATGGAGTGTCTTTATCTAAAGAGATGTTTCCGATGACATCAAAGGAGATTGAGGACATGTAGGCAGTTCTTTATGCTTCGGCAGTTAGACAACCTAATGTATGCTATGCACGAGATCAGAAATCTATTTTGCCAAGGGCATAGTTAGCAGATATCAAAGTAACCCTAGACAAGGACATTGGACCGCAGTAAAGCATATATTAAAGTACCTTAGAGGAACTAGAGATTATATGCTAGCTTACAAGGCAGTTAATTTGGTCTCTATGGGTTGCATGGATTTTGACTTCCAATCGGATAAGGACAATAATAAGTCAACCTCGGGGTTTTATGTTTACTTTAGGAGTTAAAGTCATAACTATGGAAGAGTGATAAGCATAGGTGTTTTTCTGGACTCCACCATAGAAGCTTAGTATATGGCAAGCCTCTGAGGAAACCATAAAAGCTGAATGACTTAATTACCTCAAGATAGACTTAGATATGATTTCTAGTTTGTCCAAAGATTATTACAATTTATTGTAATAATAATGATGCAGTAACAAACTCGAAGAAACCATGAGTCTATAAGGCAAGTAAACACAATAGAGCGCAAGTACTACCCAATACGAGAAATCGTATAAACGAGGAGAAGTTGTTGCCGCCTAGAATGCATCAGATGATGACCTATAGATCTTTTCACTAAGGTCCTTAAGGCGAGAGCTTTTGATGGACATGTTGAAGGGTTGGGAATCAGATGTATGGCAGCAGATGTGGCAGCTTAGTCTTTTAGTATAAGTGGGAGATTGTTAGAGTGTATACTAAAAGCCTAGCTTTTGGTATAAACATTTATCTAGAAATAAGAATCACATTGGTCAAATGTCTACATTTATGATAAATGTAGTTGTTCAATTAATTTATATTGTAGATAACATGGTGTGTGGTGTCACACACAGAGGATCATGTTATCAGTACCTTATAAATTATAAACAGTAACTCACGACCATAATGGAAAGGAACAAACCATTGGAAGGTCGTAGTGTAATTAGGTATTAGTTTATCTTAACTATATAATTACACTAGTACACTTAGAGTGTATTGAGTAGGACCATTAGAGGTCATTTCTTTTATACTGACTTTATAAAGAAACAAAGACCTCAGTTATTATGGAAGTGTGTGCTCTTAATCCTAATATAATAACAAGCACATATATTTGATATTTATTTCTTTAATTTATCAATGGGTGAGATTTAGTTCGATGAATCAATAAGCCCGATAAGTTGGGAAATGATATCACTTATAGTGTGTGTTGTTGATTATAGAAGGAAACTGTGTCCTAGTGATCTAGGTTGAGAATGTCCCCAAGAGGAGCTCATAAGGATTGTCATGTTAAACCCTGCAGGTGGACTTAGTCCGACATGACGATGAAGTTGAGTGGTACTACTCTTGGACTAAGATATTAATTAAATGAGTTGTCAGTAACTCGCTTAATTAGTGGATATTTGACATCTTAAACACAGGGAGACTAACACACTCATAATAAGAAGGAGCCCAAAATGTAATTTGGGATTGGTGCGGTAGTTCAATAATAGTTCTTTAGTGGAATGAATTATTATTGATGGAATTAAGTTGTGTGTTCGGGGCGAACACGGGAAGCTTAATTTCATCGGGAGACCAAAACCAATTCCTCCTCTCGGTCCCTATCGTAGCCTCTTGTATATAGAGATTTATACCCACCACATACCCACCTTCTTACCCAACCAATAGGGGTCGGCCAAGCTAAGCTTGAAGCTCAAGCTTAGGGCCGGCCAAGCCTAAAGGTTGGCCTTAAGGTGGTGACCAATAGCTTGGAGCCCAAGGTGGCGGCCACATCATATTAAAAAGGATTTTTTTTAAAATTATTTCTTATGTGGATATCATAGTTTTAAAAGAGAGTTTAAAAATTAAATCTTTCCTTTTAAAGCTTTCTACAAAAGATTAAGAAAAGATTTGAAATCTTTCCTTATTTGTAGATTGAAAGGAGATTTTAATTTTAAGAAAAACTTTCCTTTTTGACCATGATAATAATTTAAAAGAGAAGTTTAAAAATTAAATATTCTCTTTTATTAGTTTCTACAAAAGATTAAGAAAAGATTTGATATCTTTCCTTATTTGTAGAATGAAAAGAGATTTTAATTTTTAGAGATAACTTTCCTTTTGGAAATTATCCACATGTTTAGAAGAAGAATTTTAATTTATAAAATTTCCTTTTTATTAACCAATCATGAAGGGATAAAAATTATTGGAGAAATTTTTATAAATTTCTAGAAACAAATTAGGAAGTTTTAATTCTTGTGTGAATTAAATTTTCCTTGTTTTGGGGAATTAGAAGTGGCCGACCATTATTATTAAAAGAAGAAAATTATTTTTTAATTAAAATAATTTTTCTTTTTTATGACAAAAGAATTAAGGAATTTTTTATTAAAATTACCTTATTTGTCAAGACCAAGGATTATAAAAGAGGGGGTAGAGGTGCCTTCACGGGTGATCAACTCTATTATTCTTCTCCTCTCTTTTCCTCCTTGGTGGCCGGCCCTAGCTTCTTCCTCTTCTCTTCTTCTTATGGCCGGTGGCAACCTCTCTTGGAGCTCTTGATGGTGGCCGGTTCTAGCTAGGAGAAGAAGGAGAGAAAGGTGGTTTTGTTTCTTGCATCCCTTGGAGCTTGGTGGTGGTGGCCGGACCTCTACTTCTCTTGGAGAATTGTGGTGGCCGAAACTTGCAAGGAAGAAGAAGGTGCTTGGTGGTTCTCATCTCGGAAGATCGTTGCCCACACAACGTCCGAGGTTAGAAGAGGAATACGGTAGAAGATCAAGAGGTCTTTTTAGAAGGTATAACTAGTAATTTTTCCTTTCCGCATCATGCTAGTTATTTATGGAAATAATACCAAATACAAGAGGCTTACGATTCTAGTATTTCGAATATGTTTTTCGAAGTTGTGTTCTTTTATTTTTCTTTTCCTTGTGATTTGATTGTTCTTTTTGGTTGACCTAAAGTTATTTTAGGAAATTAAATATTAGCTTTCCATAAAAGGTTTTGTCTAGTCGGTGGTGGTTGTTCCCATATCCAAGAAGGCCATGTGCCTCGCCACGTCAGTACTGGGAACCAATTATGGAAATTAATATTTAATGGAATTAATAACTTAGGTGATTTGGATCAAACGTGTTAAGTTCCGCAGGAGATCCAAGTCTAAACCTTAAAGAACAAATAGATTAAGTTTTGGATCAAACGTGTTAAGTTCCGCAGGCGATCCAAAATTTAATTTAAAAGAACACATGGTAGCTAGGAAAAGGTTCAGACCTTTGTACAAAATTTTTGTACAGTGGAACCTCTAGGTTTTCCGAGTAGCAACCAACACAAAGCTAGGCTTGTTGCGAAAGGGTACACTCAGAAAGAGGGAATCGATTATGAGGAAACCTTTTCACCGGTAACCATGCTTAAGTCTATCCGGATACTCTTATCCATTGCTGCTCATATGGATTATGAGATTTGGCAAATGGATGTCAAGACATCTTTCCTTAATGGAAGTCTTGAAGAGAACATCCATATGAAGCAACCAGAAGGGTTCATTGAAAAAGGCAAAGAGCATCTAGTGTGCAAGCTCAATCGGTCCATTTATGGACTAAAGCAAGCTTCAAGATCTTGGAACATCCGGTTTAATGAAGTAATCCAGTCATATGGATTTATTCAAAGTCCGGATGAGTCTTGTGTATATAAGAAGTGTAACGGAAACGTGGTGGTATTTCTTGTACTATACGTAGATGATATTTTGTTAATTGGCAACAATGTCAAGGTATTATCAGACGTAAGGGTATGATTGTCCAAATAATTTGATATGAAGGACTTAGGAGATTGTGCACACATTCTTGGGATCAAAGTTATAAGGGATCGTAAGAAAAGAATGTTGTGTCTGTCCCAAGCTTCATATATAGATACAATCTTTGCTCGTTTTAGCATGCAGGATTCCAAGAAAGGTTTCTTACCTTTTAGGCATGGAATAGCTCTATCTAAAGAGATGTCTCCGAAGACATCAAAAGAGATAGAGGACATGAAAGCAGTTCCTTATGTCTCGGCTGTAGGAAGCCTAATGTATGCAATGTTATGTACGAGACCTGATATCTGTTTTGCCGTGGGCATGGTTAGCAGATATCAGAGTAACCCTGGACAAGGACATTGGACTGCGGTAAAGCATATATTAAAGTACCTGAGAAGGACTAGAGATTATATGCTAGTTTATCAAGCAGATGATTTGCTCCCTGTGGGTTACACGGATTCAGATTTCCAATCAGATAGGGATAACAGTAAGTCTACATCAGGCTATGTGTTTACTTTAGGAGGTGGAGCCATTTCATGGAGGAGTGTTAAGCAGAAATGCGTATCGGACTCAACCATGGAAGCTGAGTATGTAGCAGCCTCTGAGGCAGCTAAAGAAGCAGTATGGCTCAGGAACTTTCTAATGGACTTAGATGTGATTCCTGGTTTGCCCAAAATCATCACAATTTATTGTGATAATAGTGGTGCAATTGCAAACTCGAAGGAACCACGAGCTCATAAGGCAAGTAAACATATAGAGCGCAAGTACCACGTGATACGAGATATCGTGAAGCGAGGAGAAGTTGTCATCGCCAAGATTGCATCAGCGGATAACCTGGCAGATCCTTTCACTAAGGCCCTTCCGGCGAAAGCTTTCGATCGGCATGTGGAGGGAATGAGAATCAGATGTATGGTAGAAGATATGACAGCTTAGTCATTAGTATAAGTGAGAGATTGTTGGAGTGTATACTGAAAGCCTAAGCTTTGTAAACATTCATTATGTATAAAGAATCACATTTGGTCAAATTGTCTACATTTGTTTGTAGTTGTTCATTTAATTTATATTGTAGATAACATAGTATGTGGTGTCACATGCAGAAGATGATGTTATCAGTACCTTATAAATTATAAACAGTAGCTCACGACCAAAATGGAAAGGAACAAACCATTAGAAGGTCGTAATGTAATTAGGTGTTAGTTTATCTTGACTATATAATTACACTAGTACACTCAGAGTGTATTGAGTAGGACCATTTGAGGTCGTTTCTTTTATACTGACTTTATAAAGGAACAAAGACCTCGGTTATTATGGAAGTGTGTGCTCTTAATCCTAATATAATAACAAGCATATATATTTGATATTTATTTCTTTAATTTATCAATGGGTGAGATTTAGTTCGATGAATCAATAAGCCCGATAAGTTGGGAAATGGTATCACTTATAGTGTGTGTTGTTGATTATAAAAGGAAACTGTGTCCTAGAGATACTAGGTTGATAATGTCCTCAAGAGAAACTCATAAGGATTGTCATGTTAAACCCTGCAGGTGGACCTAGTCCGACATGACAATAAGGTTGAGTGGTACTACTCTTGGATTTAGATATTAATTAAATGAGTTGTCAGTAACTCACTTAATTAGTGGACATTCGATATCTTAAACACAGGGAGACTAACACACTCATAATAAGCAGGAGCCCAAAAATGTAATTTGGGATTGGTGCGGTAGTTCAATAATAGTTCTCTAGTGGAATGAATTATTATTGATAAAATTAAGTTGTGTGTTCGGGGCGAACACGGGATGCTTAATTTTATCGGGAGACCAAAACCAATTCCTCCTCTCGGTCCCTATCGTAGCCTCTTATTTATAGAGTACTATACCCACCTATACCCACCTTCTATACCCACCAATAGGGGGCCGGCCAAGCTAACTTGGGAACCAAGCTAGGGCCGGCCTAGGTATAAATTGGGGTGGTCGGCCCTAGCTTGAACCCAAGCTAGTGGGGGCCGGCCAAATTAAATTAAAAAGGGATTTTAATTTTAATTTTTATTATGTGGAAGAAATAATTTATTAAAGAGAATTAAAATTAAAATATCTCTCTTGTAAAAGATCTACAAAATATTAAAGAAAGAGATTAGATCTCTTTCCTTATTTGTAGATTGGTGAGATATTTTATTTTCTCTTTAAAATTATCCACATGTTGATAAAATTAAAATTATAGAAATTTCTTTTTATCAACCATGAAGAGATTTTTAAAGAGAAATTTTATTTTTAAAATTTCCGGAAACAAATTAGGAAGTTTTAATTTGTTGATTAAAACTTGTCTAATTTATTTCCTCTTGATGTGGCCGGCCATTAGAGTTTAATTGGGGAAATTTTATTTTATTTTTCTCAATTAAATCATGTCAAGGAAATTAAGGAAATTTTATTGTAATTAAATTTCCTAATTTGCCTAGGCCAAGGAATATAAAAGAAGGGGTGAGGGTGCCTTCATGAGACACAACCTCTATTATTTTCTCTCCCTCTTTTGTTCCTTGGTGTGGCCAGCCATCCTTTCCCTCTCTTCCTCTTGTGGTGGCCGAACCCCTCTCTTTCCTTGGAGCTCTTGTGGTGGCCGGATACTACTTGGAGAAGAAGAAGAAGAAGAAGAGGAAGCTAGCATCTCTTGGAGCTTGGTTGGTGTTTTGATTTTCTTCCTTGGTAAAGCTTCTTTATTGGCCGAACCTAGCTAGGAGGAGAAGAAGGTGGTTGGTGGTTTCTCATCTTGGAAAATCGTTGCCCACACAACGTCCGAGGTTAGAAGAGGAATACGGTAGAAGATCAAGAGGTTTTTCTACAAGGTATAACTAGTAATTTTTCTTTCCGCATCATACTAGTTATTTATGGAAATAATACCAAATACAAGAGGCTTACGTTCTAGAATTTCAAATATGTTTTTCGATGTTGTGTTCTTTTGTTTTTTTCTTTTCCTTGTGATTTGATTGTTCTTTTTGGTTAACCTAAAGTTATTTTAGGAAATTAAATATTAGATTTCTATAAAAGGTTTTTTCTAGTCGGTGGTGGTTGCTCCCATATCCAAGAAGGCCGTGTGCCTCGCCACGTCAGTACTGGGAACCAATTATGGAAATTAATATTTAATGGAATTAATAACTTAAGGTGATTTGGGTCGAACGTGTTAAGTTCCGCAGGAGATCCAAGTCAAAACCTAAAAGAAAAAATAGATTAAGTTTTGGATCAAACGTGTTAAGTTCCGCAGGCGATCAAAAATTTAATTTAAAAGAACACATGGTAGCTAGGAAAAGGTTCAGACCTTTGTACAAAATTTTTGTACAGTGGAACCTCTAGGCTTTCCGAGTAGCAACCAACAGCGACTACCCCGCTCGGTCGAACAGGGGAACCCTTCCCATATCTCTTAATATCCCTCTAGGAGGTAATGTCGTTGACAACAGAGCATGGTCAATAGGCAAATCATACGGCGGAAGCTTCTACTGTCATGTCAGAAATTTGCATATCCTGTTAAGGTATGGTATTAGAAACACTTTTCTAACATGTCCTTTCATAGGACAGTTGGAAAAATGTGTCCATGCCTTGAGGAGCGTGCATATCGCATACTGTAGCACTATATAAAGGAGGGGGTCCATGCACCGATGAAGGTATATGTTATTCGTTATTTGTGCTTGTGGTTTTACTGTTGCTACGTTGCTCCGCCTTCTTTCTACTATTCCAATAACTGATTTGAGCTCGGAGGACCAACGCCGGGGACCCCTTCCCTAGCCCGACACTGACGTTTCTCGTGTTATAGATCAGAGTGGAGTATTTGCAAGGTCAACCGAGGAGTCACATCCCCAACTTACCTTCTTTACGATTTTTAGATAGGATCATATTGGGGTCATCTGTAAGAACATAGCATGTATCCGAGATATGGAGATAGAGGAGGCTGGACGACTTACGACGGTGATGCTGATGAAAGAGGAGTTAGATATGCTGATATAAGCTCGGGAAGCCAAGATGCTGGAGCAGCCACAATAGGAAATGACCGAGCGACACGTAAATGAACTCACAGCATCGGCAGCAGGACAACGAGCCGGATATAGAGACCAAGTAGAGAATATATCCATTCGGGGGTAGAATAAAAAGCTGACCGGCACATACAAGGATGCGTCGAATGTGTCGATCCCCTTTCATCGGGCTGTTGGGATATGCCCGATGCGGTGTGTGCTAAAACACTTTTCGTAAACATGCGTAGTGAAAATAAAACAATAATAATTCCTAAATTATTACATCACACGCACCACACGTACCACACACATATAAGGATACAACATGTCAAACATGATCGCACAATTAAATTTTTATAGAAAGTAAATTTACGCTAGGTATATCTTACGGATGACCTGTAACGAGAAGGGCATCAACTATAGTGACATTGTCGAACCTCGCCTCTATTTGTATCCATGCCGAGCTCCTCAAAACAACTACTTGAGTATAAGCCTCTCCTTCAGAAGTTACTAGCCACGAGCGAAGAAGAGGAATCAAGAGGAAGATGCAGAGAAGCATACAAGGAAGAGATTTCTTCCTTGTGGTGGTCACGGCAACAAGGGGAAGGGCTTCCCCTTGTTGGCGGCAACAAAGAGAGAAGGGAGAGGGAGAGGAGAAGAGAAATTGGGTTAAGGTGTTTCAAAAATCTTACAAGCCAATTAATGATCTCATGTGTATAATCTTCTCTCAATCATATCAATATATAGCCCTCATTAATGAGTTAGATTAGAAAGTTAAAATCCAACCATTATCCCTTAACAAAAAATTAGCCCATTAACCCCTTGGTTTGATTCACAACTAAACCAAGTTGATTCATGATTAATTCATAATTAAACTAAATATGGTCCAACTCTTTTATAAGAGATGTGACCCATCCGCGCTTCTATTGCGACAAATATTTTCATATTTATCTTATGTATGGTCCAACCAAGCATTTATCTCTTGATCTAAAAATCCTATTTTTTAACTTATTTTATGTCTTTTAAAGACTCGTTAGTGCGTGCGACCCAATAGGTTATCGATTTATCTTGGTTGTCCATAATTAACTACTTAATTATAGAATGATCATGAGTGACACCTAGTAGTATATCATGATCCCCAATTAGCCGAAAATCATAGTTGATCTCAGAATTAATTCTAAACCCTTCAGCAGCTACAGTGAGTCATCTCTTGTTCCTTTCACTCGTTTTATACCCACTTAGTTCAAGACGTGATCTATATATCTTGTCCCCACGAAGTTGACTACATCACACCTAGCCCAAGTAATACTTCCTCGTTCTACAAATTCAAACTACTCGTACATGTGTACAAGAGTCTCACACTCTTAGCATGTGATGCTTTGGCCAAAGACTTTGAGTAATAATCCTAACAAATGGCCATAAGGTATACGTTTTCTCGCAAGGAGCGGTGAATCCTCTGTGGGCTATCCAAACACTTTCGGACACTTCAACTTATACCCAATCATCCCAGGTCCACACCTCAATGAGATGCTTACTTAAGATGTCAAAATATAAGTCTCCATGACCAAGATGGCTTATATATCTCAAGTTGAAGGAAACTTACACTCGTGCTACAGTAAAAACTTCACAGACATATCTATATATATGTAGGGAATTATATGAAGTCTTACAGTGAGTCGCTCCAATGAACTAGTTACCATAACTAGCATCTATGTTTAACTCTTTATATCCCAATGTCTCCAACCAGTGAGAAAACAACTACTTGGCCGAACCAAGGAGTATAACTCATGCTAGTCTTACAGAATTGATGGTGTCCGAATATATCAATTCGACGACTAGGGAAATTTCAATATATTCATAATTGCACATGTAGAGATGATCACTAGTTGTGATCCAATCACAAATTCTCTCATGCTATGAATTATATTACGGACATTCAGTAAATGAGTTTAAGATAATTAAACATATAATATGCACTCAAATAGTGAATATATACTTATCAAATAAATAGAAACAATCATAAGGCGATTGCCTTAAGACATCCCTAAAATTCTAACACGAGCGTTCTTCCATACTCCTTCAGAAGAACAAGGCTGAGCGGACAGGGAGCAAGGATCCTCTTAGGATGACGTGTACGTTCAGGATGTGTGGAAAGGAAAAGTACAAAGAATCGATGATTCGCCCAAACGGATCAATCAATAGTTCTCTCAGGGGATCTTGGACGACCCACTACCCCGACATTATACTCTATTGACAATCGGGGAATACAATGGGACACTAATCCAGAGGACCATCTAACTAGATTCGATAACACAGTCACACTCCATCAGTACACCGATGGAGTGAAATGTCGAGTCTTCCTCACAACCCTCTCTGGATCAGCACAACACTGGTTCAGGCGACTGCCAATTGGATCAATTCACAACTTTAAGGATTTCCGAGTGGCATTCTTACATCATCTTGCTAGCAGTCACCACCACCAAAAGGCGAGCGTTAATTTGTTCACGGTGAAGCAAGAGCTTAAGGAGGCATTGAGGGCCTACATCAAGTAGTTTAATCAAGTGGTCATGGATATCCCATCGGTCGCCCCAGAGGTATTGGTGAATGCCTTCTCATAGGGGCTGACCAAAGGAGAATTCTTTTGCTCACTCATTCGGAGGCCATCAAAATATTTCAATCACCGGCTCAGGCATGTCACCGAGTACATAAACGTAGAGGAGACCCAAGCGGTACAAAAAAAGGAAGTACCTGTTGGAGCAATCTGGATACCCTAAGTTTTGATGTTTGAGCAAAAGTTTAAGTTAGATTTATTGTTGTATTTGATATGCATTGTGAGTGTGCAGGATACAAGTACAACAAGGAAAGTCCAAGTGTGATCTTAGCAAAGGAGGAAAGTCCAAGGATAAGTCTTGGCGGTGTAAGTCCAAGCATGTAGTCTTGGCAACGTAAGTCCAAGTGTGATTTGGCAATGGATGAAGTCCCGGAGGCGCGACCTCTTGGCAAAGGAAGACCCGACAACAATGACAAGGCCGATGGAAGCTCCAGAAGGCAAGACGTGAAGGATGGGGAGACATCCAAGGGACGCAAGGCTGATAAAGGAGGCTAGAAGGCTAGGTCTAGGTTGGTCGGGCGAGAACGAGTGTTAAGTGAATGTACTCGGGGTAAAATCCTAGAATTAGGGTTTACTGTAGCAGTACTGTAACGCACTGTAGCGTTACTGTAGCAGTCGACAGGTGGTTTCATCAGTCGACTGGGGCAGTCGACTGGTGCAGTCGACTAGGGCAGTCGACTGGGACCGAATAGAGAGTTGGTATCGAGCCGTTGGGCTGCAACGGTCGAATTTTCACGAAGGGCAGTCGACTACATGTTTTGGCAGTCGACTGGTAGGCGGGGTTTTCTAACTTGTGGCCTATATAACCAAGCATTGGAAGCTTGGTTAAGGTTGACGAAATAGAGGTGGTTAACCCCTATTAGTAGTCTACCAGTGCCCTAGCTTCTCAAGAGTCCTTGGTGAGAGTTTGTGGTGAGGTTTCTCCACCCACAAGGAGCTACACGAGCTAGCCGGAGGTTTTCCGGGGAGTCATCCATCGACGGATCAGGATTGTCCACCTTACGGACAACTGTGGAGTAGGAGCTTCATCTCCGAACCACGTTAAACAACGTGTCATTGGGTTTTCTTCTTGTTTATTGTTTTCTAGGGTTAGCTTTGCTTTTGTTTGTTAGTATTTTTATTTCTGCTGTGCATTAACAAGCGTAGGAAGCGACGATTTGGGTGAGACGCTATTCACCCCCCTCTAGCGAACGTCAAGGTCCCAACAAGTGGTATCAGAGCTAGGTGAGCTCTTGTTGGACTAATCGCCAAGAGAGCAGCTAGAGGAAGAAGATGGAGTCGGAGGGACCTCTCGGATGGGACATCCGAATCCCGCCTCCATACGAGCGCGAGGACTTCGACTATTGGAGGAAGCGCATGGAGATGTGGTTCCAAATGAATTGGAACCAATGGATTGCGTTGGAGGAACCATTTAAAGCTCAAACGGACAAGAAGGGAAAGCGTCTCCGACGTCAATATTGGACCGATGAGCAAAGGGAGCAATCGGAGACGGGCAAGGAGGTAACTAGAATTTTAATTAATTTATTACCTCCTAATGCAATATTGAATGTAGATGAATACGAGAATACAAGTGACCTTTGGAAAAAGGTAATTGCGCTTCATGAGAGTCCTACACAAATCCAAGAAGAGGAGGAACCCAAGGGGAAGGACTCATTGGTCCAAGAAGAGAATGACCAATCGAATGTTAACACGAGCTCAACATCCGAGGAGGAGAAGGAAGATGAGGAGGTATCATCCACATCTTCAAGGGAGGAAGAAGTGGAACCGTCCACATCTTCAAGTGAAGAGGAAGAAGAGCAATCCAAGGAAGAGGAGATCTTGGAAGCTCAACCCTCCACCTCAACTACCAAGAAGAGCACAAAGGATCACATCAAATGCTTTGAGTGTGGTAAGATGGGGCACTACAAGAGTAGGTGTCCTTAGCTCAAGAAGGTAAAGGAGGTAAACCCTAAACTCACTAAAGTTAATTTAGAAACTAATGTGAGTTGTAGGAAGAAGAAGGAGAAGCACATTAGGTGTTTTACATGTGGTGAGTGGGGTCACTACCACACAAAGTGCCCAAGGAGAGGAGAGCTCAAGAAATTGGCGCACTTGAAGAAATGGGAAAAGAAGAGGAGCACAAGTCAAGGGGAAGCTTCAAAGGTAAAAGGGAAGGTAATCCCTATTTTGAAGTTTAATCCAATCTCCAATTCTTATATGCTTGTTAGAAATAATGTAGATTATTTACCTAAGCATAATCATGGATTTAGGTATAATGCTAGAAATAGGGTTAACATGGTAGATAACCCTAAGAAATCATACACTAAGGGTAGACCTAATAAGACCCAAACCACTTTGCCTAAGGGAAGGAAAGTGGGTGAAAACCTAAGCATTAATCCCAAGAAGGGGAGACACATGCCTAGGAAGGGTAGGTCTAGGAATGTATATGATGGACATGTTGATTCTAGGGTTAGAACCCTAGAATTGGAAAATCAAGCCTTGAAGACAAAGCTTGAGGAAATGGAGAAAGTCCTAGAGAGGTTCATTATTGGACCTAAAGGACTTGACATGTATTTGGGTGGTCAAAGACCCAAAAATATCAAATTAGGTCCCTCCAAGACCAAAAGGAGGTCAAGTGCTAAGGTAGCACATGACATTGGTAAGGGAGGTGTGACCAAGAACAAGGGAGAGTCATCCAAGGCCAATAAGAAGGAATATGCTAGGGTGACATATAATTATGGCAAGGATGGGATGTCCAAGGTTAAGGACAAGAAGAAATTAACCAAAGACAATGTGTCTAAGGTTAAGAATGTGAGTTTTGTAGGCCAAGTGTCACCCGAGGTGCACCGAAGTGGCCTAGCCATAGTGGATGAGTCACCAAGGGAGGTGACTAAGGTTAAGATTCCTAAGGTTAGGAAGAGCCTTTGGGACCCATGGTAGATGGGTTATCAAATGTACCAAGTGGTTAGGAGACGGACTTAAGTCTCTAACATAGTGGGTTGACACAATTGGGATGTATTTCATGCATTGAAATGTGAATTGGGTTCATATTATATGAAAATTAGTTTTTGATGTATAGATGTCATATAAACTAATGCTAGGAATGCATTATGGTTTAGTATGGGCAGATACATCAAGAGGAAGCCAAAACTAGGACTTTAGGTTAAGGTTCAATTGAACCATTAGCTAGTTTTGAATTTTGTGTCAATCTTGGGATCTGTGATAAATATATTATATATATTTTTTCCAAATAGACATGGATAAAATAGACCTCTCTACAAAATTTGGGATATTTTGGAGATTTGTGGAATTTTTGGCACATTTCTGAAAGTGGGTAAAAAAGGTTGATTTTTACCCAAAAAGAGTACCAGTCGACTGGTATAGTTACCAGTCGACTGGTAACAGTAATTTTCAGCACAGAGGACCTCTGTAAGCTCATTTTGACGAGGCCAGTCGACTGATGGTTTTACCAGTCGACTGGTACACTGTTCATGAGCACAAAATGTCTCTGTAAGCTCGTTTTGATGATATCAGTCGACTGGTACTTATAGCAGTCGACTGATACGGTCTGAAAATGTTTTTCAGCATTAGAAAATGTCCAAAAGAGTGGTGAACATGTATGTAATCTTATGGGGGATTAATACATGATGTTTATGGTCATTAGAGGTCAAAGAGTCCAATAATTAGGATATTGTTGGAGCTCTTTTTTGATGTATGGAAAAGGGGGAGAAATTTAGGTTTAAGTGGGAAACCTACATACCTTTGCAAGAAATCCTAGCTCAAGGGGGAGCTTAGGTGAAGGGGGAGCGATTGCTCATTTATTAGCAAAGGGAGAGAAGTTTATCTTTGCAAGAAATCCTAGCTCAAGGGGGAGCTTAGGTGAAGGGGGAGCCTAGGATTAGGTTCCATGATTTATGCATATGTAGATTGTATAGTTATTTACATTATTATTGCTATATTGTTTCCCTAACTTAAACAGGTTGCCAAACATCAAAAAGGGGGAGATTGTTGGAGCAATCTGAGTACCCTAAGTTTTGATGTTTGGGCAAAGATTTAAGTTAGGTTTATTGTTGTATTTGATATGCATTGTGAGTGTGCAGGATACAGGTACAACAAGGAAAGTCCAAGTGTGATCTTGGCAAAGGAGGAAGTCCAAGGATGAGTCTTAGCGGTGTAAGTCCAAGCATGTAGTCTTGGCAACGTAAGTTCAAGTGTGACTTGGCAATGGATGAAGTCCCAGAGGGGCGACCTCTTGGCAAAGGAAGATCCGACAATAATGACAAGGCCGATGGAAGCTCCAGAAGGCAAGACGTGAAGGATGGGGAGACATCCGAGGGGCGCAAGGCTGATAAAGGAGGCTAGAAGGCTAGGTCTAGGTTGGTCGGGCGAGAACGAGTGCTGAGTGAATGTACTCGGGGTAAAGTCCTAGAATTAGGGGGTACTGTAGCGTTACTGTAGCAGTACTGTAGCAGTCGACTGGTGGTTTCATCAGTCGACTGGTGCAGTCGACTGGGAGCGAACAGAGAGTTGGTATCGAGCCGTTGGGCTGCAACGGTCGAATTTCCACGAAGGGCAGTCGACTGCATGTTTTGGCAGTCGACTGGTAGGCGGGGTTTTCTAACTTGTGGCCTATATAACCAAGCATTGGAAGCTTGGTTAAGGTTGACGAAATAGAGGTGGTTAACCCCTATTTGTAGTCTACCAGTGCCCTAGCTTCTCAAGAGTCCTTGGTGAGAGTTTGTGGCGAGGTTTCTCCACCCACAAGGAGATACACGAGCTAGCCGGAGGTTTTCCGGGGAGTCATCCACCGACGGATCGGGATCGTCCACCTTACGGACAGCCGTGGAGTAGGAGCTTCATCTCCGAACCACGTTAAACAACGTGTCATTGGGTTTGCTTCTTGTTTATTATTTTCTAGGGTTAGCTTTACTTTTGTTTGTTAGTATTTTTGTTTCCGCTGTGCACTAACAAGCGTAGGAAGCGACGATTTGGGTGAGACGCTATTCACCCCCCCTCTAGCGAACGTCAAGGTCCCAACAGTACCTACTGAGAAACTGCTCCTCCTGAATGACGACAAGCTAATAATCATCAGCCACCAAAGGGCCCTCGATCGGTAGCTGCATAGTCGCACCAGGAGCCCCAAACTCATGCCGTGCAGCATGTAGTAGCAGACCGACCAAAAGCTGCAAGAGGTAGGTCGTGGACACCTTTGTTTTGCTCCTTCCATCAATCGGTGACGCACAATACACGGGTCTGTTACGACCTGAGGTCAGTCTCAAGCTGACCGGTTCCTCCAAGATACCATTATCGCTCACCAACTCCTAATCGACGACATCGACACCGATCAAACAGGTAAAGAGAAGAAGAGAGATCAGCGGACGAGCAGCGCCATTGCCAGCCTCAACGAAGGGGAAACACAGCCCCACCCGAGCTTTTGCTGAGCAGACTAGACTCTCAACTCGGGAAGAGGAAAACTGAAGCAACACCGTGCGAGGTGAAATCGGAATGATCGTCGGGGGGCCAACCGACGGTGATTTCAACTGAGCAACGAAGTCGCACGCTCGACGACTGGAGGTACATATTGTGGGATGCATCAAAGAGAAGGATGAGGGACCAGAGAACATTTTTGGCCCTTGGGATCTAGAGGGAGTGGAGATCTCTCATGACAATGCCTTGATTATCCGAGCGGTAATAGCTAATTATACTATTCATAAACTTTTGTAGATACAAGCAGCTCGGTGAATATCATTTTCAAAAAGGTGTTCGACCAGCTACAGTTCGATCGAAGTGAATTATAGCCCATAATAACTCCGCTGTATGTGTTCACAGGCAATGAAGGCCTATCGTCCAGGCTTGTCTGGCCATATTGCTTGGAGAAGAGTCTCTCAAGAGGACAAGGACCACGAACTTCATCGTGGTTAATGCGTTGTCCGCCTACAACGTAATATTGGGCCGACCGACCTTATATGAGTATCGTGTCGTACTATCCACCTTATGCCAGAAAATCAAGTTTCTGATAGACAATGCGGTTTGCGAAGTCAAGGGCGACCAATTGGACACTCGACGGTGCTACGTTGAGATGGTCAAGTCAGAGGCTAAAGTCATGTGGAATACCCAACATTTGGAGGTGAACACCATCATGGAGGAACCACCTGCACTGGTTTATGATGAAATGGAGGAAGTTTAGATCCACTCCAGCCGGTTGAAAGCCACCACATTCATTGCCACCGACCTGACAGACGAGAAGAAGGCATAGTTGGTTGCCTGCCTTAGGTGAAATCACGATGTGTTCACCTGGTCGACACACAAGCTCCTGGGCATCTCGCTGAGTATGGCTCAACATGTGCTTCACATTCGACCAAACACTCAGCTGGTGAAATAGAGGAAAAGGGACTTCAACTTGGAGCTGAATCAAATCATCCGAGCAGGTCACATCCACAAGGTACAATTTTCTAGCTGGCTAGCCAACGTCGTGCTGGTCTCTAAGTCAGGCAACAAGTGGCGGGTCTGCATTGATTTTCATGATTTAAATAAAGCTTGCCCAAAGGACTTCATCCCTTGCCACAGATAGATCAGATGGTGGACTCCACAGCAAGCTGCAAGCTAATCTACATGCTAGATGAGTATCATGGATACCATCAGGTGTTGGTCGCCAAGAAAGATCAAGAGAAGGTCAGCTTCATTACGACTGATGATACATACTGCTACAATGTAATATCGTTCAGACTAAAGAACACCGGTGACACTTATCAAAGACTGATGAATAAGGTATCCCAGTGGTAGATCGATCGAAATATGGAAATATATGTCGATGACATACTAATAAAATCGCTCTGGCCAACGTCGTGCTGGTCTCTAACCCGGGCAACAAGTGATGAGTCTGCATTGATTTTCGTGATTTAAATAAAGCTTGCCCAAAGGACTTCCATCCCTTGCCACGGATAGATCAGATGGTGGACTCCACAGCAAGCTGCAAGCTAATCTACATGCTAGATGAGTATCATGGATACCATCAGGTGTTGGTCGCCAAGAAAGATCTGTTGGTTGCTACTCAGAAAGCCTAATGGTTCCACTGTACAAAAATTTTGTACAAAGGTCTAAACCTATTCCTAGCTACCATGTGTTCTTTTAAATTAAACTTGGATCGCCTGCGGAACTTAACACGTTTGATCCAAAGTTTAATCTACTTGTTCTTTTAGGTTTAGACTTGGATCTCCTGCGGAACTTAACACGTTCGATCTAAATCACCTAGGTTATTAATTCCATTAAATATTAATTTCCAAAATTGACTTCCAAGACTGCATGGCGAGGCACATGGCCTTCTTGGATATGGGAACAACCACCACCGCCTAGACAAAGCCTTTTAAGGAAAGCTAATATTTAATTTCCTTAAATAACTTTAGGTCAACCAAAAAGAACAATCAAATCACAAGGAAAAGAAAAAACAAAGAACACAACATCGAAAATAAATTCGAAATACTAGAATCGCATGCCTCTTGTATTTGGTATTTTTACATAAAGATAAAACTAGTATGATGTGGAAATTAAATACTAGTATACCTTTTCTTTTGCAAACAAAAACCTCTAGGTCTTCTACCGTATTCCTCTTCTAACCTCGGACGTTGTGTGGGCAACGATCTTCCGAGATGAGAAACCACCAAAGCACCTTCTTCTCCTCCTTGCAAGGTTCGGCCACAATCAAGAGCACCTCCAAGGAAGAAGAGAAAACACCAACCAAACTCCAAGGGATGAAAGCTTTCTCTCATTCTTCTCCAAGCTAGAAACCGGCCACAAATTATTCTCCAAGAGCAAGAGGAATTTCGACCACAAAGATGGAGAGAAGAGAAAAGATGAGGTCGGCCACACCAAGGAAGAAAAGAGGGAGAAGAATAATAGAAGTTGTGTGTCATGAAGGCACCCCAACCCCCTCTTTTATAATCCTTAGCTTTGATAAATTAGGAAATTTAATTACAATAAAATTTTCTTAACTTTCCTTGACATGAATTAATTAAGAAAAACTAAACAAAATTTCCTTAACATCCATGTCATGGCCGGCCACATCAATAAGAGCAAACAAGGCAATTTCAATTAACAATTTAAAATTCCTTATTTGTCTTCGGAAATTTTAAAAAATAAAATTTCCCTTTAAAATCCCTTCATGGTTGATAAAAATAAATTTCTATAATTTTAATTTTTCAACATGTGAATAATTTATAAAGAAAAAAAATAAAATATATTTCCAATCTACAAATAAGGAAAGAGATCTAATCTCTTTCTTTAATCTTTTGTAGATCCTTTTAAAAGAGATATTTTAATTTTTAATCTCTCCAATAAATTATATCTTTCACATAAGAAAAATTTTAAATTAAAATTCTTTTAAACTTAATGGGGGCCGGCCACCTAAGCTTGGGTTCAAGCTAGGGCCGGCCACCCATGAACCAAGGCTTGGTCGACCCTAGCTTGATCCACAAGCTAGCTTGGCCGGCCCCTACATCATGGGTATGAAGGTGGGTATAGGTGGGTATAGTACTCTATAAATAAGAGGCTACGATAGGGACCGAGAGGAGGAATTGGTTTTGATCTCCCGATAAAATTAAGTATCCCGTGTTCGCCCCGAACACACAACTTTAATTTTATCAATAATAATTTATTCCACTAGAGAACTATTATTGAACTACCGCACCAATCCCAAATTACATTTTTGGGTTCCTTCTTATTATGAGTGTGTTAGTCTCCCTATGTTTAAGATGTCGAATGTCCAATAATTAAGTGAGTTACTGACAACTCATTTAATTAATATCTTAATCCAAGAATAGTACCACTCAACCTTATCGTCATGTCGGACTAAGTCCACCTGCAGGGTTTAACATGACAATCTTTATGAGCTCATCTTGGGGACATTATCAACCTAGATTACTAGGACACAGTTTCCTTCTATAATCAGCAACACACATTATAAGTGATATCATTTCCCAACTTATCGGGCTTATTGATTTATCGAACTAAATCTCACCCATTGATAAATTAAAGAAATAAATATCAAATATATGTTCTTGTTATTATATTAGGATTAAGAGCACATACTTCCATAATAACTGAGGTCTATGTTCCTTTATAAAGTCAGTATAAAAGAAAACGACCTCTGATAGTCCTACTCAATACACTCTAAGTGTACTAGTGTAATTATATAGTTAAGATAAACTAATACCTAATTACACTACGACCTTCCAATGGTTTGTTCCTTTCCATTTTGATCGTGAGCTACTGTTTATAATTTATAAGGTACTGATAACATCATCTTCTGTATGTGACACCACATACTATGTTATCTACAATATAAATTAATTGAACAACTACAAATGGATGTAGACAATTTGACCAAATGTGATTTTTTATTCAAAATAAATGTTTACAAAAGCTTAGGCTTTCAGTATACACTCTAACAATCTCCCACTTATACTAATGACTAAGCTGTCATATCTTCTGCCATACATCTGATTCTCATTCCCTCCACATGTCGATCGAAAGCTTTTGCCGGAAGGGCCTTAGTGAAAGGATCTGTCAGGTTATCTGCTGATGCAATCTTGGCGATGACAACTTCTCCTCGCTTCACGATATCTCGTATCAGGTGGTACTTGCGCTCTATATGTTTACTTGCCTTATGGGCTCGTGGTTCCTTCGAGTTTGCAACTGCACCGCTATTATCACAATAAATTGTGATGATTTTGGGTAAACCAGGAATCACATCTAAGTCCATTAGAAAGTTCCTGAGTCATACTGCTTCTTTAGCTGCCTCAGAGGCTGCTACATACTCAGCTTCCATGGTTGAGTCCGAAACGCATTTCTGCTGAACACTCCTCCATGCAATGGTTCCACCTCCTAAAGTAAACACATAGCCTGATATAGACTTACTGTTGTCCCTATCTGATTGGAAATTTGAATCCGTGTAACCCACAGGGAGCAAATCGTCTGCTTGGTAAACTAGCATATAATCTCTAGTCCTTCTCAGGTACTTTAATATATGCTTTACCGAAGTCCAATGTCCTTGTCCAGGGTTACTCTGATATCTGCTAACCATGCCCATGGCAAAACAGATATCAGGTCTCGTACATAGCATTGCATACATTAGGCTTCCTACAGCCGAAGCATAAGGAACTGCTTTCATGTCCTCTATCTCCTTTGATGTCTTCGGAGACATCTCTTTAGATAGAGCTACTCCATACCTAAAAGGTAAGAAACCTTTCTTGGAATCCTGCATGCTAAAACGAGCAAGGATTGTATCTATATATGAAGCTTGGGACAGACACAATATTCTTTTCTTGCGATCCCTTATAACTTTGATCCCAAGAATGTGTGCACAATCTCCTAAGTCCTTCATATCAAATTGTTTGGACAACCATACCCTTACGTCCGATAATACCTTGACATTGTTGCCAATTAACAAAATATCATCTACGTATAGTACAAGAAATACCACCACATTTTCGTTATACTTCTTGTATACACAAGACTCATCCGGACACTGAATAAATCCATATGACTGGATTACTTCATTAAACCGGATGTTCCAAGACCTTGAAGCTTGCTTCAGTCCATAAATGGACCGATTGAGCTTGCACACTAGATGCTCTTTGCCTTTTTCAATGAACCCTTCTGGTTGCTTCATATGGATGTTCTCTTCAAGACTTCCATTAAGGAAAGCTGTCTTGAAATCCATTTGCCAAATCTCATAATTCATATGAGCAACAATGGATAAGAGTATCCGGATAGACTTAAGCATGGCTACCGGTGAAAAGGTCTCCTCATAATCGATTCCCTCTTTCTGAGTATACCCTTTCGCAACAAGCCTAGCTTTGAAGGTTTCTACCTTCCCGTCTGTCCCTCTTTTCCTTTTGTAGATCCACTTGCATCCGACGGCTTTTATACAATCGGGTGGTTCTACAAGCTCCCAGACCTTATTAGAGTACATAGACTCTATTTCAGAATTCATTGCCTTTTGCCAAGATGTTGCATCTATATCTTGGAGTGCTTCGTCATATGTTCGGGGATCAGGTTCATGTTTACCCGCGATCAAGTCCAAAGATTCTCCCAAAAATATGAATCTATCAGGCTGCCTTACAGCCCTCCCACTACGACGAGACACTGTCTGTGGTTGTGTGACACGTGTTGCAGTCTCTTGTGGTACTTCATCTTGTACTGTTGGTACTTTGCTACTGGGCTTGTGATCCATTATATAGTCTTCTTCTAAAAACTGGGCATTGGTGCTAACAATGACCTTCTGGTCTTTAGGACTATAAAATAAACCACCTTTCGTTCCTCTGGGATACCCCACAAATACATGAACTTCTATACGAGATTCTAACTTATCAGCATCTGGTTTCAGCACATGTGCTGGACTACCCCAAATCCGAATATGTCTTAAACTGGGCTTTCGCCCATTTCACAATTATGTGGGAGTAGAAGAAACTGATTTAGAAGATACTAAGTTCAGAATGTACACTGCCGTTTCCAGAGCGTATCCCCAAAACAAATTTGGTAATTTTGAATAACTCATCATCGATCTAACCATCTCCATAAGAGTCTTATTCCTTCGTTCTGCCACACCATTTTGTTGGGGTGTACCAGGTGCGGACAGTTGGGATTGAATCCCGGCCTCTGATAAGTAATTCCTAAACTCTCCTAAGAGGTATTCGCCACCACGATCAGACCGTAGTGTCTTGATACTTTTACCTAGTCGTTTCTCCACATCAGCCTTGTATTATTTGAACTTATCAAAGCACTCGAACTTGCGGCGCATTAGGTAAATGTATCCGTATCTTGAATAATCATCTATGAAAGAGACAAAGTATTCAAAACCACCTCTTGCCTGGACAGACATAAGACCACACAAATCAGAATGAACTAATTCTAACACTTCTTTGGCTCTATACCCCTTAGCCTTGAAAGGCCTCTTGGTCATTTTACCTTCCAAGCAAGATTCACAAGTTGAAAAATTTTCCAACTCTAATGAACCCAAGAGTCCATCGGCTATAAGCCTCTGAATCCTACTTAAGTTAATATGACCAAGCCTTAGATGCTAAAGATATGCTTGATTCATTTCCGAAGGTTCTTTTCTCTTATTTGAGTTAGAAGATGTGTTATTAATTTCCATATTATGCTTTGTGGGAGAAATTGGATTTAAAGTATATAAATTACCAACTAATGCACCAGAACAGATAATCACTTTATTTCTCTTAATAACTACATCGTTACTAAAGGAAACTGAATATCCATCCAAAAATAGTTTAGAAACTGAAATTAAATTCTTTCTAAAACTGGATACATAAAGATAATTTCTTAAAACCAAATTTCTATTTCTATTAAAAGATAAGTAGACGTCTCCCACTGCAACAGCTGCCACCTTAGTAGCATTGCCCATGTAGACAGTAATCTCTCCTTCAGATAATCGTCGGGTTTCCTGGAACCCCTGCAAGGAATTGCAGACATGATCAGTGGCTCCCGTATCTACACACCAGGTGCTGGTAGATAACACCGCTAAACATATTTCAACAACTAGAGCATGAGATATACCTTTGTTGTTTTGATTCCTACGAGGACAGTCCGCCTTCCAATGCCCTGATTGCTTGCAGATGAAGCACTTGCCCTTCGGCTTCTTCATTCCAGCTTTAGGTCCTGTACTCTGAGATTTATTCACTTTCTTTGCTGTACCAACTTGTATCTTCTTCTTCTTTCCTTTCGTTTTAAAAGTAGAACCATTTTCAGCATAGTGAATATGAGAATTGTGACGAAACAAACCTTCTGCTGCCTGAAGTTCTGTCAGTAGTTCCGCCAATGAATATACCCTTTTGTTCATATTGTAATTCAGGCGGAATTGCTCAAAACTTCTAGGTAGTGTTTGGAGGATCATATCGATCTGGGTTTCCCCATCAATTTCTCCTCCAAGGATCTATATTTCGTTCAGATAAGCCATCATCTTTATAATATGATCTCTCACAGGAGTACCCTCTTGCATGGTGGCTGTCATTATCTTTCTCATGGCTTCTTGCCTAGAAGCCCGATCCTGATGACCAAAGAGTTCCTTGAGATTGTTCATAATATCATAAGTTGTTGGTAAATCTTGATGCTGATGTTGCAATACATTTGACATTGAAGCCAAAATATAACACCGCGCCATCTCATCTGCTTTTACCCATTTCCTATGATATTCAATCTCCTCTTGGGTAGATTCCCCAGTGGGTGCATCAGGGCAAGGCTCAGTCAGTACAAACTTATAGCTTTCAGCAGTAAGAATAATGTCTAGGTTCCTTTTCCAATCTATGTAGTTAGGACCAGTAACTCTATTTTCTTTTAGTATGATGGTCAGTGGGTTGAAAGTCATCCTAAGAATCACAAATAACTTTTGGTCAGAACTCTAAATTTAGAATAATATTGATTCCTCAAACAATACTATTTTAAATTAACCAACACCTTAAAACACCGTGAATTTTGTATGTCGCGATAGTGTGGACGTATACAAATTCAACATTTGTAAAAGGAGGGTTAAACCCATTAATTTTATTATCTTGTCAACCTAACTTTTTGACAAATAAAATTAATAGTTGGTATCCTTTGGTCACACGAATAATAGCAGTGACTCCGATGGGGAGGATACTATTAGACGTGCCTAAGTGTACACCATTACTTGACATTAAGTCCATTAATAAGATTGTGCCCCTTCCGATGGGGAAGATCACACGCTCTTAATTAACTTCCTATAGTCATCCAAAATGGAAGTTTGTTCTAGTGATCCACAAACAAGCTCATCCAATATGGAGGAAGGCACTCAGAGCCAACGCGCAAGCTTGTTTGCATCATTTACAAACCAGTAATGGAGACCATGGAATTTATTTAAAAATAAATCCCTCTCCCACTTAGTTATTTAAAATGAGGAATTTTGACTATGCTAGTCTACTTAACATGCATACTAACAAGCACACGCAGTCATAGCATAAAAAGCAATAAACAGAAAAACTAATTTTCAACTATTATGTCTTTTATCTATTGCTGTCCTCCGTGTGTCGCTAACCCTAGCTGTTGCCATCTTTGGCCACTGCCACCGGGTCTAGTTGTCGCATCCATCTTGCTCCTTTTTCCGCTGCGCCTCTGGTCCTCAAAAGGTTCCATGCCTTGCAAGATTCGATCCGCGACATAAATAGAATTTTACATTTTTTGATCCTATATTCCTCGAAGGAATGTACATGTAACTAGATCAAAAATAAAATCCTAATAAAACTAAATACAGCTCCTGCTGTATTTTAAAATACAATCATGCACACACAATAAATGCCCTTGACATGTCCAAGGGTCCAATCACACATATAAAAAACTATAAGCCATAATAGTTGGATCCTGCATCCACAAAGTTAGCACATCCTACTATTAACCTGCCTAAATTATGTATGACATGTGCATAATTAAACTAATACCAAATACACAGAGGCAAAACCCTAGCTCTGATACCAATTGTTGGTTGCTACTCGGAAAGCCTAATGGTTCCACTGTATAAAAATTTTGTACAAAGGTCTGAACCTATTCCTAGCTACCATGTGTTCTTTTAAATTAAACTTGGATCGCCTGCGGAACTTAACACGTTTGATCCAAAGTTTAATCTATTTGTTCTTTTAGGTTTAGACTTGGATCTCCTGCAGAACTTAACACGTTCGATCCAAATCACCTAGGTTATTAATTTCATTAAATATTAATTTCCAAAATTAGCTTTCAGGACTGCATGGCGAGGCACATGGCCTTCTTGGATATGAAAACAACCACCACCGCCTAGACAAAGCCTTTTAAGGAAAGCTAATATTTAATTTCCTTAAATAACTTTAGGTTAACCGAAAAGAACAATCAAATCACAAGGAAAAGAAAAAACAAAGAACACAACATCGAAAACAAATTCGAAATACTAGAATCGCATGCCTCTTGTATTTGGTATTTTTACATAAAGATAAAACTAGTATGATGCGGAAATTAAATACTAGTATACCTTTTCTTTTGCAAACAAAAACCTCTAAGTCTTCTACTGTATTCCTCTTCTAACCTCGGACGTTGTGTGGACAACGATCTTCCGAGATGAGAAACCACCAAAGCACCTTCTTCTCCTCTTTGCAAGGTTCGGCCACAATCAAGAGCACCTCCAAGGAAGAAGAGAAAACACCAACCAAACTCCAAGGGATGAAAGCTTTCTCTCCTTCTTCTCCAAACTAGAAACCGGCCACAAATTATTCTCCAAGAGCAAGAGGAATTTTAGCCACAAAGATGGAGAGAAGAGAAAAGATGAGGCCGGCGACACCAAGGAAGAAAAGAGGGAGAAGAATAATAGAAGTTGTGTGTCATGAAGGCACCCCAACCCCCTCTTTTATAATCCTTAGCTTTGGTAAATTAGGAAATTTAATTACAATAAAATTTCCTTAACTTTCCTTGACATGAATTAATTAATAAAAACTAAACAAAATTTCCTTAACATCCATGTCATGGCCGGCCACATCAATAATAGCAAACAAGGCAATTTCAATCAACAATTTAAAATTCCTTATTTGTCTTCAGAAATTTTAAAAAATAAAATTTCCCTTTAAAATCCCTTCATGGTTGATAAAAAGAAATTTCTATAATTTTAATTTTTCAACATGTGAATAATTTATAAAGAAGAAAAATAAAATATCTTTCCAATCTACAAATAAGGAAAGAGATCTAATCTCTTTCTTTAATCTTTTGTAGATCCTTTTAAAAGAGATATTTTAATTTTTAATCTCTCCAATAAATTATATCTTTCACATAAGAAAAATTTTAAATTAAAATTCTTTTAAACTTAATGGGGGCCGGCCACCTAAGCTTGGGTTCAAGCTAGGGCCGGCCACCCATGAACCAAGGCTTGGTCGGCCCTAGCTTGATCCACAAGCTAGCTTGGTCGGCCCCTACATCATGGGTATGAAGGTAGGTATAGGTGGGTATAGTACTCTATAAATAAGATGCTACGATAGGGACCGAGAGGAGGAATTGGTTTTGGTCTCCCGATAAAATTAAAGTTGTGTGTTCGCCCCGAACACACAACTTTAATTTTATCAATAATAATTCATTCCACTAGAGAACTATTATTGAACTACCGCACCAATCCCAAATTACATTTTTGGGCTCCTTCTTATTATGAGTGTGTTAGTCTCCCTGTGTTTAAGATGTCGAATGTCCAATAATTAAGTGAGTTACTGACAACTCATTTAATTAATATCTTAATCCAAGAATAGTACCACTCAACCTTATCGTCATGTCGGACTAAGTCCACCTGCAGGGTTTAACATGACAATCTTTATGAGCTCATCTTGGGGACATTATCAACCTAGATTACTAGGACACAGTTTCCTTCTATAATCAGCAACACACACTATAAGTGATATCATTTCCCAACTTATCGGGCTTATTGATTTATCGAACTAAATCTCACCCATTGATAAATTAAAGAAATAAATATCAAATATATGTGCTTGTTATTATATTAGGATTAAGAGCACATACTTCCATAATAACTGAGGTCTATGTTCCTTTATAAAGTCAGTATAAAAGAAAACGACCTCTGATAGTCCTACTCAATACACTCTAAGTGTACTAGTGTAATTATATAGTTAAGATAAACTAATACCTAATTACACTACGACCTTCCAATGGTTTGTTCCTTTCCATTTTGATCGTGAGCTACTGTTTATAATTTATAAGATACTGATAACATCATCTTCTGTATGTGACACCACATACTATGTTATCTACAATATAAATTAATTGAACAACTACAAATGGATGTAGACAATTTGACCAAATGTGATTCTTTATTCAAAATAAATGTTTACAAAAGCTTAGGCTTTCAGTATACACTCTAACAAAATCAAGAGAAGGTCAGCTTCATTACGGCTGATGATACATACTGCTACCATGTAATACCGTTCAAACTAAAGAACACCGGTGCCACTTATCAAAGACTGATGAATAAGGTATCCCAGTGGTAGATCGATCGAAATATGGAGATATATGTCGATGACATACTAATAATATCGCTTTGAGTCGTTGACCTTTACACAGATATTCAAGAAACTTGCCGCACTCTGAGGGCATACAGAATTAAGCTGACCCCAAGTAAATGCTGGTTTAGAGCCAAGAATGGTTGATTCCTCGGGTACATAGTGACCGAAAGGGGAATAGAAGCAAATCCAAGCAAGGTGAAGGCATTGCAGGACATGCCCCCGCCCCGCAACTTGAAGGAAGCTCAACGCTTGACCGGAAAGATCACTGCGTTGTCAAGATTCATCTCCAAATCATCTCACCAAAGTCACCATTCTTCAAGATACTATGCTGCATGAAGAAATTTCAGTGGGATGCGGAATGTTATAAGGCGCTGGAGGAACTTAAAAAATATCTTACCTCCCTACCTGTACTAGCAAAGTCCAATGCCTACGAGCCGCTCTAGAATTATTTGTCATCAATAGAGCATGTGGTTGGCTTGGTATTGGTGTGGTCGAATGGCTCTGAGCAACCACCAATGTATTTCTAAGTCATATATTGAAAGATGAAGAATCCCGCTACACCAGTTTCAAAAAATTGGCATATGCGCTAGTACTCACCGCTCGGAGGATACGTCTGTATTTTCTCTCACATCCCATTGTGGTGATGCCCAATAACACACTGGGAAGAGTCCTCCTTAACCCAGAAGTGTTCGAATGACTGATCAAATAGACCATCGAACTGAGCGAGTTTGACATATAGTATCAATCACGGACAGCAATCAAGGCCCAAATCTTACCTGATTTTGTCACGGAGGTCTAAAACGTTGAGCCGGAGGCAACTTGAAAAATATATGTGGATGGTTCATCCACCTAGTAGGGTAGCAGAATCAACATCCTCTTAATATTGTCACAGGAGGATAGGATGCAACTGTCCGTACAGCTGGATTATCGAGCCACAAACAACGAAGCAGAATATGAAGCCCTGATAGTCGGCTTGCAGGCAGCTTGTCATGTGGGAGCCACAAGAGTTCCTCATTCATTCGAATTCTCAGTTGGCAACCTAGCAGCTATCAAGGATGCTCAAAATAAATAATATCCGGCTCAGGATATATGCCGAAGCTTTTGAGAAATTGAAGACAAGTTTCCAAGAAATAATCATACAGAAGATCCCCTGGTCGGACAACCAATATGTGGGCGAGTTGGTTAAGTTAGCTAGTTCTTTATCTCTAGTCATCATGGATAAGCCAGTCAAACAAATCTTATTAGTGGCACACATCGACCAGATAGCTAGAATGACCTTCTCTAGTGATTGGAGGACGTCGTTGATAGAGTTCCTCCGATCGGGCTTCACACCTGCAGAATGGGAGGAAGCTCGTTTGTTAAAAAAGAGGGTCGGACAGTTCGCCCTAATTAGAGACCAGTTATATAAAAGATATTTCTTGAGGTTGCTGCTCAAGTGCGTCGAATCAGAGGACATTGAGTGCATCTTGCAGGAGGTTCATCAAGGCTCCTGCGGTAGTCATCCGGGCAGCAGATCACTGGCCCGCAATATCTTGTTGGCGAGGTACTTTTGGCCTACATTGCAAGACGCCACCGCTTAGATGGTGTTCACTTGCTTGTCATGCCAGAAGTATCATAACATCCCGCACCAATCCACCGAAGAGATAAAAGCATCCACGATGTCCTATCCTTTCGACCAGTGGGGCATGGACATCATTGGACTGTTTTTCATGGCGATCAGTCAATAAAGATTTCTATTTATGGCAGTAGATTATTTTTCAAAATGGGTAGAGGTTGAGCCACTAGCCAAGATAATCGAGCGTATGGTTATCAAATTTATATGGAAAAACATCTTGTGTCAGTTCGGCATCCCTCGTTGGCTCATCTCGAACAACGGGAGACAGTTTGCAAAGCGGAAGCTCAAGGAGTGGTGTTAGGGCTATGACATTGCATAGGCTTTCACTTCAGTGGCTTATTCGTAGAGCAATGGCCGAGCGGAAGTCACCAATAGGAAAATCCTCAAAGGGCTTCGGCTCGGCTCGACCACGCTGGAGGCAGCTAGGTCGATGAACTCCCTAGTATATTGTGAGCTCATCGCATCACACCAAGAGAGGCCACCGGGATAACTCCGTTCAATCTGATGTACGATGGTGGAGCAATGATTTAAGTAAAAATTGGTGTGGAGTCCGACCGAGTACAACTCTATGACGAGGAAAATACCGATTGGAGGCTCATGGAGCTTGACTTGATAGATAAAGTGTGAGATAAGGCCACTGTTCGGCTGATGGCATACCGATGGCTCATGAAGCAAAGCTATAATCGGAGGGTGATCCTAAGGTCATTCCAGGTTAGTGACTTGGTATGGAAGAGAGTGAAACCGGTCGATGATGTCATTAAGCTAGAAGCCCCGTGGGGAGGACCCTACAAAGTTGTTCAAAAGCTCTGATCAGGAGCTTACTATTTGCAAGACGGAAATGGGAGAAAGCTTGAACGACCATGGCCTATAGGACTGGGTGAGAGGTGCGCGATTAAATTTAGATATACTTGTGTAAACATATATCGTGTAAGTGCAGGGGAACAATAAATAAAAATACCAAGTGCCCCAAATTTTTGCGTCGATCGGTCAAGTTAAAAGTCGAGCAGCGACTATAAATCCTTGAGTCTATGAAACAACAGTCGAGCAACGGCTATAAACCCGAAAGTCTATGCCAAATAAAGTCGAGCGACTACTATAAACCCAAGAGTCGGCGACAACAGCCGAGCAACGACTATAAACCCGAAAGTCTTAGCCAAATAAAGTTGAGCGACAACTATAAACCCAAGAGTCGGCGACAATAGCAGAGCGGCGGTAATAAACTCGAGAGTCTACACTAAATAAAGTCAAGCAGCGACTATAAACCCAAGAGTCAACGACAACAGCTGAGTGGTGGATATAAACCCAAGAGTGTACGCTAAATAAAGTCGAGCGACGACTATAAACCCAAAAGTCAATGAAGTCAATAGCTGAGCGACGACTATAAATCCGAGAGTCAAGCGGCGACTATAAACCCAAGCGTCGGCGACAACATCTATGCGGCTACTATAAACTCAAAAGAGAGTTATTGGACAATCGAGCAGCAACTATAAACCCCAATTCTACTGTCGATTGGCAGAAAAGATTTTCAATTAGAAAGGCAACGAGGTCGTTCAACCTACACTGAAATGAGCAATCAGACGTCTTAGCGACTAGTTACATAGAAGAGTGGAAGCACAAGGATTCTCACTTAGAATATTTCTGCGAGTATTACAAGACTGTAAGACGGGATGGAGTCGAGTAGAAATGCATAGAAGGACGCTTGGAACATTTAACATAAGCTAAAAAATGTTGAATGGGCGCTCGTTCGCTGACACTTAGAAAATTTTACAAACTGGCAAAGGGAGTACAAAAGGCGGCTTGAAAAACTAAAAAGAAGGTTATTCGAGATAGTCGAGCACATCGTCCGACAGTGACTCAGTAAGCTTCTCCTTATTTCTGATCTTGTTGGTTAGCATGAGAGAGAGATAGCTGCCATCCTTCAACTGTTGGAGAGTCCCATCAATGCCACACTTGAAGAGGCGAAGATCCCAATCAATGAGTTTGTTGTTGAAAGGGTTAGAACGGAGATAGTTGCACTTAAAAATTTCAAGTTGTCCGAGCTCTTCCTCTTGGTACGTCTTGAAGGCCGCTCAGGACGCCTCCAATTCAGCTTTCAGCGAAGCCAGCTCGGCATCTCTAGCATCGATCTAGAGCTTCATAGCTGCTTGCTCCGCGGATCGGCTATCCAATTCGATCACCAGAGCAGCCTCCGCCTCCTTTAGATTTTGGGTCAAGATCCGAGCCTCTTTATTCTTAATGTCTAAGTCCTCGATGGCTTGGAGCTTCCTAGCATTGGCGAAGTTAATCTTAGATTCAAAACTACTGACCTGCTTGGTGAGTCACTCGATCTGTAGGGCTTAATCATTATTCTTGTTCCTCTCTTCATGCACCCATTCGGAGCCTATTAGCTGCTCGGAGCTCCTTTCCAAGCCGGCCTTTAGCTGAGCCACCTCTGTTGTGAATTGCTCAAAATGAGCCCAAGAGGCCTTTGATTGGTCGTTCGAAGCACGCAGGTGTTTCACTTCGTGCTCCAGAAAGCCCAACCTCTAGCACATAGCCAGGCTCTCGACCTAGAACTATTATGGAAATATGTTAATGATTGACTGGTCAACGAGTACGTAAGTAAACATAATGATGATATACATACCCCAGAGGATTTCTGAGTGTATCCATCTACGAGCTCTCCTGGAGAAATGGTCACCGCACGGGACCGGGTATCGACCTAGACTTGTGCCAGCGTTCCTTGAATCCTAATCTGGTGTTCGAGGGGTCGTAGCTCAGCGTCGTCAAGGTGACACCACTCGTCCGTTGGTAGATGAATGATGGTTGTTATGTGTCTCCAACCGCTCGAACTTGATGGCTCGGAGGTGGCCTGTCCTGTGGACCAGGGCATTAGGGAGGAGCAGATAGTGGACACCTGAGCAGCCGGCAAGGAGGACTGGGGTGGAATAAACGCGACGAGTAGCGCACATATGGTCCCCGGTGGCAGCGTGGAGAACAATGGTGTCTGGTTGGACGACAAAGGAGTGGGAACCATAGCAGTCCCCTGTTCGGGAAAGGAGGGAGATGAAGTGTCACCTTGCTCAGACGACGAACATGAGGCAGCAAGGGCGGGGGTCTGCAGTGCAAAGGTAGCCAAATGGGGTGAACCTTCCCCTCTATGCCTCTTGCGTCGTTGGATTAAGGGCTCGCCCGAGGTTGCTGACTTCGAGGGCACCATGATCGGCAATAGTGATGGCCGCTCAGGAGAGAGTTCAACTGTGGCGGCCGCGACATTGCTAGCCGTCGTCTGGCTTCCACCCTCCTCACTAGTTGCTACTTGGCTTCCCTCAGCTTTGTCGGTCGGATCGTTGGATTAGTCGACCGACAATAGGCCCCGACTCTCAAACTCAGTAATGCCTTTAGTGTTAATCTCTGCGTCAACGAGCCTGTTCTTGCCACTCAAACGTGCCCTCAGCATGATCTGAGCTGTAAGAAAAAAAAAATCAGTTAGATTCAAAAATGGAGAGAAGAAAGAGCATACCTAGGGTAAGCGACAGTCGTGTTCGGATCAGGCTCAATCCGAACACATACAAGACACTCTTCAATAGCAACCGATGTATGTGGTACTTCTGGCCGGCCAAACTAGAGGCTGCTTGGAGATAATCCGATTGGCCTTAATATCTTCCGAGCGATGGAGCCTTCATTACTTTCATCTGCTAGTCGATCAGAAAGTCGGGTCGAGCGGGAAAATGAACAAAAAAATAATACTCCCTCCAGTGCTTATTGGAGGACGATATTTTTTCAAAGAAGACGGCACCCGCTCGGGCTTGAAATAGAAAGGCCCCCGACTCGAACAACTTAGGATAATAAAAGTAGTTGAACACCTAAGGTATTAAAGGGATGTCGTGCAGACGGAGCAGTATGACCACCCTGCACAGCAGTCTAAAGGAATTAAGCACTAATTAGTGCAGAGAAATGTAGAAATACCTACACATGTCTGAGAAAAAGGGGTGAATATGGAAGCAGAGGCCGGCATAAAACTGATCCTTGAAAAAGAGTAAAAATAACCATTGGGAGGTAAATGGGGTTGGTCGTAGGCAGGGGGGATTGGAGATTTGGTAATCGGAGGGGAAATGATAGGTGAGTCTCATCTGGTCAATTTCATTGCCATTGAACTTAGACTCAATAGAAGTGTACCAAAGCCTGGGGATGCAAGAGGTTGAGGAGAAACGGCCATAGAAAGCGGAAAGGGAAGAAGACCAGTGATGCAATAAGAAGGGAAAAGAAAGCTTACTAATAAAGATTGTCGGCGGTGAAGAGGAAGAAGGAAATTGGTGGAGTATGTGCGCAAAGGAGAAAGGCGACGAAGTATGAGAACAACGACAGTAAGGGCTTATAAACCCAACGAACGATCACTCTGGCCCGTTCGATCCAGGGTTATGGAAAATGAGACCAAAATCTAGTCGTGAAATTCAAAATGGCGCTTGTCACATCAATCGCAGATATCCGCCTGTCACCTTAAGCGTGCGACGGTAGAGATCAGGACATGTGACAGCGGTCAATATAGGAGCATTAATTAGGCTTAATTA
The DNA here is from genome assembly GCF_018446385.1 of Zingiber officinale. NCBI lineage: Eukaryota > Viridiplantae > Streptophyta > Magnoliopsida > Zingiberales > Zingiberaceae > Zingiber > Zingiber officinale. The sequence goes on along the minus strand of NC_056001.1, from coordinate 26,574,110 downwards.
AAAGTCATGGATGGCGTACTCGACAATAATGACCAGATATTTGCACAGTCTTCCAGAAATTGAGATGACATCAGCAACCAATAATAGGCGCTCGTTCGAGGAAGCAATGATATATGAAAAATTGCTAAGTGTTGTCGCCAAACATCCCGACCGGAAAAGATCTTTGACTAAGTCATGGCCAAGCGGCAACTCTAAGCCTGGGGCTTAGAGCAACCACAATATTCCTTATAGTCAAGCGACGGCTCTAAACCCAGGTCAATAATTAATAGCCAAGTGACGGCTCTAAACCCAGGTCAGTAATTGATAGTCAAGTGGTGGCTCTAAACCCATAACAACAATTGATAGTCGAGCGGCGACTCTAAACCTATGTCAATAATTAATAGCCGAGCAGCAGCTCTAGAAGCCCAGAATTTCCGTCAACCATGAAGGTCATTGAAGACACTGCTTGTCTAGTTAGTTGGACTTATAGCTTCCTTTGACTAGACTTGAGGGGAAGGCTTGTGATGCGGCGATAAAGGGGACCCACCAAGCGAGGGTCAAGGGCGGAGATAGCAGCCCATGTGGAGATCAAAATCAGGGCGGTCAAAGTCAGGGAACAATCGGGCTCACTGGAAGTGGGTCGAACGGATGTTAACTCCAATTGCCAATCAGGGTTGAAGGGTCCGGTCAGCCATGAAGCTCATTTTAATAGATCTCTCGTCCGATCGGGGTTTAGTGCAGAAAGAACGCCAAAGGCTCACAACTGACCAAGCGAGTGTCGGGCCGACCGGAGATCATGTCTGGTCGGGTAAGACATCACCTGTCGAACCAAGGTACTATGAAGAAAAGCAACGAAGATCGACCGGGTGTGGGAGTCCCGGCCAAGCGGCTACCCCGCTCAGTCAAACAGGGGAACCCTTCCCATTTCTCTTAATATCCCTCTAAGAGGTAATGCCGCTAACATCAACACATGGTCAACAGGCAAATCGTATGACGGAAGTTTTTACTGTCATGTCAGGGATTTCTATGGTCTGTTGAGGTATAGTGTCAGAGATACTTTTTTGACATGTCCTTTCATAGGACGGTTGGGAAAAATATGCTCATGCCTTGAGGAGCGTGCACGCCGCCTACTGTAGCACTATATAAAGGGAGGTACATGCACCGACAGAGATATATGCTATTCGTTATTTGCTCTTATATTTTTACTGATACTACGTTGTTCCGCCTTCTTTCTACTATTCCAGTGACTGATTTAGACGTCGGAGGGCCAACACCGAGGACTCTTCCCTGATCTGACATCGACGTTTCTCATGTTGCATATCGAAATAGAGTCTTAGTGAGGTCAACCAAGGAGCTACATCTCCAGTTAACTTTCTTTATGATTTTTGAGCACGATCAGTTATATAGTAGATATATCATATTCTTTAAGATGAATCTGGTTTCTAGGCATTCAAAGAAATAGCTTATAATCTCTCATTTAAGCATTGAAGTTGGATACAAAGCTCTATGTAACCTGACGTCCGAAATTATTTAACTAGAATTTATTCTTTCATAATTACATCTTTCCATAACTACTACATCCAAATATGATGAGACAATATGCTTTAACAAGTTGAAAAAAAAACCTTTATCCGTAATGGTCAATTACAATTTTTCAATTTATCTATTCACATATGATCATAGAATCGTCCGTGGTAGGGATGATAAATTTCATCTTTTACTACCATTTATGTACCAAGATAATGACAGCAAGAATATAAATGGGATAATCTTAAATTGATTTTAATTAATTAAGACTTATTATATTTTATATCATAATCTGAAATATTAAAATAATATTTTCAAATAAATTAATATTTATTATCTTTATTGATATGATTATAATGTTATTATGATAATTTCTCTTTTAATTTATTATCTGAACAAAATAAAAATATATAAATAAATCTTGATGACTGCAGTGCTAAAAGCAATCAAAATAATTTTTTCTTATTATCTCTGTTTCTTTAGTTTTAACGCCTCTGTTTACTAAATTATACGACAATTTACTAAAGGATGTATGTAGAGATCTAAATTTACCAAAAAATGTATACTACTTTAATATTTATCAAAAAATGTACTTTTTTTAAATGTATTTTATATTTTACCCTCCTGACAATTTGATTTTTTCTACCGTTTTTCTTTTCTCTCTCTTCTCTCTCTTTTCTTTTTTGTATTGACACGCACAGAACATATGAATAACATTAGTCAATTTTTTAATAACATTTTAATACATTTGAAGAAGAAAAAAAATAATAAATAGCATATTTGAACTCCTTGCAATTTCAGAAATCCACTGGAACTAAAATGAGTATAATCGGAACTCTCTAGATTGATCAGTAGGTTTCGATCAAAACTCACTGATGGACCTAGAGAGCTCTGATTGCACCCATTTCAGTTTGTATGGATTTTTAAAATTACAAGGAGTTCAAATATGGTGTTTATTATTTATTTTAACTTTTCATAGATGTTAACATACAAAATGAAAGATTCATCAAAAAAGCTCATGTTGGGCCTGATATGGAATGATATCAGGTCCACATTGGGCCTGATATGAAATGTTCCAAATGTATGTATCCAAGTCGTTCTTGGTAGTACATCTAAGATTATAAATATTGTGACACACAATCTTGGAATGAATAGTCGGGTATGAGTGGATTACTATTCGTCAGTTTGAATTTCAGTACTAGTCTAACTAAATTTCTGGTTATGAAGAGTCAATGCATCCATGATTCAAGACAAGCAAAATGTTACATTCTTAGCTATTATTGTATTATTTGGTGCAGTACAATGTCACATAATGATCTCCTCATACATTAATTGCTTCTAGAAATCTGTAATGTTATGATACAAGAACATTTGTTGTGGATTACCATCCTCAGTGCTATATTTTTAGGATATTTTTACTTTATGATAAGATAATGGCATAACCTTATGTATTGTATTGAAACAGCAAAATCATGATTGTGAATTTAGTTTTAAAAATAAGGGAGTAGTGATCAAACTTTTTACTTTTCTTCCATGAAATATAGGCAAAATTGAAAAGTATAAATAATATAAAAATGAGTACCTACAAACTATACATTAGTCTGTCATATTTTTATGACAAAATCATTCAGCAACCCTTTACCTTTCTTGTGTATTAAAACAACTACTAGTGTTTATCTCAACTATGTATCGTTAAAGGTGCTATTAATCCACATTCATAGAGAACCTAAATTTTTGTTTATATGTTAGTTGGGTCTGATATGATTTCATATCAAGCCTATGTTAGGCCTGATATGAGTCCATATCAGGTCCAACGTAGGCTTTTTTGCTGATTCTTTGATTTTATATATTAACATCTATAAAAAGTTGAAATAAATAATAGACACCATATTTGAACTCCTTGTAACATCAGAAATCCATAGGAACTGAAATGGATGCAATCGGAGTTCTCTAGGTCGATTAGTGGGCTTCGGTCAAAACCCACTGATGAACCTAGAGAGCTCTGATTGCACTCATCTCAGTTTCTATGGATTTCTGATGTTATAAGGAGTTCAAATATGGTGTTCATTATTTATTTCGGCTTTTCATAGATGTTAATATATAAAATCAAAGAATTAGCAAAAAAGCCCACGTTGGGCCTGATATGGACTCATATCAGGCCCAACGTGGGCTTTTTTTGCTGATTCTTTGATTTTATATATTAACATCTATGAAAAGCCCACGTTGGGCCTGATATGGACTCATATCAGGCACAACGTGGGTTTTTTTGTTGATTCTTTGATTTTATATATTAACATCTATGAAAAGCCGAAATAAATAATGAACACCATATTTAAACTCCTTGCAATTTCAGAAATCCATAAAAACTAAAATGGGTGCAATCAGAACTCTCTAGGTCCATCAGTGGGTTTTGACCGAAACCCACTGATCGACCTAGAGAGCTCCGATTACACTCATTTTAGTTCCAGTAGATTTCTGAAATTGCAATTAGTTCAAATATATTATTCATTATTTATTTTTGTTTCTTCAAATGTATTAAAATGTTATTAAAAAATTGACTAATGTTATTCATATGTTCTGCATGTCGATACAAAAAAGAGAAGAGAGAGAAATAAAGTGGAGAAAAGAAAAACGGTAGAAAAAGTCAAATTATCAGAAGAGTAAAATAGGAAATACATTTAAGAAAGTACGTTCTTTGATAAATATCAAAGTAACATACGTCTTTTGATAAATTTAGATCTCTACGTACTTCCTTTTGATAAATTACCGAAATTGTATTAACTCAAGTTTAATATTAAGCGTCTCGTATAATTGTATTATTTATTACAAGTCTTTTGAGGCCCATACGTAATGCCCACATCGAGCTCATAGAACAGCACCACCAACGCCACCGATGACAGCGCCATGGCCGCCGGACCGAACAACCACAAAAGCATCGGCAGCGATACGAAAAGCAGGCGGTTGCCTACCACCGCGAGCACGTACCCCCTCCTCAGCATCCTCCGCGCCTGTTTCTCCAACATCTCCGCCTCCTCCTCCTCCTCCTCCTCCTCCTCGACGACGACACTCACTAGGAAGCAAGCGTCGACGACGAAGGCGACCGCCAGAGAATTAGCGAGGAAGCTGAAGAGGAGGAAGATCATGGCGCAAGCGTACTTGAGCGCCACCGTCGGCCCTGCCTGCGACCCGAAGAAGGCGTGGCGGAGCAGGCGGTGGGCGTTGAAGGCGTTGTTGGCGAGGGCGGCCAGGGAGATGGCGAGCGCGAGGGCGGTGGAGGCGGAGAGGATGGCCGACATCAGCGAATTGCGGAGGCTCTGCACTCCGAGCATGTCCTTCCTCTTGCCCTGCACGCATTTATTGAAAAAGAAAAACAAGGATTTATTTTATATATCAAAAATGCTAGCTGTTCGTACCTGGAGGATGCTCTGGTTCCATGATGCTCTGTTGGTGATGCTTAAGCTGATTGCATTAGCTGCAGGTTTCTTGGCCAGCTTGGCCTTGGAGCTGGAGTTGAACCAGATGTAACTGTGGTAACTTGCTGTCAGAAGAAAGCTAAAGGGGACTAGAACCAAATCCAAGGGATAGCTGTTCAAATCCATCACTAGATCTCTCAATCTGCAGGACAATTGTAAATTTCAAGGGTGCATCGTAATGTATGTATATATATAGTGACAAATGCATGTACACTTGCAGAAATGGTTTGACCATTATATATATATATATACACACACAGTAATGGTCGAGAATATTTGGTTTCCAGCTATATATATCAAATTAATGAGGATACGAGGCAGCATGCACTATCACTTCATCAATTAGGTATTGTTAGTGAGTGCACTTGAGCTTTTAGAATTTGTATATAGATTTATAATTATAGTGGTAACACCTTCAACTCCACAATCTTGTTAGCATCTGTTAACTTTGTATAAGAAAAATATAGAGCAAAAATGAAAAGAAAGCCTCTTTTTATTAGCATTGACAAAAAGAACGTTCTTTTTAATTGGAATGGTAAAAACAAATAATTTATTTATTTGTTATCAAAACAGTGTCTTATCCCGTGTCACGTCTCAGTACATTTTTATGTCAAAAAACATCTTTATTTTTTATATTATTATAATAGTTACGAGATGATAACTATCTTATACTTTTAACTATGATCAACATTAATGACATTATCTATTATCATTAAAGGCCATAGTTGCTACAATATAGCCACTTCATTTCTAATTAATAATTGTAGCAGTATAAGATCATTACTGCAACATCATTGAAAATAAAGATATTTAAAAAAAAAACTGTGGGATTGAACATTCCTTTGATAATAAATAAAAAAAAATGTGCGTGTTCCTCTTTTAACGATTCCAATAAAAAAAGGGCGTCTTTTTGAGTTTTGCTAAAAAAAATATTTTACCCTATAATTGATGTTTTCTTTTGAAATCTTCTTTAAAATTTTAAATCGTCAATTTATACTTTGTATAAGAAAACTACAAAAATCTTCTCTAAAAATTTTAAATTTTAAATTTTAAATTTCTCTTTTATTGATACCTGGATAAGAATCCACTCAAGTCCATCAACCTCAGTCCACATGCTCCACATCCCAGACTCGAGATATATAAATCAAGTGAGCTTTCGTTAGTGTCAGCCTTAAAAACCAATAAAAAAAAACTGATTGATATAAGATTTTTATATTATATTTTAATAATAGACTTCTCCTAGTTAGTTGGTATAATTAGAACCTATGTATAAGTATTTAATTTAATCTAATAAATTTTATTGTCAATTTTCAATTGATATAAAATATCTTAGTTAGGTATATGATCTTTTTCGTGCAAAAAGTCATTGCACTAGGAAAAAATACCTCCCATGACTTACCTATCTATATTTTATCGTGGGATCGGCAATACTAAGCCGCTTGAGATGAATAATATCGTATTTTACTCCAATAATAAACAACATTTTATAGTTATTATATTTATTTTATATCTATATAAATTTAAATAAATACAATAATAATATAGATTTTATTTTATAACATATCAATTATTTAAATTGATTATGAGAGAAAATATCAAAGTAATATATTGGTATATATTAGAAAATATATACTGAATTAATTCGTAATGAGAATATTTCATGAATTATTATATGAATGTCATAAGTATTTTGATAGTGATTATTAGTATAAATAGTTTTTTGATCTAAAGTCACTATAATTTTTTACATAAGAAGTAATGTACTTTAGTATCGACAAACGTCATATATAACAAGATTGATTATAAAATCGTTCACTGAGTATGCAATGAATTATACGGAGCACATGTTGCAAAAGAACCAAGTTCCCCATATTCCTTGTCCACGTGCCTACACGTTAACATGCATCAAAACACTAATCATGGCCGACGTAACCCTCTAATAGTCAGTGCAGGCCTCCAACCGGAGAAGTTCTCCAAGTGTGAGCTGATGCGGGGATATTCCGAAGTGTGTGACTTGATATAGAGACGTTCCTCGTTAATTAAGATGTTCCCAAAGTGTATGGTCCGGGCTGACCCGGCAGGTAATTAGAACTCATTCATATGGCAACAAGAAAATTCATGGATTCCCACAGAAACATCGTGATCTTGTAAACAAAAAAAAAACAAGGATAATTAATATCACAACGACCGCCACACAGTTATAACCTCGTCCGTTATTACAACAGTATTATTAATGGCATCACACTTGGTTAATTCGGCTAGTTAATTAACTCTCCTGCAGTTCTTGCGGATCTCCCCCTGAGATCCAGAGAGCGGGCTGATGTCCCCCATCTTGATCATGGCCGCCACGAAGTCCGCCGTGAACTTGCTCGGGTCAGTATCATATGCCTTCACCAGCGAGTCAGTCGATCCGCCGCTGAACAGCTGCTGGTCGGAGTGCAGCAGGCCCTTCTTGGCGACGAGATTCTTGAAATAGTAGTTGTCGAAGCTTGTCGGGGTTTGCAGGTCAAGAGGTGCCAAGCTGCCATCGCCGGAGCCCCGAGTCCTGGGACAACCGGACCTCCTTTCGGCGGCCAACGAAGCATCGATGTTGGTGTCGTTATAGATATGATCCCTGAAGGAGGTGCATCGAGCTTGGCCGATGGTGTGAGCCCCTACGAGCGCCACCATTTCCTGAGCCGAAAGCCCCTGCGCCGAGAACTTGGAGATGAGGCTGCCGAGGTTGGAGGTTGGAGGAGGGATGTTGTTGTTGGCCGCTGAGAGGCTCGCAGTCCTCGAATCCCTTCTCCCCAGCTTCACCTCCCAATTTGGCCCTCCAAGCTAGATTCAATGGATGGATGAGAATTATATCCTTCTATCTCAACTATATCTATATATATATTATAGTTTGGACAGTTACTTACAGTTACTACTGCATCTCTTGCAGTAATCGCTAAGATGTCAGCACAGGAGACCACACCGGGACAGGCCTTCTCCACTGCACTTTTTATGCCATCCACAACGTCAAATCCTCTAACTGAGTTTCTATTTGAATTGGCCGTCTTCTCCCCGGTGAAGCTGTTCGTGTCATCTAACAGCAGTGATCCGTCACAGCCCTATAATATATACATATAGCCGATCAGTTGGGTGTGGATATATAGATGTTAATTAGTTTTGACTATCATCGATTATGAATACTATTCTATCACATTAACGAAGCAATCGTGGAAGAAGAGGCGAAGAAGTGAGGCGCCCATGCGCTTCTCCCTTGAAATAGCAGATTGAACGACTGGCTTCACTGTCGAAAAGATGTTCGGGCATGAAGATGAATAGAAGGAAGTGTAGAGCTGCGCATTTATGCAAGCTATAGAAAGTAGTATGACGAGGAAAGAGGCATGGAACACCGCCAAGGAAGAAGCCATGAAGTATAGCTAGCTAGCTGTATCGTTAAGCTACTAATTCGAGCTTGTTTGGGATGAGAAGAGAGTTCCAAGTACTTGGGTTTATATAGGGGAGCATGCAGGGGATTAATTATATCACTTATCATTGCATGAAGGAAAAAGACATTCACACTGCAGGAGTGTAATTAAGCACGTTTGTATCGATGATATATTAAGGTAAAGATGCATGCTAAAAGTGAATTGCTTTACTAAAAAAGCATCGATCCATTACGAGTCTTCTAATTCCTTTAATTACCTGCCAAACGAATTAAATTTCAGGAAACAGAAAGAGGACTGTACACCTAACACCATATCATGTCTGCTTAGAAAAAGACTCGATCGGCAGTCAACCTCTGCCCCACTTTGAACTTCATCATCAGTGAGTAGCAACCCTAGCAATAAATATAGATGCTAAAGTGTTTCGGAGAGAAAGGAAGGAGTTGTTGGCGTTGTTGGGCCATGAGTTGAAATGCTCGTACAAGTAGTTAGATTTCACATAAGGAACTGGTAGAGAGGTTGACTTTTGTGTGCCAAGCAGGGAAACTTTTAGTATGAGTTTCAAACTCTCATTACATGGGAGTCAGTCCTACTTTTTACCATAGCACTAAATTCTTCTTTTCTATTGAATGACTACCGGATGATAGGATCCAATATTAAAATATTATTTATTAATTTAATTAAAATTATTTAAATTTAATTACTGGATAAACTTTAAAAGTCAAAACTCAGATTGAATTACGGGACCTACAATATATTAAATCAAAGATTTCTGAACAAGTTTAAATTTAATATATATCATTTGTCCCGTGGTTCAAGCTGAACTAAAAGTTATAATATCTCAAAGTTATAAATTGTAGTTGTAGCAACTTTGATTTTGTAACTGCTACATGTATATTAGTAAATTTTGAGAGGTCTTAACATCTAACTCAAACCACGGGACACACAATATCTCAAATTAAAGATCTCTGAATAAGCTTCTATTTGATATATTACGTGTCTCATAGTTCAATCTTAAGAAAAAGCTATAATTTCTTAAAGTTGAATTTATAGTTGTATCAACAAAGGTTTTGTAACAATTACAACGTGTATGTTGAATAAAATTTGAGATGTCATAATTTTTTACTCAAGTTGAATCATGAGACGCATAATATATCAAATCAAAATCATTCAAAAATCCTCGATTTGATATATTGTACATCCTGTGATTCAACCTGAATCATAAGTTAAGATATTTTAAAGTTAAATTTGTAGTTGTAGCATGTAAATTTGTAGGCTACAATAAATTGGATCCTAACTATTTTTTTTTCTCTCGACCAAGTAAATCAAGCATAAAATATTCTCCGTGCAGTAGAAAGTAAGAGATGTTGGCCAATAAGGAAGGTATCTTGACCAACATTTGTTCAAACGAAATATGATTCAAAGTAAAAGGTCAGCGCAGGGAAGCTGAGGATTACTTGGATATTGGGTAAGCTTTCTCAAATGCTTCCTGCTCTTTGCGACACAAGTCAAACTCATTGGTGTAGTAGTACATGCAGCCAGCATAGGCATCCATCTCTTTAGGAAATTTCTGGTGGAGCTCCTACAGCCTGCAGGAAAAATTGTGGCTGATCAACTATTCTTGGAAGAAAAACAATTCAGACAAGCAACAGTTCGGCGCACGGAATTAGTCTCCTTAAATTCATTTGAGATAATCCACATAGAAGAATTAAGACAGTAGACGATGAATTGGATCAAACAGTGAATGAGCATTCACTAACCTGTCAAGTGGTATATTCACATAGAACAACAAAGGCGGATGAAGTAAATCAATCAGCGAATGAGTATTTCACATAATATGTTAGGTGCTTTAACATTTGTTGATTGTTAGTGTAAACAACTTTTTCCCTAGTAAAAATGACCTCTTCTGCAATGTTGGGCCATTAGGAAACATATCATGTTTCTCCAGGCTCTCTTTGCCTCCTACGAGTAACCTCGTTGATTAATTACAGACGGCTCGCCCCTATGCCAATGCAGATGTGAAACCCTTACTTGAATTAGTATGCCTCTCCACCCAGGTAAAGCATCGTCATAAAATAAAATAAAAAGTCCAGAATCCATCTTGAGTTTCTATCAATTTGCACCTTGTCAGCTTTCTTTTTTTACTGATTGTTTTTTCCTATCATGCACATTCCAATGAGTGATGATAGTTGAACACCATCACTCAGGCATTTATAGTTGAACACCATTCTTTCTTTGCATTTTATTTCTTTGTCTGACTTCGGGTCAACCGTTGTCCCGGAGTTGACAATAATTGTTGTGGTTCGATGCTTGCTTTTACTTGGTCGAATTACGCCAAGTTTTAGTAATGTCTTTATATGCTTACTGAAGGCTTCCTTCTGCTGAGGCGTCAAATGTTTGAGCGGTCTGTCTTCAATAATAAAATCCGAATTTTTGATATCAAGATGGCAAAGTATTTTATTCTTCTCCCAATGTTGTAGGGGATTTTCCCCAATATATACTTGATTAGTTAGCTCCTTTAATAATGAGCTAAATTTTTGCTGGAAGTCAAAACTGGTCTTCCCGACTGAAAAATTGAGCATTTCCTCTATTGCTACTGCATTAATGGAGGGTAAAGTATTTATAGTTGTCAAATTTTTATAGAATGTTACCGTATTTCCTTCAATTCGTAATCCCCCATGCATGGCTCGTATAAAATTACAGCCGATTATGAGCTGAATATTATCTCCCAATACCATGGGAAAGTTGTAAGTGTATGGTATTCGGAAGACATTATCTCATATAGTCATTCTTCCTTGCTTCAGTTTCATATTAGCCTTTTGCTGAGAATTAATTTCGCTAAGGCTGACTTCAAAGGTATTTTGCTCCAGTGCATCTTTTGATACTGACCTTTGGTCGACACAGCAGGTTGTAGCTCCAGTGTCTAGTATTGCCTTTAGGGGGAATTTTGGAATCCCTGGGATATCAATTTCTATTGTCAGGTTATACAGCATATTCTTTACTAACCTTGGGCTTGGAGTTGTTGCTACGGTCTTATTGGTTGTTGTTTCGAGAAGCATCTTTTTAGCTTCCTCCTCTCCTTCTTCTTCCTCTAGGGCTTGGAATTCTGCCCTTAAGTCCTTCTCCAATAGCAATTCTTTAAATTATTTTTTATAATAGGCTACTTCCTTTTGTAAGCGCTCTATTTCTCCTTCGCACCAGGTAATATAATATCTTTGTTCTTGTATAAGATTTTGCGGAAAGAAGGGAGTAGGAGGGGATGGTGCTACTAGTACCTCTTTGTTGAAGTAATATGGCCCACATAGATTGCATGCTGTTATAGAACACTCGGGGCAATGTATTCTTTGTTGGAGTGTATACTGAAAGCCTAAGCTTTGTAAACATTCATTATGAATAAAGAATCACATTTGGTCTAATTATCTACATTTGTTTGTAGTTGTTCATTTAATTTATATTGTAGATAACATAGTATGTGGTGTCACATACAGAAGATGATGTTATCAGTACCTTATAAATTATAAACAGTAGCTCACGACCAGAATGGAAAGGAACAAACCATTAGAAGGTCGTAGTGTAATTAGGTATTAGTTTATCTTGACTATATAATTACACTAGTACACTCAGAGTGTATTGAGTAGGACCATTTGAGGTCGTTTCTTTTATACTGACTTTATAAAGGAACAAAGACCTCGGTTATTATGGAAGTGTGTGCTCTTAATCCTAATATAATAACAAGCACATATATTTGATATTTATTTCTTTAATTTATCAATGGGTGAGATTTAGTTCGATGAATCAATAAACCCGATAAATTGGGAAATGGTATCACTCATAGTGTGTGTTGTTGATTATAGAAGAAGCGTGTCCTAGTGATACTAGGTTGATAATGTCCTCGAGAGGAGCTCATAAAGATTGTCGTGTTAAACCCTGCGGTGGACTTAGTCCAGACGTGATAATAAGGTTGAGTGGTACTACTCTTGGACTTAGATATTAATTAAATGAGTTGTCGATAACTCACTTAATTAGTGGACATTCGATATCTTAAACACAGGGAGACTAACACACTCATAATAAGAAGGAGCCCAAAAATGTAATTTGGGATTGGTGCGGTAGTTCAATGATAGTTCTCTAGTGGAATGAATTATCATTGATAAAATTAAGTTGTGTGTTCGAGGCGAACATGGGATGCTTAATTTTATCGGGAGACCAAAACCAATTCCTCCTCTCGGTCCCTATCGTAGCCTCTTCTTTATAAGTATTATACCCACATATACCCACCTTCCTACTCACCTAGGTGGCTGACCAAGCTTAAAAGCTAGGGCCTAAGCTTGGGTTTAAGGTGGTCGGCCTAGCTGAACCCAAGCTAGTAGGGCCGACCATAATTAATTAAAAGAAAATTTAATTTTAATGTTTATTATTATGTGGAAGATTTAATTTAAAGAGAATTAAAATTAAAATATCTCTCTTGTAAAAAATTTACAAAGATTAAAGAAAGAGATTAGATCTCTTTCCTTATTTATAGATTGGAGAGATGTTTTATTTTCTCTTTAAAATTATTCACATGTTAATAAAATTAAAATTATAGATATTCTTTTATTAACCATGAAGAGATTTTAAAGAGAAATTTTATTTTTAAAATTTAGGAAACAAATAAGGAAAGTTTTAATTGTTGATTGAAACTTGTCGAATTTGTTCTATTGATTTGGTCCGCCATCATTGTTTAATTGGGAAATATTATTTTATTTTTCTCAATTAAATCATGTCAGAAATTAAGGAAAATTTATTGTAATTAAATTTCCTAATTTACCTAGGCGAAGGAATATAAAAGAGGGTGCCTTCATGAGACACAAGATCTATTATTCCTCTCCTCTTTTGTTCCTTGGTGTGGCTATCATCTCCTTCTCTTCCTCTTGTGGTGGCGAACCTCTCCCTCTCCCTTGGAGTTCTTGTGGTGGCGGATACTACTCGGAGAAGAAGAAGAAGAAGGAGAAAGCTAGCATCTCTTGGAGCTTGGTTAGTATTTTGGTTTTCTCCTTGGTGAAGCTTTTCTTTTGTGGGCGAACCTTGCTTGGAGGAGAAGAAGGTGGTTGGTGGTTTCTCATCTTGGAAGATCGTTGCCCACACAACGTCCGAGGTTAGAAGAGGAATACGGTAGAAGATCAAGAGGTTTTTCTACAAGGTATAACTAGTAATTTCTATTTCCGCATCATGCTAGTTATTTATGGAAATAATATCAAATACAAGAGGCTTACGTTCTAGAATTTCGAATATGTTTTTTCGAAGTTGTGTTCTTTTTTTTTTCTTTTCCTTGTGATTTGATTGTTCTCTTTGGTTAACCTAAAGTTATTTTAGGAAATTAAATATTAGCTTTCTATTAAAGGTTTTGTCTAGTCGGTGGTGGTTGCTCCCATATCCAAGAAGGCCATGTGCCTCGCCACGTCAGTACTGGGAACCTTTTATGGAAATTAATATTTAATGGAATTAATAACTTAAGGAGACTTGGGTCGAACGTGTTAAGTTCCGCAGGAGATCCAAGTCAAAACCTAAAAGAACAAATAGATTAAGTTTTGGATCAAACGTGTTAAGTTCCGCAGGAGATCCAAAATTTAATTTAAAAGAACACATGGTAGCTAGGAAAAGGTTCAGATCTTTGTACAAAATTTTTGTACAGAACCTATAGGCTTTCCGAGTAGCAACCAACATTCTTGCCCTTTGAAGAGTAGCCCTCTTACAACAGCCACATGTTGTAAATTGTGGAGGTAGTTAACTTCCAATCATGGAGGCAGCTTGATTGTTAATCAGAGACTTTTATCTGCAACCTGTAACCACCATCTACCTGTCCCAACATATATATAGAATCGTCCATATCATCTTCTCCTTCAGATATACTATATATAGCATCACTTTGGTTCTCCCCTTCTTGGACAGATAGGATATCACAATCTTCTGGGATGTCAGCTACTCAAATATTGCTACTCTTTTGATATTTCTCTTCTCATTGGGACATTCTCGAGCAAAATATCCTTCCAGTCTGCATAGTTAGCATTTACACTTTTTGTTTCTGACTAAGTGCTTTCTCTTCTCGATTCTTGCATGTGTGTCATGTGGCTTTCCTTTGTATGTTTTTGATTGCTTTAGTCCTAACCTTTTCTGTCCTTGATTTTTATAATAGCCAGGTATAGGAATTTGACTGCAAAAAAAGAGATTTTTCAGTGACCTTTTGAAGACTACATCCTTGCATTCTTGCTCCAGAAATTTATGCGCGAAAATGACTCTTGGGAACACTCCACTGTTAGGCCAGGATACTTTTCATCAAATGCCCCTTTAATTCGATTGCCTAGATCTCTTGACATTTGAACCAGAATTTTTCAGAGAGCTCTGGTCCAGCATAGAGTCTTCCTGTTTAGGCAGCTAATCGCATGTAATCGTTGATGTACTAGATAATGTTTTTTACATTATCACAAGAAAGTTTTTCAAGATCTCTATATGCTATCTCTTGGATAATAGTGGATCCTTGGACGGGATCTTCTGCAGAAAATACTCTTCTCATTTGGGATAGGATACTCTGTGTTCCTTCTCTTCCTTCTCCAGTTTGGGTGAGAGCCTCATATTCCGCTGGATAACTCATCCGCCATTGTACCCATGTTATCTTTTCTATTTCTCCCAATAAATTTTCTATAAACTCCACCTTATCCTTTGTATCTGTAAAAACCTAATTTGAAACATAATTCCGTTATAGATTCCCAACGAGAAAATGCATCATCAAACAATCCCAATTGCTCTGGGATAACAAATAAGGCCCCACTTTGCTGCTGGGCCGATGGTAGTGTCCACAACTCATTATTTATTCCTCCTCGAAATTTTGCCTTCGGGGGTTGTTCATAGATGGGCTGAAATGCATACGGGCCTTCTTGAGCTCTTGCAGGAGGATATCCTAGTGGTCCCATTGTCGCATCTTGAGGAGGTCGATATAGTGATATAACAGTGCTTGTTGAATAAATTTGTTGTGATTCATTAGGAGTTTCTCCCAGTAATCGTCGTAAACTAGGGTATTCCATCTCACACCCTGCTGCTAGTAAATGAGATGTATTCTTCCCATCACCTTCTGTTGCGAATGGATTTGTCCATAACTCTGAGTCATAATCATAAGAATCCCATGTTGGTGTTGGCCAAGGGGTTGTGATAGATGTCATATATTGCATGTGGTCAAGAAAGTCATCTTCCATATCAGGATACCGAGGAGTAGTTTCCATGGACCGGAGAACAACGGCCCCTGGGCTTGTTTCTCCTGCATAGGCTTGCTCCAGGGTAGTCTGAGGAAGTTCACTTTCCTCGACAAGAACTGCTGCAGCTTCCTTGGGTAATAGTTTCTTGAAAATCTTTGGAGTCTTAGATTCTGCTGGTTCATCGTCCCATGATGGTGCTGGTAATTCTAAATCTGGGAGAGGGGTTGGTATGTCATAATTAACATAGTAATCAAACTTACCACTAGGTTCCCCAGGGTATCCCATCTTCCTTTTGATGTCTTGGATGAAGAGGTTGGTTTTTGCCGTTGGGAATTTAAGCTAAAGCCTTCAATGCTTCTGTCAGTTGGAGTCAAGCTTTGTACTTCATAGATATCTGCCATAACAATATGTTCTAGAATAAGTTGGGCAACACAATCTCCTTTATGAATATAGACGTTTCGATCAGAGTGATTAAAGGCGAGGATTTTGACTTCTCCCATGTAATCACTGTCGATGACTCCAACTCCAATATCAAGACCAAGCTTAAATGCTGCACTTGATCACGTGGCTATCCTACCATAGGTTCCCCATGGTATCTCCATACTGAGGCCTGTTGGGATTAGTTTACGGCCTCGGGGGGTGGGAATTGTGCATTCTTCACTTGCAGCTAAGTCTAGTCCTGCAGCACCAGAAGATTTTCGAAAAGGAATAACTGCAGAAGGAGAAAGTTTGTGTACCAGTAAGGATAGCTGATGTCTTCAATATCCGGATTAGTAGGGATGTCTACTTCCTCAAAAACACCATTTGCTCTTTCAATTAATATTGCTATTAATTCTTAAAGAAATTCTCCCACCTTCAGATTATTACTATTGACTTCAGACGACTGCATAGGAATTATTACCTGAGTGGGTTTAATAACCCAGTTCAGGCCTTGTAAACTTTGAGTTGATAAACTCCGTCCTGGTAGTACTTTTACCCCATGTGTAGTTAAGTAGTCTACTACTCCCTGTATTTCATAAGCAAAGGCCACATTAGGGGTATTGGATAGTCTACCAACCAATCCTCAAGTGATTAGGAGGTTTGCTTCTCTATTTTGCAATGCTTCATAGCCTTTTGTTAATATAGAAATTTGGATATTTCGGAAGAAGCCTCCAATAGTAAGCATTGTCTCAGGAATAACATAGACCATCTGGCTTCCTTGGGTGAGGTCCACTTCCATAGTGGCTAGAATAGCCTGATCTCCTTGCCACCTATTGTCTCGGAAGACAATTAAAGTCATTGTGCCTTCTCGTTGCCTATAAAGGATTTGTATATGTACCTGGAGTATTCCCAGATGTATGTATTGCATATTGCTTCTTTGAAGTTGATTGAAGCTTTCTTCTTGGATAAAGCTTCTGTCTAGTTGATTCTCATCAGTTACTAGTATGGCTTCTTCTGATCTATGGATATATACACGGAGGTTGGCATCATTCCTTTGGGAATGATATAACACTTCAACTAGTACAAGGGATGCTTTTTCTTGCATGGACAATTAGAGTTGAGCCTGAGGGTCAATCTGCTGTTCTAGAGTATGATTTAGGGCTTCCCTTCCAGTAAGGCGCCTATTTATTCTGCCTTGCAGCTTGTCTCGTGTTATGCAGTCTTCTCTGGTTTCTTCGATATTCCCTTATTTGGTCTTCAAAAAGGGGAATAGAGGGTACCTGATGCTGTTCTATAAGGGATCTTGATGTCATTACTTCTTTAGCTTCGCTTGCTCTTCCTTTAGGGTCTTGTAGGGGTCCAGAAATACACGAAGCTTGCCTTGCTTCTCCTTGGCCTTTGATGGTCCAAGACATAAAGTTTTCAGCCTTTCTATTAGATCTTTAAGAAGTGGGGTTGTAACAGCGTCCCTTTTGCCTGCAGCCTTTAACTCAGTTTGTATTTCCCTCAATGATTCAGCTATTTGAACCAGAAGTTGGATCTGTGCAGAAATACTTGGAGATCCTTGATAGTCGCTTGGCTTTGCGAATCTGACGAGTGGAGCTTCTAGTTGGTCAATTGCAGATATTGCCTCTCGATAAGAAGCAGTGTTTCTAGTGATTATGTAATTACTCATAAACTTCTTGAATAAGACGGTTCCTTCCTGATATTGCTCACACAGACGTGCCCTCGGACTTATAGCGGCCTTCTTGCCTTCTGCCAAGTTAGGATCTATTTTTTTGCAAGGCCAGGTTGCATAATACCAACTACTCTTAAAGTTTCAAAGATCTAGAGATGATGAAAGTAATCATTAAATTCTCTAAAAATGATAGTAATTCTGTCCCACACTAGCCAATTCGACCCTACCCGAGGGCTATTAAATTCTCTAAAAAGAATCAATCCTCAGTGCATGTCAGATTGCATTATTTACTCCGAAGTCCAACATTTCCATCATAATGACTTTCACCAACCAACATACAACATCACGAGCAGCCCGTTGCTACATATTGTAATTGTTCCTCTTTCCTCAAATAGAAACTGCAGATCTATTATCTTAGGGTAGAGACACTTGCTGGAAGAATCCAAAGTTATTGAGCATGCAGCAGTTGTAGATGCCAGCCAAGATTAAACCTTTCAGGAACCAAGTAACTGGCATATATAACCACTTGTTCCTTAATTTTTTTATTTGTATAAGTGCTATACTGCTGAGCCATGTTCCATTTTTTTAAAAACATTTTTACTGTGGTCCAAAAGGTGGAATTTTGAACCTAGTTTCGTATCAATGGTAAAATGCACAGCATAAAAAAAAATGTCATCTTGCTGACAAGCGAATTACAGAACTATATAAAGGCCGCCAGTTGGAGAAACTATACGCGGAACAAGTACTCACAGATTTAGGACACAGCTCGTAACCTGGCGACCCTTGTCGAGGCATTTCGCCAGGTTAGGGTCCTTCTTCTTACACTTGAGGAACGCCAAGTTCTCGACCCGGCACCGCGCAGAGATGTGCTTGGAGGCAGCCGTGAGCACGGCCGACGCGGGGATCGGCTCCCCAGACGAATCGAAGATGACGCCGATCTCGCCCTAACTGCCCTTGAAGTAGAGGCCACTTTAGAAGGACCATTGGTAGAGGGTTGAAATTCGGCTACGATCCATACCTTTTTCTTCTGATTTCACGCTCGTGTGGAGGAAGCCTGCCGACGGAGGAAAGCCTCGGAAGCCGCCACTGCCGCGATGTTCCTATTCCGGTGAGGGGTTGGTAAGGCGAAAAGTTGCAAGTTGGGGGAGTCGGCCTATTGGGCCATGTTTTGGGCCAGAAAAAAGGCAGAAAATATAAATTTTGTATAAATTAAATTACAAACATAAAAAATGTAAAAGAAAATCTATATTACCAAATTATATAATAAATACTATTAAATTAAAATATAAAATTCATATAAATGTTATTGATCTCTAAATTTAAACTTATTTGATTTTTTTATATTTTAAAATTTATTTTACTAATTAATGAATTTAATAATAAAAAAAAAGTATTTATGTATTTTTAAAATGTATTTATCTTTATAAATTTAATAAAAAATTATTAATTAACATAATTTATTTATAAATAGGATTTAGGATTTATTTATTTAATTTAATAAATTATTCAATTTTTTTATTTAATTAACATTTTATATATTAAACAAATATAAATAAAATTTTCCTCTCTAAATCAAACACCAGTAAGTTACCTCCCAAATATAAGCACTATTTTAATAGATTCAGTTGGCATTTTATTTTAAATGCTGGATAATAAAAAACATGGCCTCTCGTGACTGTCTCACACCAATAAGAGAGTTCATGGGATGCACGAACCAACCCTCAAAGTTGACTATGTCAATTGTTTATAGATAACAGTTGTAAAGTCGACAGATAAACAAGAGGGAAAAAAGAAAATTATCGAACGATACTTCTGAATAAATTATATACAGATGAAAAAAAAAAATCTAAATATTTACAAAATAATCTCATGTTGCCCATAACCTAAAAATTTGGCTCGCCTACTGATGTCGTCGTAAATTAGAAATATCAGAGAGAGAAGTTAGAACCATGGGTGCCATGTTGGATCCATCATGCAAAGATTCCTCGGTTCCAAGGCTGCTTCTACTAGATCGGTCGCACCTCTTTGTACAGACTGTGGCAGGTCAGTAGTATTGTCATCCTAAACAAGAGTCACCGTCAAATAATGCTATGTCAAACGCTAAAGAACAATTCAATCATAAGAATCGAATGACAGGCTTAAAAGTTATACCTCTTCGGGAAAACATTGTGGCGCTATTGATTTAATACGTGAAACGACATTCTCAACATTGGTCGCCACTTTCTGCTCGAAGTCCAGCTGGTTGACCCCTCCTGCAGCAACTGTGGCAGGTGGAGTTCCTAAGGGCCTTCTCCATGACCAAGAAAGAAGCTCATCTCTAAAAAACATAGCAAGATGATGCCATATATGATGGCTTTGCTGCACATCGAAAATTAACATATCATAGAGTTGAGGTGAAGTAAGCGAATTCCATCACATATTTACCACAGTATAAGTACTCAAAGCATTGGGATGAAGAAACGAGAGCTACCTTTGGCGAGATTATTGACTGAGCAGCAGCACAAATTGCAGATACAATGAGACCCTCCACCCCAAACTGAGAGAAGAATGTTTGCATATTTCTTGTCAATCTGAAGGGTACTGGCTCATTGAACTCAATCATTCCATTCGCATCATAAGCTTCCATGACATGAAGAGGAAAGGAGATCAGTTTAAACTTAAAATGAAGGTGAATCATTTCTATTAAGTCAAGATGACAAAAAGATCTTACCAGGATGAAAATCCGTTTGAAATATCTTGCCAGTATTTTTAGCAAATAGAATCTTATTGGGAGATCTGCCACCAATCTGTAACATGTACGATATAAGGCAAGAGAGTGCCAGTTGGACAGCAAATTGTTTCTTGAATGTCCAAAAATGATTGCCACTTGGGAGAGTCTTGTACATGTATTGAGAAAATATGTTATCATTCACCACATTTTTTGTAATTTCATTATATGCCTGTAAGCGCAACTCTAAAACTGCTTCAGGTGTGACATGCCCCGAAATGGCTTGGTTAAGATGTTCCTTAAATAAAGTAATGGGGATATCAGCCTCCCTATTATGGCGTGCACAATTAATCTCATAGACCTCAAGAAATGTACTATACATCAAGTCATCTTCCACCATTCGTACCTGAAAAGCAACAATCAGTTCTGGTACATATATCAACAACTTGTTTGCATGCAAGATGAAGCAAGAAAATTTTGCAAAACATGTGAACTGATCGAACATGTGCATAAGAGTAATTGTTCATGCAAATAAACAAAATGAAGTGCAGAAAGTGCTGTTTCACCTGTGACCAAACAGGTATTATTATTGGTGTATGAATAGTTAGATGACGGCGCCTTGATTCCTTGTGCTTATCAAACATCCTGTTAAGTACACGAAATATCTGAACCATACGCTCATCACTCTTAGCATTTGGAGTCAATGATGTCTGAACAATGAAATGGCGCTGGGAACCATCAGATCCTATTAGTGTCAAGCGGCGGCAGCTGCTTCCATGCCTCCGCACAATTGGAATATCTGCCCCAACCCTGTCTAACTTAACTGTATGATCAGGTGCAACTTCCTGTAACAGAACAATAATTAAATATACAACGCTAACAGAGTTAACAATCAATCAAAAGAAAAAAATTCAATTGTGATCTTAACAAATTTACACGGACCTGGTCAGTGAAATACTGTCCTGGCATTTCTACATCGACAACATGGTAATCATGCAATACTTTACTTTCTTCTTCAAGTTTCAAGATAGCAGGAAACCTGTCTTCAACATTACTCTGAAGAATATTCTTCCAATGCTTCAAACGTTCTGTTAATTCAGAGAGAGTCGCAGGAAAGGTTGCCGCTCTCTCTGGATCAAGATCTCGCTCAAATTCTAGTTTATACTCTCTTACAAATTCAACATGCTTGTTCACAGCGTCTGCTGAAAAACAGGCTCTGCATACACCAGAAAGCTCCTTTTTCAAAGACTGCGGCACCTCACCAGTTGTTGCTGTAGGATACTTGTAACAACGATGAAGCAACGCATTAACAACTGCTAGTAACCGTTCTTCAGGAAGCGGCACAAATCTTGAACCAATTTCAGATAGTAAAACCTGAACAAATAGAAATGTCATAATCAGAATACTCCAAAACAAATTGTCCAACCTAGTTAACATAGTAACACAGACCCATAAAACCATCTCAAAACTGTAATAGGCACACCTCTCATCATTTCAAAACATTTATCTTGAAGTGTATAATAATCCCCAAAAAAACTTGTTGCTTGTTATAATGGAATAAGTACACTAGTTGCAAATGTTCCAAAAGTTTACAGCAAAAATTGTGCAATTCTAAAGACAATCAGTATCTGTTAACAACCATGATCATACCAAGGCAGTTGCTACTTAAATTGATCGCATAACAAGCATGTGAGCATACAACAATAGCAACAGCAACAACAATCAAGAGAGAAATAAAATATTTTGATAGTGGAATAAGAAAGTACAATAAGAAATTGAAAGAGAAAGCACCAACCTATAAGTTACTTGTAAAAACGAAGAAATCTCTAAAAGTATGCAGTAGCCTAGAAGGCCAAGGGAAAATGGGTAACGAGGGGAAAACAAGGGATCTTACCCAAATAAGATACATTAAAGATGAATCTAATAAGATACTAATGAAGGATGAGGAAATAAAGGAGCAAGAGAAGAGGTATTTTTATTACCTTTTTAATGAAGAGTTAGGTGACTAACTTATCTTAGGAAATGTCAAAGCGATATAGAAATTTAAATTTTTATTAGAGAATTCAAATTTCAAAAGTACAATGGGCGTTAAATGGGATGATATTCCAATAGAAATATGGAAGAGCCTAGGGAACTAACGTATTGAATGGCTTACGAAGTTATTCAACTAAATATTGAAAATGAAGAAGATACATTATCAACAGAGGATAAGTATTTTAATCCCCCATATAAGAAAAAAGACGTATAAAATTGTGAAAATTATAAGGGTATCAAATTAATGAGTCATATTATGAAACTTTGAAAATAAAAGTGAGATAAAAAGATTAAGGAGATCAAAGTGATCGAAAATTAATTTGAATTCATGTCTGAAATGTCAACAATATAAGCTATACATCTTCTTAGACAACTAATTGAAAGTATTAAAAAAAAATAAGACTTACATATGGTATTTATTAACCTAGAAAAAATTCTGACATAATTCCAAGGTAAATAATGTGAACAATTTACAAAAGAAAGGTGATAGCAGCGCATATTGAGATAAGTAAGGATATGTATGATGATGATGATGATGATGATGATGTAAATGACAAGATGAGGATTCCAAGTAGATTAACTGAACCATTTCCTATAAAAAAAATGGTTAGATCAAAAATCGGCTCTAAGTTCATATCTTTTTATACTAATTATGAATGAACTCACTAGACACATCCAAAATAAGTTATCATGATGCATGTTGTTTACAATGATATTGTTTTAGCCGATGAGACTCTTAAAAGAGGAAGACTACGTTTGGTAGGAGGAAATCCACCTCTTAATGTAATCAAGATTATATTACAATATTAATTATTTTATTTGATACAATTTTAAAGCTTTAATATAATGTAATCTAGATAACAAAAGATAATAAAATTTTGTAATCTGGATTACAAGTCCAACACCATGTACGAGGTCAATGTTTAAGTAAAATTTAAATGTCAAATATACCCCTAGTTCATTTTCGGCATCAACTGATCATTACGAGGTTGTCGACCGCTGTCGCTGCCTCCGGTAGAGGTGGGCAGCCATCGCCGCTGGTCGTCGCCTCCGGCAAAGGTCACAAGATATTTTTATCATTTTATAATAATACGAATTACATTCCTTATAAAAAATAATAGACACTAAACAAAAGAATCCTTGTAATCAAAGATTACATACATTACATTACCAAATGTATTAATGTAATCAAGATTATATTACATTGCATTACAAAGTTTATTACATTATAACCAAATGTATCCGAAATGTTAAGCTCGAAACATGGTGGGAGATATTTGAAGTTGAAGGTGTTAAGACTTAGTAGAATAAAGATAGAATATATGAAATTTAAGTTTAAATAGCATGATCCATATAGTCGACCTCTCTTAATGGAATAAGGTTTGATTGTTGTTATTTCCTTAATAAAAGAGAAAAATGAAAAAGAAAAAACAACACTTGAGAACAAAGAGGATTGGAGGGAGATGATTATGATGGTGAAAATGTTGAAAAACGAAATACAATAACTCTTCTATGCCACATCTCAACCTCTCGATTTCTCTATAGTAGAAGATTCTTTTCTTTTTGTGGTGTTTATGATGCACTGGGTTTCATTTTTTGATAAAATGGACACAATTTTCAATTGCCTGGTGCCTGCATTTATTTAATAGGCTATATTTGATTTCTAATGAGTTTTTGTATTTCCTTTTTCAAATTCCTTAAACTATAATGTACAAAATTTATAGAATCAAATAGGGCGTCATCCTTCAAATTATGATTCAAATATAATCCTACAACATGCAAAATGGATAAAAATTACATGCAAAGCTAGAAAAGATTCCAACTGTCACCAAGTCATTCTAGTTTACACCCTTTGACCTCATAGCATGTGAGGATGTGATGTACTTTGGTAGATAAAAAGTGGAAGAAAAACAAAGGTCTTTGAGAACGATCCTAGAGTTAAACCTCACCTCTAATTCACTGGCCAAGTTTTGATGTTTGTTTCTAAGAGTCTCCATTATATCTTTTGCTGCATCAAAAGCACTTGCGACAGAAGCCACCCAACCAAGTCCGCCATTGCGTCTTAAAGGAATATGAGCACCTTCAGCAGAAATTGGATTTTGTGGAGTTTGGTCCTGCACACTATTGGCATTACCTTCCATAGTTCCAGATCTTTCAGATTCTTGTCCTTGAGAATTTACACCATCATGTGAGCCAACACTAGCAACAAGAGAACCTTGATGTGTCTGAATTTCTGATGCAACACTGAGATGAGAGGTCCCTCGTTGATTACCATCAACCAAGCTTTGTGAACCAGCATTATTTGCCATTGCAACTTGTTGCATTCGCTGCTGAGCTAATTGTAGCCTTCCATAATCAGATTTATTAGCAACATCACGACGTTCCATTAGATAGGTACGTAACCAGTAATACAAGGCCTGAGAAAGATTTCAAAACAAAATTTCAATAAAGGTATCTTATCAATGAAAAATATCAATAATTTCAAAAATGTACAGTCTATTTGAGATTGACCTGAGGAAAAACTTGAGCGACTTTCATAAGAACTAGCTTGCAATGAGGAGCTTCATTTCTTTGTAAAGAAAGCAAAAGTTGTGGTATCCAAGAAAGCCAAACCCAATGTGGTAACTGGTCCAAATACTTATCCAATACCTTCCCGACAGATTCATTTGGTGTATCAAAACTAAGAAGGTATAGAACACGTGCCAGATGGCTGCTCGAATTGGAAACACCATATTTTATGCCTTGAAAGAAGCAGCTCACAGCGTACTCTAACCACAACTCATCACGTGTCTCCTTGTAAACCTGAAAGAGGAAAGACTGTAACACTTCTCACAATATCTATGCATAGATCAAAGCACAAACTTGACATACCATGTCACAGTAGTTTCCCCAACTTATCCATCCTTTTGGCAAATGCTTAAATAGACTTATGGCATTGGAATATGCAAGATTAGCATTCTCAGAGTCATTCATTTTTAATAAGAAATCACCTTTGATGCGAAATATTTCTGCTTTGTGTTTTACAGGAAAATATTCAAGATTAGTATTATTGATCAAATTAAGACCATTGATTAATTCTCCTCTTGTTTCCAAGTAAGCCTTTGCTTGCTCTCTTATCTTGACAAATGCTTCCTAAAAAATTAAACAAAGAGAGTTTGACACTAAAAGAGATAAGTATGGAATATCATAACATCCATTAGCAAAAATTACCTGCACTTCCATTGTAGAAAGACCGTACATCTTGTCCAAGATTTTTACACATACATCATAGAGCCCTTGCTTACGAGCTACATGAGCAAGTTTATTAACATTCCAAGCCTTATCACGATAACCAAGATGATGAAGTTGTGGATTGGTCTGAGAATAGTCTTTGAATGCATCTATCACAACATTATACATCTCATTTCTCCATTGCAGTAGTTCATACCAAACAGACATGTTATCCCATTCATTAGGCGTGCGCAGTCTCCAAGTCTCAAGGATATCTTTGAGCTCACCGTATATATTGCTTATATTGCCACCTGAACTTCCCGAGGGTTGTTTATTCCCATTTGCAATGTCCAAAAGTATTCTTGTAGATTCTTGAACCTCTACTAATTGCTGAAACTGCTGCAACAGAGGTGTTCGAGACTGAACAGAAAATTCAGGCAACTGCCACCATTGCTCCAATGCAAGGTCAACTCCTTTGGCCACGATGTTTTCAGCTTCACTGGCACCACTAGCATTCATGTCATGAAGAGAAAAAAAGGCTTGAACTAGACGATACTTAGGGGTCTCCTCTACTTGAGCCTTAGAAATCACACTCTCTTTCAAATAAGTCCAGTCAGGAACCTTCCACAGGCAATCAAGAAGAATTTCATAATTTTCTATACTCTTGCCAAAATCAGCCAAGGCATCCCATTGACTTAACTGACTAGCACAGGAAAGCCATTGCTCTTCCCAAAGACACATCTCTGCCTTAGGAACAATGTTGTTGTATGTACCTTGTGTTGCTTTGATCATTGCCTGGTGAAAAAGATTTTGTGCCCGCTGCCAATAACCATGTTGAACCAGTGATAATCCAAGTCTTGTTTCAGAAGTAATTGATCTTCTTTTCCACAATCCACACCTCATATCTTCTTCATTAAGAAGTCGATATAGTTCTGCCAGTGATTCAGAACATTTAGCCTCATTCATGAACAGCATGACATGACTCTCTAATAAAGCTAATGAAATATGCCAAGCATTATAAGTTTTTCCAATATATTTGATAAGCTCACTCGGCATCCTTGGTTGTGGGTGGCTCAGATGAAGCCCTTCAAGTAGGGCTTGCACAACATTAGGTCTACTACCTTGCTGCTTTTTGTGGTAATCCTTTGACAACAGAGTTATCATTGGTTTGGCAAGTGCA
This sequence comes from Zingiber officinale, assembly GCF_018446385.1. Taxonomy (NCBI): domain Eukaryota; kingdom Viridiplantae; phylum Streptophyta; class Magnoliopsida; order Zingiberales; family Zingiberaceae; genus Zingiber; species Zingiber officinale. Next base: position 26,547,260 of record NC_056001.1, on the reverse strand, counting down.
ACTTGTTCATCTTTCTGTAAAGTCACCCAGACAATGGGGAATATTAAAACCCACATGTGATATGCAACATTAGCATCCGCATAAGACAGTTCTCTCAGGGGGGTGACAAGATCAGCCACCTAAACAAAGAAAGTTATGGATGGAATAAATATAGAATAAGGATCCATAGATTTACAAAGTTGAAGGTAAGAACATAGCAAGCAAAGTTGCAAAAATGTGAAGTTCCATATAGGGAAAACAAACCTGAAGTCTACACATTTCAGACAAAAAATGTGCATGTCTAGACACAAGAGAGTCAAAAGTAAGGGAACCTCCATCTGTACAATCTGACGAATCAGATGTGTGCTGGACGTTATACATCTCAGGAAAACTTCCTGATGCCATTACTGGTGGTACACGTGCTGAATTTGGTGCTAGCATGATGGGCTCTTTCTCTACTAAGATCGCCAACAGAAGGTCAAGGGCCTGTTTTAGCCAAAAAACATCACTTGCAGCTTCCCAGTCCTGATTTTGGATGATAAAATGCAATCTGCTAAAAAGAGATTTAGGAAGTGATTCATGATACAGCATGAAAAATCTTTGTCTAACTACTGGATCTTTGGCTCTTAGACCTAACATAAACTGCCTTTCAACCTTCTGGAACACTTCCTGGCAAAGGAGCAAAGGATACCTGCTATGAATCAAAAAGATTAGGCAACAATAAAGGCATAATATATATGGACAAGAGAATAAATTCTAAGTTAATACTTTTTCGAGTCTGCACAAAGTTCATAGAGAAGTTGTAAATATTTTCCATGCCATTCTTCTTGTGAAGCTGCAGGAAATTTTTTCCATTCAACTAATGATAGCTTTTGCATATAGGAAACTATCTCCTTTTGAGTTAGAGCTGAACTTGATGCACTAGAAGAGGAATATTTGTAATCATCTTCAATCCACACCTTCACCGTGTCAAGGACACACAAAAGCACACTGCAATCTGTAGCCTTCTCAGAAAGCAGAGCTTGCAGAATTTGACATATTAACCTTTTACACTCATGTGACTGCATGACTCTTTCAGTTACAAGGTTCAAGAGACATTTTATGTTTGAAATGGCAGAAGATGAGTCGACTGCTGAACGTGCATTGATTAATGGATCAACCTCTGCCCGTTGTCCCTGCAATATAAGCCACATTGTTCTTTTGATCAGCATCAGTATGATCAACTCTAATCAATTCATGCTTGATCTAAGGGATCATCACATGCTCTAAGAATGTAGCAATTCTCATCAAGTAATGAGCCCAATCTAACATCATTTGATAGCCTAAACCTCTTTGCTTTCTATTGCAATATCTACATAAGCTAAACAGCAGCACAATGACCCTTCAGATGTTACATCTATGAGTCTCAGGAAATTGAAAAATGAAGAACATGGAATACCATAAAAACATAGTCAATTAATTCTTTATTTTTACGCAATTACGTACTTGTCTGATATGCGAACCAGAAGAGCTTCCCATATCTCGTGCTAAACGCTGAAGTACACGAAGCAGCATAGGAATGAATGGATCAATAAAGTTCTTCTGAACTTCAGTCAAAGTCTTAACAACAAGGAGAGCAAAAGTAATCATTGAGTTAGCATTGCTAGTCTCCAGAGATATTTGAGGAGCTGTGACTGCTGCTAGATGTTTCTGTACAAGCTCTCCAGCCCTTTGATATAGTAACTTAACCTCCTGTGGTGTACCAGACGCTTCAAGTGAAAAGGTAGTAAATACCATTTTGAGCAAGGTACAAAGAGATTTTCCAACATCCAATGTTTTACTGTTGAAGCAAGGCTCCAATATCTGTAAGACAGAAATTGAAAAAGTTTAGCGCTTCTAACAAATTTCATTTAATTAAATATATGTAATGAGATACCTGTGAGATATGATTTATGTTGTTGCGGATGAATATACGTGGCTGCTTCTCCAAGACCTTGTTCATGACATCAAGCCCCTGTGCAAGAGCTGTTGCTGGATCTTTGGATTGAGGAGCCTGTGGAGATGGAAGTTGTCCAAGCAACTTTTCTAGATAGTTGAACTTAACATTCGCATTTGGCCACACCTCCAAAGCTTGAGTCAGTAACTCCAGAGTTTGTTTATACATAGAAGTTGATTCTTTATCCTTAGATTCTATCACCAAAGCAACCTATTTGGAAAAAACAGATGAGAAACTGAGATTAGAAATGAGGGCAGCTGAAGTAGACATGTCCTGCAACAACAATGGATCTCACCAATAATGTAATATATTAAAGGTATCCTATGAAATCAAACTATTAATACAACCTCATATTCTAAATAAAAAACAATCTCAATCTTACACATCCATTTTGTTAAGTGCAAATAGCACCAAATAATCGAACCTCAATTTTGATGTTGACAAAGAGTTTAAAGTTAAGCCCTTGAGAACTGATATAGGTGTTAAGTGTACAGGTCACTTGATAGGAAAACCCTAACAAGTCAATAGACTGGATACTAAGCAAAGTCTTAATAGATCAAAGGGCCAAACACCTGGCAGAGGAAGACCAAATGGATTGTCAAACCGGACGTCGGGGAGGACAGACTTAATGGACCGGACATCGAGTCAAAGGAAGTCCTAGTGGATCAGGAAATTTGACATTAAGCAAAGGAAGCCCAAACAGTTGATCAACTGGACCGAATGTTTCGCAAGAAAGATAAGGTAAGTTTAGGAGAGGACCTTCCGAACAGAAGGTTGCAAGGCGTGTCTCGATCTTGGGATGAGGGTAGTCTTGTTAGTCGGGCATTGATCCAACTAAGGAACCAATCCATCCATTGTTATTATATATTGTATATTGTGCTAGCTCTTTTTTTGTAGGATAACCATGTTCAGGCGACCGAAATGTACGTTCGGCCGAAAAATCGTGTTCGGTAGTTGGCAGCCTATGTTGATGTGACAACAGTTTCGCTCAGAATGTTGACATGTCTGGTGACATGACCTGGATAAGCTCCAGGATGTTGATGTAGCATGGATAAGGTTCGAGATGATGATGTGGCAGCTGATATGTCAAGGGATAAGCATTGGAGAGCTAACGTGGCGAAAGGAAAACAACACGAAGCTAATGCGGCAAGCATTCAAGCTATGTTGCATGGATACGGGTATGGGTATTGTATTGGACACGACACGGATATGGCAATACAGAAAATTTTGAAAATATAACACATGATACGGCTAGGATACGGCAATTATTAAAAAATATAAAAATATCATATATATATATATAGTATTAAAAATTAAAAATCCTAGATAGAAAACTATATTACATCAATCATAATATCCATTACAAACAAAAAATAAACATAACAAAATATAAAACACCAAATCCATCTTAAACAAATAAAAAAATTTAAACATCCAAAACTAACACTGCTTTTCATCATTAATTAATTTATTTATTATTTAGTCCTTAGAAATTTATTATTTTTCAATTTAACTCTTGCAACCTTTAATTTTTTACTATTGAGCTCAAACGTATCTGGAAACGTATCCCCATCCATGTCCTAGCCTTATCCGACTGGTAAAACTTTAAAAAAGTCAATGACACAGTTTTTGCCATCTGACACGCATATATGCGTGTGGTGCCCGTGTCTATATTGTCCAACACTTCAACAAAAAAAAAAACAAATTGGAGCGTCCATGTTACACAGCATTCAAGCAACCAAAAATAGATCAAGCGCGATAGGAAAGACCTAGTTAGCAAATGAACCTGGACAAGAAGATGGCGTGAACGGGGTTTAACGACCGAACCTGTTGTTCGATCGACCCAAAACTAGATCTGGATCAGTTTATCGAGCCGAATAAATTGTGGATCGGTCAATCGAACCGGGGTAGTGGACCAAGTAAACGAACTTGTCTCATTTGTGTTGTGTTTTAATCTTTTTGCTATGTTCTGATTTTCAAAAGAAAAGTTTTAAAATTAAAATTACAAGCGATATTCACTCCCTCTATCGTTATCTTTCGGTCCTACAATTGGTATCAAAGCGATGACGCTCTAAATTAGTTTTACCACCATTCGAGTTTCAAATCTTAAAAATTCTTATTTCTTTTGTTTATCGTTTTTTCAAATCTCTTATAAATCTTATTAATATTCGCTTTTATTGCTCTACTTACCTAAGACCTTAAAAAGTCTTGGAGAATCTTTTTTGTCTCAATTTTGCAAACAAAGAAATGGCCCATCAAGAGGATATAGTATTGTTTGTCCTCCCCTATTCAAGGAGATCGATATGTGGATCGTGGTAAATAAGGGATTCACACTATTTGTCCCACTAGAATGGGAAAAGTGGACAGTGGACACTAATATCAAGAAGAAAGCTTAAGTCGACGCCCAAGCCGTAAGCACCCTACAATGCAAACTGACGAAGGAAGAACTCAATCAAATCAGACCATTCAACAATGCCAAGAAACTTTAGGACAAGTTGATTCGACTCCACGAGGGAACCAACGACTCAAAGGTAACTAAGCGAGATCTATATTTAAATAAATTATTCAATTGTAAAATACAGGATGGTGAGTCCGTGGCCTAGCTACAAGCAATAATAAGGACATCCTGAATGGACTTCACTCGATCGGGAAACCAATCGAAAACCGAGATGTTGTAAGGTACACGTTAAAAGCTTAGGGATATTTCTACTATAAAATTAGATGAGTTGTTTTGTGAATTCGAATTACATGAGCAGGCTAACTCAAATCAAACCGAAAAGGCTATTGCCTTAATGGCAGGTCAAACCAAGAGCAAGGAGGCGAAGTCAAGATCTTGACCGGAATCGAAATCCGAAGATGAGTCGGATTCAGACGAAGACGACGAGGAATTGACATCGGAAATTGTCAACTTGGTTTGGAAGATGATCAAAAAGAAAAAAGGCTTCACCAAGAGGGACATCAAAAAGGTAATTTAAGCCCGGTCTGAGCAAAACCAAAAAAGCTAAAGCGGAGATGATTTGCTACGGATGCAACCAAAAAGGACATTACAAGACAAAATGCCCACATGAAAGAGACAAAGAAACAAAGGAGAATGAAAGCGTTAAAGGCCACCCGGAACGAGTCATCCTCAGAGAGCCAAACTCAAACAAACCAGACCAGACCAGCTTCATGGCCCTAAAGGCAAAGGAAGATGTAACTGAGTTCGAATCCAAGGCAAATCATGGGTCCGGGTCCAAGTCTGTTCGAGACCAACAAGATGATAAGGTAATCTCTCCTTCAGTAGAGAAATTGTATGCAATTATTATTTGTTTAACAAGACAAATAGCTAAGTTCAAAGAACGGGTTACGTCACTTCTTAAGGAAGTAAAAGACCTTAAGGAGGAGATCGACCTTAGTCATTAACTAATAAATTTCAAGAAGGAACCTCAAATCAAGGTCAAAAACTAGAGGAAGAGAATTCTCTGTGAAAGGTTTCAAGTTGAGGAACTTAAAGGTACGTTTGGAAGGTTCACTTTGGACTCCAAATATTTAAATATGATAATTGGATCTCAATGAGTCGTGGACAATAAATCTAGACTTGGATACAAGTCAAAAACTTGAGATAGATTATACATGTTCTTAGTAAATAGACATGCTAGCAAAAACAAAATAGTTAAAGCATGGGTAAGTGAAACTAATAGAACCTAACTCACTTCATCCTAAACTTATTAAACCAAGGTCTTGTACTAAGTTGGATTGGATATTTATTTCTTTTATAAGTTGTCTAAGGAAGTCGCTACCCAAAGTAATGTCTCGCCACGACCTGGAAGCTAGTTTAACAAATGCTCACTCGACTAAAATCTTTTCGGTGTTATTATTACATAATATTATATTATGGAACTAGCCTAAACATTACCATAGATTTCATGCAACTATAGATCCAGGCAGTATTTGCATCTCACAAACATATAGGATTAACTATTTGTTTATTGAGCCACGTAGATGAGCGTGAGATGTTTAAGATCAACCCCTGGGCCCAGATATAGACTAATGCATTGATATGAACCAAGGAATATAAAACAAATGACTAACTCTTAGCTATACTTAATGATTAATTGATATCATCTAAGTCAGAAAAAGTGTTAGACATTTTGTTAAGGATAAATCATAGGTGAATTATTATTTTATAAAAATAAAATTATTTTTGAGAAATTTTTTTCACCGAATGACACTTTTGGAGTGATAGATAATAACTTTGATACCCAAATAAAGTCATAAATCATTTAGGACAAAAACGACTATCAGTCGACCGAATGACCTCACAATCAAAGGTTGATCGTCAGTTTGACCGACATAACCTATTTAGGGGATCGAAAATGCTTATCGGTCGACGGAATCACCTCGCTACCACAAAAAGCTGATCTGATGACTAGACGTTTCATGTTTCGATAGACCGAACAGACAATTGAGGTCGACCGATAAACCTTGGAACCTGAAAAAGTTGATCGGTGATAGGGGCTTTTCATCTTCCGATCAACAGAACAAAGATTTATGGTCGATCGACCTTCCTCGTAACCCGAAAAAATTGTCCAGTTGACTGGACACTAAGTTTATCAGTCGACCGAAAAACTTATCCGGTAACCAATCCCCCGCTATAAAAATAAGAGCTTAGTACGGTCAACCTATCACCAAAAACAACTCCTCTCTTGCCTTCCAACAGTTAGTTAAGCCTTCAAAACCTCAAAAATGCCTCGGTAACAATCTCATCCCTCCATTTCCTATGAAAATATTTTATACTTATTTAAGTTTTTTTATAGTCAAAAACATCAAATCACCCAAGAACAGGCCTGTCTCTCAAACCCCAGCCTGACCTCAGTTCCCTACTAATGAACTTGGGCATTCATTTTCATTTAGGACTCATTTAGTGTTAGGCATTCCGTATTTGGATAGACATCTCTTTAATGAGTATTGTGCTGACATAGTTGACATAATCAACTACTATGCATTGGCCAACTTGGTATATTGCACACACCACGTTAATGATGACTTATGTGCAGAATTCTATCGTAACCTCCACCCTATAAATGACTACAATTATAAAACTAGAATAACATGTCAGGAATTTCAATATAATGCTGATAAAAAAGGATAGCCTGGTGCACAAAGCTCCCTCCAATGCAAGTTCCGAGAAAGAGTCTATTGTATGCAACCTTACCTGCTTTGCAAGAGGCAATTTTAAAGACTCGAACCCGTGACCTCTATGTCACACGACGACAACTTTACTATTATACTAAGACTCCCCTTCTTTATGATCTGAAATTTTCTTAGAGGTAACTAATAATCCTTTCTATTGTTTTCCAGATTATCCATAGACATTACCTGAACCTTATTCTCATCTCACCTTGAATATCAAGTATTCTAAATTTTCTTAGGGTCCTCTTCATAATCCCATTCATGTTATACATCTTAGTGCACCTGATAATGCATTTTATAAAGTTATTATAGGGTGCATTTTACCACTAGCCACTAGAGATCAAGCAGTGATTATAGACCTCATCATATGCTTTTGATGTATGCACTTAGGCATATGTTTGACATTTACATAGGCCTACTAGTATTTAAGACTATTATTCAGTATTCCGGTTATAGCTCTTCCGGAAAAGTTCATATGGCCTACTGTCATATGTCACTGTATTACTTGCATCTTTTGGCATAAACACCACAATAGAAAATGTCAAGACATTGTCCAGTTCATTTGATAAAATAGAAGTTAAACAGATGTCATTGGCTGGGATAACAAAAGGGACCGGAACTAGGTATATAAACACAGACAACAGCAAGCTCAGTTGAGGAAGAGGAGTCATAGTTTGAAGATGATATCCCTATAAGTCCGTTTGTTAGGCTTGCCTGCTCCTGCTCCAGTAGATCCTTCCTATTCCGATGATCGTTTTATTCATTTAGAGTAGCAGATATTAGAGGATTTTAGTTAGATGCAGGAAGGATTTAGTAGATAAGAGGGCACTGTCAGTCACTCGAGCAGCGGCAGCAGGAGATGCAGCAGCGACACCACCAGAACATGTATCAGCAGTGGCAGCAGATAACAGCAGTAGCTAGCAACCTCCTTCTTCAATTAGACTTAGTGTGTTTAGCTCCGAGTGTTTTACTTTATATTTTGGTATTGCATGACTCTATGTTTGGTATTCCAGTGTAAAATCTTAAGTTTAACTTTTTGGAATTTTTATCTATAATTCACTTAAATGCTTATCTTGGTTATTTAATTAACATGTCTTTATTAGAAATACTTCATTAGGCTTAATTATTCATTTTAGTGCATTTTTATCTAAACATCAAAATTGTTACAAATTAATTATGTTCATTTTCAAAATTGTGCTTAAAGTATGGTTAATTGTTTTTTGTGTGCATTTCTATTCATCCAATGTTTAAAACTATAAATTTCAGTTAAAGGTTTAAGAAATTTCTATTCAAAATTTATTTTTTCTTCTTTGAATTTTTTTATAGATATATAAATAAATATTTTATTACTTTAATGAAATTAATTTTATCTTGAAAATTATTCTGAATATTTTGAAAAATATTTTAAAATTTTTATCTTAAAAAATATTTAATAACATTATTCTTGAAAATTATTTTAAAAAATTATCTTAAATGCTTGTTCAAAATTTCCTTAGAAGGAGAGTCTTGACGCAAGGGTAAAGTTGTTCCTTTGTGACCAAAATGTCACGCGTTCGAATCCTGGAAGCAGTTTCTTGCAAAAAGCAGGGTAAAGCTGCGTACAATGGATCCTTCCCCGAGACCCTGCATGGCGAGAGTTTCGTGCACCAGGCTGCCTTTTTGTTCAAAATTTCCTTGAAAATATTATATGTTTACTCTAAAGATTTTTTTAAAATTATCGTTGAAAAATATTTGTGAATAGAGTCATAAACAAGTCGAGCCGAGCCAAGATTTTTTTTTAAGGTGTTTAAGCTTGTTTGATAAGGTAATCGAGCCAAGCCCAATCGAGCCTAAAATGACCTAAGTCATTGAAATGATTGTTCAAGCTTGGCTTGCTTTATTTTTCATGAGCTTGAGTTTGATTCAAACTTGGCTTGGTTATTTAGATGTTATCGAATTCTCAATTAAAACTTGTTTGATTGTTTGAAATTTTTACTTGTTTGATTGGTTATTGAATATTGAGCTTAATAATTGAAACTTATATATTCATTTTAAAAGTTTCTTTGTTTATTTAGTATATTGATAAGAGTTTTGTTAATGAACATGGGTAACGAGCATTATTCATGAACATTGTTCACGAACATTTATGAGCTGAACGCGTGTTCAAGTTTGTTCATTTAGTTCAACGAGAAGTTCAAACTTATTTATTTAATTGATCTTGTCTGTATTGAATGAAGATAAACAAGCTCTTACCATGCCAAATACCAAGCTTGTTCACAAACGTTCGGTTCATTTACAATCCTATTTGTGAAAAATTAATTTTTGAAAACTTTTTTTTCAAACATTAGTTTAACAAAATTGGCTTAATTTGATTTCCCTCCTATTTTGAGGCATGTCAAAGGGAGAAAATAAAAGTCTAAAAAGTTAAAAAATTATTTTCAACTGATTGAAAATGAGTAAACCCAATAAACTTCAAGGAGAGTTTAATTTAGTTAGTAGCAGCATATTTTTTTATTAACTTTAAACGAGATTACCAAATGAAGGGGAGCCTTGACACAACTGTACATTTGTTACTTTGTGACCAAAAGGTCACAAGTTCGAATCCTGGAAACAGCCTCTTGCAAAAAGTAGGGTAAGACTACGTATAATGGATCCTTCTTGGGACCCGCATGACGAGAGCTTCGTCCACCGGGCTACCCTTTTTTTCAAACGAGATTACCAAACATCAAAAAGGGGAAGACCATTATTGCAAATAACAACCTGAGTTTTGATGTTGATAAAGGATTTAAAGTTAAACTGAACAATAGTTAGCATCATATGTTGATGTGGCAACGGTGTCACTTAGAATGCTGGAGTGGCAGATATGAGGTGGCAGCTGGCATGTCATGGGATAAGCCTCGGAGAGCTGACGTGGCGAAAGGAAAACGACATGAAGCTAACGTGACAAGCGTTCATGCGACCGAAAATAGATCAGGCGACCGGTCACCCAAAATACCTAGTCAACAGATGAACATGGACAAGACAAGGTTCGACCGATCGAAAAACCAAATATGGATCAGTTATTCGAGCCAAATAAATTGTGGATTAGTTGACCGAATGATCTGATCAGTCGGCCGAACAACCACTATAAAAGGGTGTTTGTAGTAGAAGTTCAAAACTACTCATTCACGTCAATCTAGGCGACATCAAGTGTTTAAACCAACTAATATTCTGCTTGATTGTGCTCCATTGGTCTCCGACAACTGTTCCGAGCTCTGAATCTCTAAAAGTTGTTAGTAATTTTATTATTGCACTACTTTACTTATATTACATTTCTAAAGTATTTTACAATACTCTCTTCGTGTGTAAGAGGTTTCTCTACCTTCGAAAGATTTTCAAAAGGAGAGGATTAAAGGTGTCTATTCGAGAAGCGATCCACCTAATGGATCGTAGGCCTTGAAATAACAATTCTGAGAACTGTGAACCAAGTAAATGAACTTGTCTTATTTGTGTTGTGTTTTAATCTTTCCATTGCGTTCTAATTTTGAAAAAAAAAAAAAGATAAGTTTTAAAATAAAAATTACAAGCGACATTGGTGGGGCGGACTTACCCACCAAAAATTTGTCATATGGCGAGGTGGGGTCGACCAATCAACCATCTTGTAAAACTGGGAAATCCCCAACCCAAGCCAACCCAGGCCAACCCAAGGCGGGTTGTGGATTATGCGGGACAACTCACAAGTCCGCCAAAAATAATATATATATATATATTATTGAAAATTTTACGTATGGATTATAGATTAGGTAGGTCAAGCCCACAAACTCATTGAATTTTTCATTTTAATTTTAAATTTTAGAAGAAATTTTATTTTTCTCAATCTGCGGGCCAACCCAAGCCCCCACCATGGGCCGACCCGCCTTAACTAGGGGTGTAAACGAGACAAACCGATCGTAAACTATTTGGGTCTCAGTTCGAAAAAAAGGTTCATTCGATTAAGTTAACAAGCCGAGCTCGAGCCTGATTTCGAGCTCGAAAACATTATTGATTCGAGCTCAAGCTTAACAATATTTGGTTTGTGAGTCTGCAAACGTGTTCGTTAAGAGACTCGTGAACATGTTCATTAAGAGGCTCGTTTATATATATATATATATATATATATATATATATATGTTGCTAACGAAGTGCTGCGAACTTTGTCCGAGACAATGATCGAGGCGCCTAGAATGAATCCAGACACCTCGATTCATACAGTAGTTTTTTAATTTTTTTAACTCCTGGGTTTAACCAATTTTGCCTTTAGGGCTTGGGGATTGGGTTATAGTGTTCAAACTAAAATTTTAAATGCTCATGAGGTTATAAATTTAGGGTGCCTAATAGCTTTTTTTTGTTTATTTTTTTTAACTCCAGGTTTAAGCCAATTAGATTTTACCTTTAAAGTTTAGGGATTAGATTATAGTGTTCACGCTAAAAAAAAAAATTAAAACTAAAAAATTTTAAGTGTTCACGGGGTATAGTATATATATTTTTAAGATTTAAAGAAATGTTGATTTTTAAAAAATCAAAAGGAAAAAAAAATGAATTGAGGCGCCTAGAAATCCAGCACCTAATCACTGCGGCGCGGACAGTCGTGCAGCGCACCATCCGTAGCATATCACATAACAAGCCGACTTCGAACTAAGCTTGTTTAACTTTTAATCAAGTCATTTTTAGCTGAGCTCGAGCAGTTCGCGAACTATTTAATTTAATTATGAGTCGAGCTTGAGCTTAAGAATTAAGTGTAAATCAAACTCGAGCCAAGCTCGAGCTTAGGAAAAATGAACTAAGCTCAAGCTCAAGTCACTTACTGTTTGGCTCAGCTCGGTTCAATTACACCCCTAGCCTTGACCTGCCTTGAAAGGATTGATAAAATCTCAACCCATTTAATTGTTTGGCGGAGCGCCCTAACCCAAATTGATGAATCTCCTCTATCACTATCTTTCAATCCTACAGATTTATCATATACATAGTAAGGCTACATTGGAATTAGTTGGATCACAAAATATTATAGTGCACCTGCTTCAAAAGATTTATCAATTCTTCAACTAGGGATAAATAGATTTAGATTGTAAATCAACCCAAAAATATAATGCATTTTTTTTAGACACAATTTGTTTCTTTTTGTTTCCATCCAAGCAAGCATATGTGACAAAATAGTTGTATCATGAACTCTGAATGTGCTAATATGCAACACTGGGGACAACAGAAATCTCCCATTAAAATAAAAAGAAGATATTTAATAGAAAATGACAACTGAAAAATCAGGCATGAAGGTTGTTGAAAATATTCATGTGGTTGTTGACTAATAATCAATATGTTTACTATAAATACGTAATCACCATTCAGATAAATTATCATAAAAGCCACTAGAACTAAAAGGAAGATATTTAATAGAAAATGACAACTGAAAAATCAGGCATGAAGGTTGTTGAAAATATTCATGTGCTTGTTGACTAATAAACAATATGTTTACTATAAATACGTAATCACCATTCAGATAAATTATCAGATATGCCACTAGAACCAAAAGAAAATTTTTTAAAAAAAAAAAAAAGGTAATACTCTGCATGTGATAGAAAGAATAATGAATACATATACAAGCTTTCACCAAAATAAAAGAAACAAAATGAGGAAACTTTAGAAAGAAATGGCCATACACCACCTTTAACTAATTTTAGAACTTAAATATTAAAGTCACTGCAACAATATCTTTGCATACTGCTTAAATTGTGCAAAAAAGCAGAATTGTCAATAGTCTGCTCTTTTTGCAAAAGATGTAACATGAGCAGATGAGTCCTGGTACACAAGAATAAAGTAACGCTAGAATGGACTTGTCTAGAGTGAAAATTAGGAGAATCTCTATAATGGAATGACAAGCCAAGATCAGAAATGGTTAAAACCATAAGAAGTTCTTCAGCAATGTGAACATCAAAAGTATAATGATGATGGATAACAAGTACATAATGGTGGTGATTATATGCATGATGGACAAGTTATAGAACAGGAAAATTATTACAAACAAAAAAGTGCAAAAACAAAATCTATGAACCAGGTCAGATGTTCCCTATATCAAAGCATGAACTCAAAAATTTCAAGGCATCAGTCCTTTAAAGAATTGGACATATTAGGCACAGAGAGAATAGAAGATACCCTCACCCTAATAAGAAATGTAATTATCATTTCTTCCATTGCTGCATTTGGTTTATATTCTTCATCAGATTGGCCAGCAGTTCCAGGTGTCTCGATGCTTGGTATTGATGCTCCACCAGGTGACACGACATAAAGAGACTGGAGTCCTGGTTCAACCTTCACTCGCTTGCTTATGTCATCAGGAAATACAGAAGTATCTGATGGGCACTTTGAGTCAGCAACTATAGCAACAGCATTCAATGAATCACCTGTCTGGTTATAACCTTCAGAACCTGGCGCAACTTTCATTTCATTTTGTCTTTGCCTTTCCCAAGCAACAACTAAGCCAGCAAGTTCAATAGCAAGGCGTCTGTTTTCAGGACTGTTAAATGGCAGACCTAGCCGACTTAAGGAGTTTACCATCTGAGGAACAAATTGTGCTCGGCAGCTATAAAAGAGATCCGCATGACGAACAATCAGCTGAAAGATGTGTATCATATTAGGAATTGAATGACCTTCTTCAACAAGTATTTTCTTGGTATAACGAATCCATATTGGTACACGACTTTCTCCTGGTGGTAGCCTCCGAGGAAGTGCAGGCATTAGTATGTCAAGGGCTTGTTTAACTAGAAGCTTATTTTCTGGTTGACAAGTTCGCAGCAAGGCAATGAAAACCTGATAGATGAAAGTTTCAGTTAGTTGATGTTCAGAACAGTGCTTTAGCTTAATACAAAATATGCTTAATTTACAGATGAAATGATTTGACCATAAAACGTAACTAAAACTTAGTTGTCATAAAAGCAACAAAGGTAAAATATATTAAATGGTATAGTACGATAAAAACTTTTTATATGTGATTCATCATTTAAGGTGGCATTTAATGAAAACCATTCGAGCCAAATTACCAGTTGAATTGACAAATAATGGTTCTTTTGTTGCATATGATATCACATTGAACAATGATTTTAAATTATCATGCAACTGTCATCGAGATAATACAATTGTGGCAAAAGGCGAAACGCTCGCCCCCAGCGCCCCCGCAGTACCCGACCCAAGGCCATCACGAGGAAGGTAAATCGCAGCATCCGAGCGAACATGTGACGGACAAGGTGTAATACGGGGATAGGGGATTTATTCCCCAGCTGCCCCGAGGATCGACCCTGCGACCTCATTGTGGCAACACTTGCCACATACCAACTCGGAAGCACTAATAAGAGGTGGTAATGGAGAGTTATATATCCAATTCTGGGAGAAACTTACCTGTAACTTTTTTCTGTCACCACTAAAACTACATGGCATACAATTAAGTTATGCATGAGCATCTTTGGAGTATTCCATGTTAACCAGTGCAAAATTATAACTGAACTCAGAGGAGTTGACTTAGACTTGACTAAAGAAAGGAGGAACCAATTTATTTAGTTTCATCCATATTTGGATCCAGCCAACTTACTAAACCAAGAATACACCTCCCTGAATACATTCAAACAATCTAATAGACAAGAACATGAAATACGACCTGTAGGTCTGAACCCTAGGTCTCTAGACAACAGATCCAAAGCTCCAACTATAGCTTTCAGAGTTGCAACTTTACTAAATTATAAAAAAAAAACAAAACATACTCCACTTAAATTTAGCTTATAAAACAGAGAACACAAATAATAGGACTTTGATGACTATGGTAAGGACAAAAGAATACAACCTGAAGGATAATTTTTTCAGGAGCTTGATAGGCTTCTAGGAAGTGGCATACATTCACAAATGCCCATTGTTTGCTGGAATTATCCTCGCGCTTAAGATGATTCCAACCAAATTTTATAAGCTCTTTGCGATGTTGAACAAGATCATTCTGTAGGTACTTCAACAGCAATGTAGCAAGCTGTAGAAGTTCTATCCTCAAAGGCTCATCGTATTCAGCACTAATCTGCAGGTTGGATATCCTAAGAAATTAAAATCAATCTAAAAAAAAGCATTGATCAATAAAAAATGAGCCTAATAAACAATGAGCAAGCACATGAAATTGTCACCTCCTCTGGCGGGTCAAGAAGTTTATCGACAATGGTTTTTATTATTGACTGGTCCACAACTTCCCAACTGTGACCATTTTGAAAAGAGTGTGCCAACATTGGAAGGATGAGAATTTGCATAGCAATGACCAGGTGATCTTGACCAAATTGTTTTGACTGGAAGACATTCAAGAAATGCAGAAGAATCGCTTTCTTTAAGTTGGGAGCATAACCTTCTGCCACCTAATTTGTGATTTGCAACAATTGGTTAGAGCATCTCCAAGTAGTGTTCTACCAAGATGGACAATTGAATTTGCTTACCTCAATTATATAAAATTCCTTCAAAAAGGTAAAGTCAATGCGAGTTCGGAATAAGAAAATTGACAGCATATCAAAGAGTACACCAACTTCAGATTTATCATGCCTCAAGTAATTCAGAAAACACTTAACAAGCTGCTTGCTTTCCTTTACCTGCAGATCAAGAAGATTGATGTCCTTAAATATTATAAAAACAAAGATAAGTTACAAGACTACTATGACTAGGATGTGATAAACAGAAAACACAAGCTCCATGGCTGCTGTATCTCAAAGATGGGGTAGAGTGGTAGACAATCTTCAATATCAAGAATACTAATTCCCATGATTAGTATAGTTAACTGAAGTCAAGGTACACCACAAATCTACAATTGAATAGATAGTGCAACTAGAAGAAAACCATATAAGCTCTAAAGAGCATCATGAATCAAACACAGTCAAAAGATCCTTTAGAGACCTACCAGAATAGAATAAAAGCCAAGAATTCTACTAATGAACTTTAATTATACTGAGGGACTTAAGTGTTGTTACCATTTGCGCCAGTAGATACTACTATAAATAATTCTATCCTGCCAAAATACAAAATAATTGACAGTCATAGGACGAATTAAGACAAACAATATAGAAGATATTTCAATACTGTATTTCCTGCTAACTCCCTAAATTAGAAACTAACACAGTGGTCTGCAATCAATCTTGGAAGCAGAAGAAAAAACGGAATAAGGGATCAGAGCCAACATAAGAAATAAATTGCAAGGAAAAATGATTATGCACAAACCAATGTCAATAGAGGAAAATTAATATAGTAATACTTAAATAACAATTTGAGTAGAAACTAGGATAGCAAGGCCTTCCCCCCAAAAAGTGTACCATAACTTTGTAATATGAGGAATCAAACGATTTTGAAACAGTAATCTTCATTTAACACAAGAAATTTAGCATGTCTTGCAGCATTAATTGATAAGCAAAAAAAAACAACCTGGAGTAAGCTCAAAACTTGTTCGTTTTGCAAACGAGCAATCCTTGCTGGTGACTTCCAGACAAGGAGTAATGTATCGAATACAATCCGATTTTCATGCAGCCAATCTGGCATCAACTTGACTAGAGTCGAAATAAGCTCCAATCCATGAAAATAACCATCGGAGTACACAGGTAAAGATGGATTACTAGAACTGTCTGGAGTAAGACCTTCATTGGTAATTAAAGAGGCTGAAGATTGAGTAATAGTCCCATCTGACTGCTGAATAAATTGGGGAAAAGCATTCCCAAGTATCTTATGTGGTAACTTAGAAAGTTCTTCTCTTAAAGGTTGTCCAATATCTGAACAGATTATATACATAAACCTAAAAGATAAGATCTGATCAGGAGTTTATCATCTGCTAAAATTTGTTAAGAAGAAAACATCTTAAACTATATCATTTGCACCAGCATCTGCTAACCTTCTGAAATATTTTGGATTGCTTAATTTGTCAAGGAAATAATCCACAGCATCTGTTGCATAACGGTTCAAATACTTGGCAAGAGGAAGCCGATATGGACTATTAATTTCACTATAAAATTGCCCTGGAGGAAGTGCTCCTTCCAAATCAACAATTATAGTTACAAGTTCATCTAGGAATTTCACTGCAGCCTGAGGGAGGAGATGGAAGAGCTCAATCATGGCTGCAAAATGGAAATTTTGTAGTTAATCAAGCCAGATCAGAGTGCGAGAATTACCAATAACAACAAATCATAAGAGTACCTGCTGCAACCTTTGGCTCATCCCCAGCTTTCCAGGACTTCTGAGTTTGAGCAAGCTTTTCTGGTTCCAGCCATTTCCTTAAGTGATCCAATAACTTGACACCCAACTGGATATTGAACCAGTTCGACAGAAGTTCAAGAAGGCGAGCTAGACCTTGTAATAAAGGCATAGTAAGACTTTTCGTATGTGCCAAATTAACCAATATAGGTCTCAAGCTGCCCTGAAGAAGTTCCTTGGGCAATCTTTGTTGTTGAACAACCTACAACCAAAGTTTGCAAAGGCAACATTATGACCACATACAATCACAATAAACATAGATTTCCTTTTCTTGAAAAGAATCAATTTAAAATCACTTAACTAAAATGTCAATATGGTGATTAGAGTTGGAAGTACCTGACGAAGCCCTTCCTTTGCAACAGAGACAATCTCCGGCGTCCGACAAGTCAGAGACTTAAAAAACATAGTAATGATTTTAGCACGCAACTCTGTATGATTTGGAGTTTTGAGATCTGCCCAAGCCATTGCAGTGCAAAGAAGTTCGATGCATGCTGTACGGAGCTTGTTTAATGTGGTGACTACCTTAGGGTTCAAAGGCTTTGCAACCCACACGGTCTCATCAGCCTCAGCGATTTGCAATGCTTCTTGCAAAAAGTTCACTAATTCTGGGGTTAATTTGAGAAGAGGAGGTCTTAATGCAAGGCAAAAGTTCAAAGCAGAAACTGTTCCAACCTATCAGAGGAGGTAAGAAATCAATACAATTAAGTCAAACAAGAAAATATTTTAGCTAGCGTCAAGTACACAACCTGTTGCTCAACATTTTTGGTACGAAGTGGCCTCATTATTAGAGGCTGAAGAAGAGGTGGATAAAGAGGCTCAAGCAACTCCGAAACCTCACTGCCAGTCCTGCTAGCTAAAAGAGCCAAGCATGACTGCACGGTCTTTCTAACAACAATAGATGCATTTGGGTTGAAAAGCTCCAAGGCTAGAAATTCAACCACGCCCTGGAAACTCTGTCGACGGTTGTCATTATTTGCCTCATCAACATTATTTACTGCACGTAGAACTTGGGTGAGGACCTGGCTTGTCTCTTCCTGCTCTTTATTAGCATGAACTGGCAACCTTTTCAGAACATATATAAGGCCCCGCACTATTTTCACTTGGAAAATGCACAAAGTCTCAACAGAGACTTTGCCAACTAAAGACCCAAGTCCCATGACACCTCCAACTTGAGCTTGCCAAGTGCTTCCATAACAGCAATGCAAAAGGCGTGGCAAAAGTTGCTCAAACACAGGTATTCGAACACTTGGAGGTGGTGAATACACAGGATTCAAGGATGGACTTGAGACCATCATTGGAGTACCAGGACCACCTCTTGAATTTAGTATGCCATTATGCTTGGCACATGCCAGAAAAAGAAGTGTTTCAGCAAACACAGTTAAGGCATTTAGAGCAGCCTTGGCATGCAACCTGTTTTCACTAGCAAGAACTTCCACTAATGCGTCCAAAAAGATTAGAGGATCCAACTCCTTGAGATTGGAATTATTGACTCTTGATCTGGAATTCATGCTATTGCTTGATGATATCATGGAACCAACATGCTGCCCCGGCATCACAAACAAATTGGATGAAGAGCTTTCCACATGAAAAAGCAGCGCAAAATGACGACAAATATTACTGAGAAATTCATTTGTTTCATCTTGGAGCTCAGGATCAGCACTAGCAGCAACAATTGTCGTAAGTAACATCTTAAAGATAGATTTCTCAGCCATAAGTTGAGTTTTTGTCTTCACACCAAGATCAACCTAAAGTTGAAGAGTCCTTAGTCGTTAGATCATTGATATTAGAGGACACAATATACAGTTAATCACAAGGAAAAGCAAGGTGCATATTCTTAACTCTTAATTTATTTTACCTTAAGGTACTCAAGAGAACAAAAATCTCATTAAAAACAATATCAGATAATCCATAGAATTCATCATGTCAAGCTAAGGTTAGTTCTCTAGTACTCCATTGAATATAATTTAAATGAAATTTTAGCAATAATTATCCCTCCAATTCCATTCAAGATTATATCACTATCAATATTAATACATCATAAATCACTTTTAAATATGTTAAAAAGAATTTTTTATTTCCATCAACGTCAACTATCATTTGGGTTGGGCCGCTAGTGGCCCAACACAGATTGGACTGTTGGATTGTGTTTGGCAAAACCTAGACAAAATGGGTTGTGACGGGCCAACACTATCCAATGCTCGTACTAAGCACAGAAGTCATGGCTTGCAAGCCAAGGCCTACATAATAAATGGTTGGGAGTTGACCCTGTGTTATTAAAGGCACGCCCGAGGCATCAGGCGCACAAGGCGCTGGAAAAAACGCCTTTACACACGCGCGGCAGGCGCTGTTCGTCAGGCGCACGCATGGGCACGCCTAGGGCGCCTTTGCATCTCGACTGAGGCGCAATCAAGGCACGATCACAGGCACAATCGTGAACAATTTAGGGATTCTTACCAAAAAAACCATTTCAAACAAATTTAGTTTGGAATTAGGGCACGGAGAAGAAAAGAACGCAAGAAGGGAAGAAGAGAACGCAAGAAGAAGAAGAAGAAAAGGATAAAAGGGAAGAAGAAAAGAACGCAAGAAGAAGAAACCTAACCCGAGCCATTTTCGTCCGCCGCCGCCGTTGCTGAGCCGCGCCGTCGCCCAGGTATGTGTTTTTTCCTTCTTTTTTTTTTCTTTTTCTGTTCTTCACTTCATCCTCTCTTCTTCCTTTTTCTTCTGTTATCTTCTTCTTGTTATTTCTTTTCTTCTTCTTTTTCTCTTCTTTGTTTTCACTTTTCACTTTTTCTTTGTTTCTTCTTCTTTTCTTCTTTTCTTCCCTGTGTTCTGGTATCTTCTTTTCTTCTTCTTTTTCTTTTTTTCTTCTCGTTGAGTTGCTTTTTTGTTCTTGCTGCTGTCTGATTTTGGTTTTTGCTCCTGTTTTTCCATTTTTGCAGGTTGTGATCTTCCGTTTTTGCTGTATTTTTGGTCCTGTTTTACCATTTTTGCTGGTTCGTGCTGCTGTCCGATTTTTCATTTGTTTTTTTGTCCTTTTTTTTCATTTTTTATCCTATTTTTCTTTTTGTTTTTTCCAGTTTTTCTATTACTGGTACACTGTCGGGTTTTTGCTGTATTTTTTATCTGTTCATGCTACTGTCCAGTTTTTAATTTGTTTTTTTCCTGTTTTTTCTTTTTTTTTTATCATATTTTTCTTTTTGTTTTTTCCAGTTTTTCTATTACTGATACAGTGTGCTATCCATTTTTGCTATATTGTTAGTCCTGTTCGTGCTGTTGTCCTGTTTTTCATTTGTTTTTTTTTGTCCTGGTCTTTCATTTTTTATCCTGTGCATTGATTTTATTTTATTTTTTATTTTTCAGGCTATTTTCTTGTTCAATTATCATGGAAGGTAGTAGTGATACTTCAACATATATATCAAAAGACCCGGCATGGAATTATTTTCAAAAAGTCAATCCGAATAACAAAAATGATTTGATATGTAACTTTTGTCAAAAAGTTACAAAAAGGGATATCTATTGTGTAAAACATCTTGTTGAGAGGTTTCGAAATACTACGACTTGCAAAAGATGTCCGCCATGAAGAAATTAAAAATTTCATGGAGAAAAAGACGGAGAAAAGTAATCTTTCTAAACTTGCGACATTGGACTTTGAGGATGTAGACCCTCTTGTTGGTGATGATATTGATATGGATGATATTGGAGCTAAAGTTGTGTTGCCTAAGTACAAGTACAAGTTCTAGATCAGTGAATATGCAAAAAAAAGCCAAGACAAATAGGTCCAATGGATACGTATTTTGCTCCTAATGTGCAAAAAAAATTGTTGAAAGTAGAAAGGATAAAGAGAGGCAGACTATGATAAATGGGGCATACAAGAAAGAATTGAGGGGAAAAGTTTGTATGTTCATAACTGAGTGGATGTATGATGTGGCAATTCCTTTTAATGACGTTAACTATTCAAGCTTCAAAAAGATGTTGGACTTGGTTGGCCGATATGGTATAGGTCTAAAAGGACCTAGTTATCATGAGGTGCAGGTTCCTTTTCTAAAAAAGGTTGTTGATAGTGACAAATGATTACATTAAGTCGTGTGAAACAAAATGGGCCAAGTATAGTTGTAGTTTGATGACAGATGGGTGGACAGACAAAAGGCAAAGGACATTGATTAATTTTTTAGTGAATTCTCCTCAAGGTTCAGTTTTCATCGAATCGGTTGATGCCTCTGATTATACAAAGACTGGAGAGAAAATATTTCAGTTGCTTGATCGATTTGTGGAGTGTGTAGAAAAAGCAAATATTGTTCAAGTTGTTACGGATAGTGCAAGTAACAATGTGCTTACTGGTAAAAATTCATTTAATTCTTTCTTATCAATATGTTTTTTCTTATATATGTTAAACTTATCTAGTTTTCTAACTTCTTTTGTAAGAAAATTATTAGAAGCAAAAAGGCCACACTTGTATTGGACTCCTTGTGCTGCTCACTGCGTCGACATGATCTTAGAAGACATTAGGAAATTGTCTGATTTTAAAGCAACATTAAAGAAGACAATGAGTGTGAATGCTTACATTTATGTTCGCCCAGGCATGGTAAATATGTTAAGGCAATTCGCAAGACAAAAAGAGCTTTATCGGACGGGTGTCATGAGATTTGCTACTGCTTTTCTTACTCTTGAAAGGATGCACCTACAGAAGCAAAATTAAAAAAAAAATGTTCATTTCAAAGGATTGGACAGAGAGTAAACAGGCAAAAGAAGCGGAGGGGAAGAAGGTAGCTAAAATCATCATGACACTTAGATTTTGGAGCAGTGATGTGCATATTTTAAAGATATATGGCCCTTTAGTCCGTATTCTGAGACTAGTTGATGGGGAAAGAAAACCTACAATGGGCTATATTATGAGGCTATGGATAGGGCAAAAGAAACAATTATGAAGGCCTTTAAGGAGAAAGAAAAGAAATACAAAGAAGTATTTGAGATCATTGATACGAGATGGGAATGCCAACTTCATCGGCCTCTGCATGCTGCAGGACATTATTTGAATCCAGAATATTTTTATTCATACACAGATTCAAATATATATGGAGAAGTGGTGAATGGTTTGTTTGAAACTATGGAGAGATTGGTTTCAAGCGCTACCGAGCAAGATAAAATCACTACCCAGCTCTCTATATATCGAAAGGCAGAAGGACTATTTGGGAGGAATTTGGCAATTAGACATAGAAGAGCATTATCTCCAGCAGAATGGTGAGAATGCTACGGAGCAAATACCCCAGAATTGCAAAAGTTTGCTATTAAAGTGCTTAGCCTCACTTGTAGTGTTTCCGACCGTAAGCGCAATTGGAGTGTATTTGAGCAAGTATATAATAAATATAAATGTATAAATGTATAATATTATTAGTATGTTATTTTATAAGTAGAAAATATTCTTTGTTATTTTATTATACTTATTGTGATTTTTGACATTTTGTAGATTCACAACAAAAAAAGGAATAGGCTAGCTCAGCATGGCTTAAATGATTTGGTATTTGTGAAATACAATCGTGCCTTAAAATTTCGGTATGATGCACGTGATAACATTGACCTCATCTCTTTAACAGATATTGATAACAGTAATGAATGGTTGATGGATAAAATGGATGGAGAAAGTGATAATGAAGAAGATGAGTTGGTTTTTGAAGGTGATGACTTGACATGGGATGTCGTTGCTAGGACTAGTGGAACTGAAGAACATGAATATTGTACTAGAGGAAAAAATATTGCATCCATGACCTCTAGTTCACATGC
This sequence comes from Zingiber officinale, assembly GCF_018446385.1. Taxonomy (NCBI): domain Eukaryota; kingdom Viridiplantae; phylum Streptophyta; class Magnoliopsida; order Zingiberales; family Zingiberaceae; genus Zingiber; species Zingiber officinale. The sequence continues at coordinate 26,524,117 of NC_056001.1, read as the reverse complement.
TAGGCCTAAACAAGTCGAGAGGGAAAATACATCTTCCTCTATGAGACACTCATATCTAAGACTTAGAGATGAAGAAGAAATTAAATTTGAAGAAGATGAAGATAAAGAAGAAGAAGAAGAATACAATGAGGATGACCTTGAGCTTGATGATTAATTTGACTTATTACGCTTGTTTTGATGAACTTCGTTAGTTTAGATTAGAAAGTTGAAACTTGAAAGTTTGAAACCTTTATCATGGTGGTGTTTTGCTTGTCATATTTAATATTTGTGTGTTGAATATTAATAGTTATCATATTTGACATATTATATGAGTATGTCAGTAGTTTAGTAATCAATCTCATGTTCAAGAGGCCCGCGCCTCGGGCGTGCCTCGCGCCTCAAACTTTAGGGAGCCCTTTTGCGCCTCGATGCGCCTCTAACATCACTGGTGTGACCCACCATATTTTTCCATAAAACACTAATATTAGTTATTAATATTAAATATTTCTAGTACTATTTTTAAAAGCAACATTTTGAATAGCATTTTTATTGTTTAGATTTTATTAATTGTTTAAAATTTAAAAAAAAACAAATATCTAAATAGAAATATTAGATCCTATAGGCTAAGGCTAATGTCAGGGCCAGACCTTGGGTAATTTAGGTTACGCTTGGTACGACTCGAATTGACCAAGTTGAACCCAACCAACCTAACACAAATCTTCACGAGCCAAAGGGGGCCTGATCTATTGCCACCTTTATTCACCCACTGTTGGTTGCTATGCGGAATATCATACCGGTTCCCCTGTACAAAAATTACCTTTACTAACAACCTATTGTGTTCTTTAGAAATTAAATTAGGAATCGCAAACGAAACTTAACATTATTGATTCCAAATTTAACTTATCTGTTCTTTTAGGTTTAGACTTGGATCGCAAACGGAACTTAACATTATTAATCCAAGTCTACCCCTGTTAGAAAGTCGATTAAATATTTATTTCTAAGATTGGCTTCCAGGACAAAACTTGGTGAGGCACTAGGCCTTCTTGGGTATGGGAGCATCCACCACTGCCTAGGCAAAGCCTTTCAAAGAAATTCAATATTCAATCTCCCTAAAGTAACCCTAGGTTTAATCATAAAGAACAATCGAATCACAAGATCGAAAAAGAAAAGAAACACAAATCGAATACGCAAATTCGAAACCTAGAATCTCTAACCTCTTGTGTTTGGAATTCATACAAAGAAAACTAATATGATGTGGAAAACAATTACTAGTTATACCTTTCTTTGTAAGCAACAATCTCTTGATCTTCTATCGTATTCCTCTTCTTATCTCGGACGTTGTGTGGGCAACGATCTACCGAGATGAGAATCCATCAAACCTCCTCCTTCCTTCTTCCCAGTTTCGGCCAAGCAACCTTCTCCAAGAGATAGCAAGTCTCGGCCACCAACCAAGCTCCAAGGAAAACTAGTATAATTTTATAGTTAAGATAAACTAATACCAAATTACACTACGACTATTCCAATGGTTTGTTCCTATCCATCTTAGTCGTGAGCAACTGTTTATAATATATAAAGAACTGATAACATGATCTTCTGTGTGTACACCATACACCAAGTTATCTACAATATAAATTAATTAAACTACACTTAGCATATAAATATAGACATTTGACCAATGTGATTCTTTTATTTCAAAAATAAATGTTTACAAAAAGCTAGGCTTTTAGTATACACTATAACACCCACAACTTTGATCAGTTTTTGAACATGATTGTGCAATCTTAAGTTGTCTTCGCATTTTACATCATGTTAGATCTACACAATTGTTTCAGAATAGTACTATTTGTCTTCTTTTTATAACTCCACATATTCATTTTAAAAAAAATCAAGATTTTTTATATCATGTTAGATCCACATATTCTTTTTTATAGGATGGATCATGTTGTTTAAAAAAAAATAGATTAAAGGACACACAATAATCAAGATTTTTAAAGCTTCTTTCCATTCCAACAATCCATTTTTTATGTTATTAACGATATATTTATCGAAATGTCCTTGTGATTTAAAGTTCCAGGATATATGCAACTCTTACACAAAATGTCATTCCATTTTTGAGTTGTTTGGATTCTTTCTTTATATTGGTCTAATTGGAAGTGGAGCAATAGAATGAGTTGTGGATGCTTTGTGTGTTCATGACCTGTGTGTTGTTTTGTGGTGCAGCGTATATATGCGTAGTGGTGTAGAAGGCTGCTGAACTAGGGTTTTGTATTTCTTTGCACTAAGTTTGAGGTAGTTGTATGTTTCAGTGTGATAAGGTGGGGGTGGTTTATTGCATTTGTGGAATATGCGAGTATATATGAGGCTGAAGTATGCCTCTCTATCTGCAGGAGCCTTTGCAGCAGCCATAAAAAAAACGGAAGGTTGCAAAACAAGCTTAGCTGCAGGGGTATCTGGTTGCTTTAGAGCATCAAGTTTGCTATCAACAAGGAAATGAATTAAGACATCCATGAAAGGGCGAAGCACTTTAGGAGTTTGCAAGAGCGTAGAAAATATGTGAAGCAACTGAGTGTTGGTTATCATGCACTCAAAAAGTTCTGGCATGCATAGGGAAAATATATCCATGAGGTCTCTAGGTTCCATTATAGCTAGAATCTGTGAGAAATGCTGTAACATTTCCCTTTCCTCATCCTTTTCCTTGTACAGTGCCAAACAGTGAACTCCGCTCTTCAGAACCCCAGTTGCCTTCCTAACCTATTTCAACAAAAAATCAAGATAAAGACAAGAAACCAAAAGAAAACACAACTTGAAATACCTCATCTTCCCGCATCCCTTTAAATGTTTGAGGAAGGGACACATTAGTTGATGGGGAGGCCTGCATTTGCTGTTGAACACCATGTGATGATGAAGAAACCTACATGAAAAGATGAGAACAATCTCAATACAAAAATCTGATTAGATTCTACAGTTGAAGTAAAAATATCTAAACCTGTGAGCGTGGCATATGAGCATTTGTGATGCTCCAAATTATAGTCTTCATTCCTGCATAATTTATCAGCCAATCAGTACCATCCATCATTACAGAGTAGTAAAATCTGAATTGAGAAAAAAAAAATAAACCTCACTAGTGTATCATGATTGAAAGGCTTAAAAAAATATGTGTATTGATGTAAAATAATGACACTAGATCATAGCAGATTAGAATATGCTCCAGGGATCGTTTTCTGATATTCAGCTCTGCTTTAAGTGAAAGATCACTAGTAAAACTATACACCACCAAATATTCTCTTCACTTTCTTAATTAAGTTTTGTATGCTTCATTCATCTACAGGAATATAATTGGCTAAAAGTGATTTGCATAGGTCTTTTGAGCTTAACAAGCACTAGTCATAAGCTTGCCCTGTTCATACTTAACTGATTGTTAAGCATTAAAGCTTTTTTTTAATTTGTAGCAACCCCATATATCCATCCAACAACATAATGTTTCACAATCAATTAAATTCACAATTTACTCAATTTACATATGGATCAGACAATGCATTTAAATTATGCATAAAGGAATCATCTGGGCATGTCTGAAACATTGGAAATGACTTTAGAATCCCAGAAAATATGTCCCCCTTCTCCAATGATAGAGGAGGGCAAAGGGCTCACCACTTTCATTTATTTTGAGAGGAAGTCATTTTTCCTTCAAAATGTATAGGAACTCATTTTTCTCCAAAATGCTCCTATTAATTTTTTATATACTACGTACCATATAACAGAGTTTCCGCAAAGTATTATCCATTAAAAAGTATTTTACATGAAAAAAAATTCTCTCATTGTGAAATCCATCGAAATCAATATCATGTATCTTCTGATTTTAATTGAGAATAATTAGACAAGAAATAAAAAAAGTGACTGAGCACTATTTGTCGACAGGTGGAAAAAAATGACTTTCATCTATTTTGAGAGGAAGTCATTTTTCCTTCAAAATGTATAGGAACTCATTTTCCTCCAAAATGCTCCTATTAATTTTTCATATACTTCGTACCAAACAACAGAGTTTCTGGAAAGTATTATCCATTAAAAAGAATTTTACATGAAACAAAATTCTCTCATTGTGAAATACATCAAAATCAATATCATGTATCTTCTGATCTTAATTAAGAATAATTAGACAAGAAATCAAAAAAGTGACTGAGCCCTATTTGTAATGAATATGATTCTTGTTAATTCACTATTATTCATTCCAAATAAATTCATTTTCTATTGTATTAGTAGACTGATTGTGCCAATAGAGATTACAAACCATCTATGGTGAAGTATATGCTAAACACAACTCTTGTACGAATACTGGACCCAAGAAAGTTAAGCCCGTTAAAAACATGGTCCTACTTTATGGTTTATACTAATCATAATTTTACTATTACGGTCCATAAGTTTCTCCAAACACAAAACGTAATGAAAAAAAATAATAATAACGAATTCCTGTAGTGCATTATATCAAGAGTTTTATGTTCAATTTAAATTCTTTTTCCATAAAGAAGAGCAGTCTAGTGCACGAAGCCCCTCCAATGCGAGGTTCTGGAAAAGGATCAGATCACATTGGAAAGCTCTAAAACTGATATTTCAAAAGAAATATGGAAGAATATATGAAACATGAGACATTTAATTATTATTAAATTCAAGAATCTAGGTGTATTGTCAGTACCCATCACCAATGTTTTAATTAAATTTTTGTAATCACTGACTTCTTTGGCATATTCCAATGAAGTCTGAAAATTAAGAACAGCCTGCAGAAAGAAGCAAACATCAGATTAATAATACACAAGGATAACCAAATCAAGTAGAAAGAATATATTGACCAAGAACAAAGTCCAACTAATTTTGGAAAGCATGTACGAAAAGAATAGGAATGCAATGCAAGCCTCAAAGCAGAACTAGAAAGCAGAAACTCTTATTTTTGGAGCAGCCAGAAATATATAGTTAAGCACTTTCAAGTTTTGTTACTTCAAAGTATTTCAGGTTAACATCTAAAAGTAGTTGTTTGACCCATATTTTGACAAAGACAGCTACAAAATGTTCCTTGGTATATGAAGCAAATGAATCGAGCAAACTGAAGTAAAATTCCAATAAAGTAGCATAATTACAGGGGAAAAAACCACAAGAAAAATGGATAAAAATAAAACTTAACTCAAGTTGATATTTTCAAAACAGGAAGTTGATAGAAGAGCATCATGGAGTTTTAAAGAAAAAAATATTTCAGTACCTGAATGGGAACTTCAAGTTTTGACCTCAAGGAAGAATACTCTCTTCCTTCCTCACCATCTTCCAAGAGCTGCAGCAGTGTGCAAAATGGAAGGAACAAGAATATAAAAATTAAATGGAAGGAACAAGAACATGCAGACATATGCAAGCACAATCGAGCAGAGCAAACAGATTTATGAAAACAAACAGATTTATGAAAACAATAATAAGATCTGCTCTTCTGCACCCTGACTACTTGGGGACTGCTTGGATCTTGTACCTTCCTAAAGGTGTATGTAAGGTATATCATTAGTATTTTAGAATCCCATATTATTTGAATCACTTTTAATGTTATGTAAAGTTTCTTTGATCCTCTTTACTCATTCTCACCTTTCAATATAGCTACTAAGCAATTTATTAGTTAACAAGAAATTTGAAATTCAAAAATTAGTATAACAACAAGACTCCATTATGAACTCTGCCACCACATTACTGCAGAACCATGGTCATGTGACGCCTGTTATACACCTGCCCCAATAAGACACCACTATGAACACCGCTGAAATGGCAAGAGAAACTCTCCTAAGGATTGCAATTTCATAAGTCTGCCCTTCTTCAGATATTGTCACTTATGTATAAGCATATCAGTGTACGACATTGTAATCTAGATTGAAAAAGAGACATACATAATAAACAATAGCAAGTAATAAGGCAGGTGTAATACATTACAAGATGCAACAAACTACATCAGAACCTAGTCTTGACATTGCTGATAAATGCATAAATAAAAACAGAAAGTACATGCACCAAGAAGAGATTTCAAGATCTTATACCCATGGTAGTAAGATTGCAATCCAAACCTTACAATCTTAAAATCTTATGATTCAAATTGACATCAGCAATCCCAACAAGGATCTAAATTGGATTAGAATCTTGTAAATTTATGGACCAATCCTATGTCTCTTTATCATGCCTACATAGAATTTCAACCCCAAAGCCCTTAACCACAAAGAATATGTTTTACATTATGTTAGATATCTTCTTAAAATTTAACACTGTTATAATAATTTTTTGGTTCATATAATTCGAGAAAGTTTTAATTAAATGGTGAAAGTTAAGGATGAAAAACAAAACATATTTAATGAAAATGTAGGAATACAAGTATTAATAGAAATACATGACAACTCAAATATGGCATGCGATAAGATACTATTAAAGTTAAAATGATAGAGAAGAGCGTACTCAGTAAGTTAAAAGGACGTGTACAACTCACTAAAGAATCTTGATGATGAAATGAGAACGTACAAGAGAAAGTAAAGAAAAATAAACAACCTATAAGTTGTACACTTATAAGAAATTAAAAAATATATTAAAAAAATATAATAGCCGAAAAAGAGGTCAAGAAACCGATATGTGAAGATAAGAATGAAACTTGAATGTTTATATCGACAGTTGGCAAAAGGAGAAATGAACATATATACAATAGTCAAAGTGAAAGAAAAGAAGATAAGAAATCTTATCCAAATAAGATGCATTAAAGATAAATAAAAGGGCAACCGGGTGCACGAAACTCCCGCTATGCGGGGTCCTCGGGAAGGATCCATTGTACGCAGCCTTACCCTGCCTTTTGCAAGAGGCTGTTTTCAGGATTCGAAGCCGTGACATTTTGATCACAAAGCAACAACTTTACCGTTGCATTACAGATAAATGCAATAATGTATTAGTGAATGATAATGAAATAAAAGAGGGATGGAAAAAATATTTTCATCAACCTTTTAATAAAGGTTTAGGTTACCAACTTAACTTAAGCAATTTAAATAAATCAGAGTATAGAAATTTAAATTTTTATCATAAAATTCAAACTTAAAAATATAAAAGCTTTAGATGGGATGCAAATTAGAAAGCAAGTTAAATCAGATGATATTCCGATGGAGATATAGAAGTGTCTAGGGAAGCAAGATATTGAATGACTTATGAATTTATTCAATATGATATTATATATGAAAAAAAAAATTGAAGAGTAAATACTCTAATCCTCCTATATAAAAATGAAAGAGATGTACACAATTATGTGAATTATAAGGGTATTAAATTAATCAGTCATACCATGAAAGTTTGAAAAAAAAAAAAAACTAACGAAGGAGAGCACAATGAGAGAGAATTAATTTAAATTCATGTCTAAAAAGTCAACAATAAAAGTTATACATCCTCTTAAGCTACTAATTGAAAAGTATAGAGAACAAAAGTAAGACTTACCTATCATATTTGTCGACCTAGAAAAAACTTATAATAAAGTCTCGAGGGAAATCATGTGAAAAATTCTAAAAAGAAAAGATATTAGCGTAGCATAATTGAAATAATTAAGGATATGTATGAGCATATAATGACAAAAATTAAGACTTCATATAGATTAACCGAAACATTTTCTATCAAGTTAAGGTTACATTAAGATCAAGTCTCTATCTTTTTACACTAATCATGGATGAATTCACTAGACACATCTAGGGCACGTATATATTGTTTGTAAACGATATTATTTTGATAGATTAGACATGTGAAGGAGTAAATATTAAACTCGAATCTTAGCGGCAGAAAACACTAGAAATGAAAGGTTTTACGCTAAGTGGTGTAAAGTTAAATTTAACAATATTAGACGTAATAAGGTAATTATTAAGATAAGAGATGTTAAGTTATCTATAACTGAGATATTTAAGTATTTAAAATCATTTTTACAAATAGATAGGGGTAAAGAGATGTCTTACATAGAATATAAGCAGGATGATTAAATGGAGAAGAGTGTCAGGTTCTTTGTGATTGTAAAGTATCTCTGAAATGTAAAGGTCTAGGACTTTTTTCAGGAAATGAGACTAGTGAAACTTCGTGGAAAGAGATAGTTTTATGTCGGGAACAGAAGCCAAGCTCATGGCATTATTGATCTTGTAGGGCGGATCCTAAGGATTTTGAGGATTTTTTTATTGTAAATCTATTTTAAACAATAATTGAATTTTGTTCTTCTACAAAATAATTGTTAGACCTAATATATTATATGAAACTGAATTTTAGTCTAAGACTCGAGTAAATGAGCAAAAGATGAAAGTCACATAGATAGGGGTGTTAAGATAGATGTGCGGGCATATGTGTGGATAGGATAAGAAATGAAAATATTAGAGAGAAAATCAAGCTTGTACCTATTGAGGGAAAACTCCGAGCGACATTTAAAATGATACAAACATGTACTTAGACGACTAATAAATATTCGAGTTAGGCAATGTGAAACTATTACAAATACGCACATTAAACGAGAAGAGTAAAACCAAAGAAGACTTGATTAGCAACTATAAAACAAGTTGAAATTTATTTAATTATATAAATAATGATATAGTAAGAGATAGCCTAATGGAGAAGAAGGATCAATATAGTCGACTCCACTTAGTGGGATAAGCCTAGAGTTGAATAATCGGTTCAAAACCGAACCAATTTAACCGAAACCAAACAAATTAAAATTTTTTCGAACCAACTGAACCTTCAAATTGAACCGATAAAATATCGATTAATTCGATTTTCGGCCGAATTAACTGAACTTTCCAACAATAATATATTTATATCTAATTTTAACTTTTAAGTCGTTGATTTAGAGAATGTGTGCTTGTTTATCATTGCTAATGGCAATTTTCAGAACATGGTATCATTAGAGATCATGCAAAATCACAAGTTTGATACTATCCCTCATCCAAATCCCTAACAATTATGATAATTGCAAAAAGAAAATAAAATAAATCGGTTTATTCGATTTAACTGAATTAGGAGCTTTAAAATTGAAAACAAACCAAATTAACCGAAACAACCGATATTTTTAACAAAAAACTCAAATTTCCGAAATAATTGAACCGAATTTTTAAATTTGGGTGGTTCGGCCGGTTAATTCGGTTTAACCGAACTTTTGCTCACCCGTATATAAGGCTTGATTGTTGTTGTATAATTCAAGAAAGTTTTAAATCATATAAGATTCTTATAACAGATAATTAGAAGAATAATTTTTAATTATTATTATTAACTCATAAAAATTGCTACTAGCCATGTAAAGATGGAAGACTTTATAAATTATATTTTATTTTTCATATATTTTACTATATGAATAATTTTTTTTAAGCTTTATGATATAGGAATAATAATATTCAAAAGTCAAAACAATTCAATGCACTATTATATATTAAAAGTTAATAAATATGATGTATTACAAATGTCAAATATAGTTCTAACATATTTTAATTAAATGGTAGGATTTTTGATACTACGCTCTGATCTTGCAATACTAAGCCGACTACTAACCCGACGATCTCTTTTTGTTCTTAGGTACTGACAAACTTGTATATACCAAATAATTATTTATCACCTTCAACAACAGACTACAACCAATGTACCTAAAAAAGGTAACAGAAGCAAACATAAAAGGAAATAAAAAACAAAAACTGTAATCTACCTACCATACAAAGTTGCATATATTAGTATAACCATATGTAACACACTAGAGGTAGGTGTGAATCAACAGAGAGTCAATGTACCTGAGGTACAATGCGTTTAAAGGTCACAAATTTCCCAACAAAAGTGTCCAATATGCGACCCTAAATATAAAACAACAATAAGAAACAATAAATAAAGAAACATGATATGAGGAGCAAGAAAAATAATGTTTTTATACAAGACAAAATAAACAGATCAAAACCATGAGAATTTGTACCAATAGAGCTCGTGCTTCATCCATGCTCTGGAGGTCAACTCCTTTGTCATATATTGGCTCCACCTAAGGCCCAAAGTAGAAAATCAGTGATTACAAATATATGTATTGCATTAAAGTGTTTTCAGATTATTCAAAAATATAAACAGAAATGTACAAGCATTTTAGTTGATTCAATTTTCAAGGAAAAAAAATTCTAACCAGATTAAGCATCAAACGAGCACAGGTTGTGTGAATGACAATGGTTAAAGATGAGTCATGCATATTTCTTGAGAACAAATAGATAATCCGTGACAACTGCATGAAAGCAATATCAAGTTAGTATTGAGGGAAAATATAAAACAAAATGGCATAATATATTTGACTAGTCAAACAAATTGAATAGATAAAAAATTGATTCACAATAATCTCTTATGGCATGTTTCCTAATAGCAAGATAGAAAAATTTTCCTGGCTGCACTTTTTCTCCATTTCCTTTGATGGATAAAGTTGGAGGGAAGGAAAATGCTATGGTTTGAAATCTTGTATCATGTCGGGCGAAACAATGAAATATCATATAGATAAAGGTCAGCCTGGTGCATGAAACTCCAGTCAATGCTCAAGAGAAGGATCTATTGTACACAGTTTTATCCTAATTTAAAAGAGGTTGTATCTGTAACTCGAACCCGTGATCTCCAAGTTACATGGCAACAATTTTACCGTTACATCAAAACTCCCCTTTTGAAACATCATAAAGATAAGTTAACAAAATTGATATCACTCAGCGCACACACAATGTCTTATATACCATTGTCAATAAATATTATGTCATGCCACCAGCATATTACAACATAGGTCAAGATAAATTAAGATAATATTATTATCTTTATGATTATCTTTTTCTTTTTCTCTCCTTTCTCATTTCACTTCCAATTCGCCACTAATATCATATATCAAAATATTGGCACAATACAAAATCAATATCATTCTAGTCAAAAAAACAAAAACTTCAGCACGACTTAAAATCTTGAACCTTGGAGGATATTTTTTCAATTTTACTCTATATTGATTTTATCCAATCGACCCCACTTAATGGGATAATGGGAAAAGACGTAATTGCCATTGTATTGATTCTATCCGATTTAGCCAATAAAAAAAAAATCACAAAGCATGTAGCTCAAATCTACAACAATCAAGCCTTATCCCACTAGGTGGAGTCGGCTATATGGATCATTTTACGCCATTGAGTTTCATCTCCTACTATATCATCATCTATACTTAAATAAATTTTATCTTGTTTTATTGTTTTGCTAACCAAGTCTTTTTATTGTAGCTCAAATCTTAGATTAAAAAAATAAAATTTATTTTTATTTTTGTTATTCTTTTTTTTATTTTAGACAAATGAAATTTAAAAATATTTTCATCTCTTCCATCAAAGGAAAATATTTCTCTCATTTTTTTCCTACTTTTTTCTTTCCCTATCTATTTCTTTCCTTTATAGAAAAAGAGACCTTAGTATAAACATGAAGTCCAGCATGTCACATATCATATTTATCTAATATTCGCAATAAAGAGAAAAAAAATCACATAAATGAACATTTGCAAAATGATCTTTCATTGGTTAATAAGGCAATTTCCCATGCCAAGTACTCCTTAATCAAAACCAAATATTTTAACTATCTCACCCTAAGTTCTTGCAAGAACAATAATGAAACCCTGTTTTGCATTGTTTACAAATATCCTGCATCCCAACATAATAATGGACAATAGAACAAAAATTGTCATTAATAATGGGCATGTATTAAATAAAATATTTCACCATGCCATAGCTATTAGAATGCGGGTGTTGTGAACTGATTAAATATCATATGCATCCTTCCTCAATTCCAGCACCACAAAGCCATATCAACTTTAAGTTAGCACAACTAGACTTAATTGGGTTTTACTACAGAGTATATCCAGCATCTTTGGTTTCATTCATTTAGACTCCAGGCCTAATCGAGAAACACATCAATGCTATTAGCCTATCACCAACCAGATTGTCATATGCCATTAGATATCATTATATACAAATCACCATCATCATCAAGGCATGAGTCGTGCTGGTGCCAAATATTCGAGTCAGCTGCATGAATGGATCATATTCCTCCACTAAACTTAGTGCAATGCTTATTTAAGAATATCAACATAAATGTTTGTCATGCATTGTATTAACTAATTATGACTGAGTTAATTCTAATTATGTTGCTCCAAAACGAAGATATCCATCAATGACTGTTTGTCCTATTCAGATTAAAAACAGAATCAGATCCTTAGCAATAGCAAATTGTTATTCTACAAATATTTTTATGTATGTACTGCATAGGCTATGATATATATAAGATTATCAATGATATTCTTAGATAGTATACTTATTTATCAATAATATCGAATTATTGAAAATATCAGATTAATAATACTAAATGATATTATAATATTTATAAATAATGCAGATTATCAAATACAAATAATCATATAGATGCAGCAGCTGTAGAAGCACAAGCCGAAGGTCTAGGCAATTGACCCAGTGTGAGTGCGCACGCACTTCAACAGCTTGCAAGAGATGCAGAAAAGCATGAATACCTTGAACCAGGAGGGTCTTCCCCAGGCAACCCACTGCTAAGCTCTAGAAACAACCCCATACGTAAGATCAAAAGTGAAAGCTAGAGGTGATGCTGCTCATGCACAGAAGCTTCACTGGAGGCAACAGTTTGAGCAAGATGGAGTTGAGTGTCATCATAATCTTGCATAAATATTGGAGAAAGCTAAAAGCTAAACGTAATCAGATTGAACATGTGAGTAATGAGTGTATGCTTCTAGAGGACAAGAGATCAGTGTTGCCAGTGCTCATGATGAAGAAGGATCCAACAGAGATGGCAAATGCAATGCATAGTTATAAATAGGCAGCACGGTGCATGTCCGGGGAAGATCTATTTTACGTAATGGTGCATGTCCGGGGAAGATCTATTTTACGTAATCTTACCCTGTATTACAAAAGACTGTTTCCACATGCAATGCATAGTTAAACAAGAAAAGGTGACTAAATGGAAACTACAAAAAACATAAATACCATTTGGAAATTGGCTCAAGTGTTAAACAAGAAAAGGTCTGCACTGACTAAATGGAAATTAATGTCCTCTCTCAAGAAAGACAAGTTTGTTCTCATTCTATTATGTCACACTTGCTTCAAAAGTGAATGAAGATTGCAGAACTAAAAGTCCATCTCATCCCGTTTAGCCAAGTTATTCTTTAATAAAGTTGTTAGATTAAGTGAGTTCCCGCATTGAAATGTTAAATTTATTAGCTACTTCTGGAATATTCCGTAATAATAATTTAAAACCCAACTTAAGTTTTTACCTACATTTTATCCACGGATTGTCATAGTCAAAAAAACTTGCTTAGCTGCCTAATGGGAGAAAATACAGTGATTTGATAAGAATTTTGCCCATTGCAAAATTTACCTGCAACAACTCTATTAATCAGTCTACAGAAAGCAGTTATCAGCTTGATAAATGTGCTTCTAACTTGATAAATGTAAGCCCTATTCCATACTTATCCTACGATGCTTAATTAGCCTCCTTTTATCTTCCTTATCAGCCCAATAGGTTGCGAGCTGCCATCAGGATGGGTGCGGCAGATAAAACCTACTAAAAGTAAAAATGGCCAAGTACACAGGTAGCTTTGTGCTGCAATCACCGAACTATTGGAAAGGTACTCTTAGGCAGTCAGCTTATTGCTTAGCACCTAAGTGGGAGAAGGTCCGCATTCAAATAATATTAGAATAGGAAAGAGAATATATTAAATTAAGAATGACTAATATTAATTTATATAAATATACACAACAACAACAACAACTAAGGCTTATCCCACTAGGTGGGGTCAGCTATATGGATCCTTTTACACCATTAAGCTCTATCTCCTACTATATCATCATCAATACTTAAATAAATTTTATCTTGTTTTATTGTTGTTAATCAAGTTTTTTTTGTTCTCCCTCTTCCTCGTGTGATATGCGTGTTGTCATAGTTTCACATCGCTTAACTAGAGCATTTATTAGTCATCTAAGTACATATTCATACCATCTTAAAAGTGTCTCTCGGAGTTTTCCCTCAATAGATACAACTCCGACTTGCTATCTAATGCTCTCATTTCTTATTTCAATCATCTTGCTTGTATTTGATGTACGTCATCTCTCTCAATCCCTCCATCATTTTACAAAAAATGAACCTAAATATTTAAAACACTCGGTTCCGAACAACTCATCATCTTCTATCCTAACAATTATCTTATTACGTCTAATATTGCTAAATTAAATTTCATATATTCTATTTTTACTCTACTAAGCTTAAAACTTTTCCCTTATAGTATTTTCTGCTAAGATTCTAGTTTAGTATTTACTCCTTCACGTGTTTCATTTACCAAAACAATATCATCTACAAACAACATATACAATGGTACAGTCTCTTGAATGTGTGTAATGAGTTCGTCCATAATTAGTGTATAAAGATAGGAACTTAGAGTTGATCCTTGATGTAACCCTATCTTTATTAGAAATACTTCAGTTACCCAAGTCTTTATTCTGGTCATCACATCCTCATATATATCCTTAATTAATTCAATATATGTTATGTTAACACCTCTTTCTTCTAAAATTTTTTATATAATTTCTCTTATAATTCTATCATAAGTTTTTTCTAAGTCAATGAATATCATATATAAATCTTGTTTTTGCTCCCGATATTTTTCAATTAATTGTCTAAAATATATAACTTCTATTGTCGACCTTTCAGGCATGAACCCAAATTAATTTTCAGTCACCTTGGTCTCTTTCCTTAATCTTTTTTCTATTACTTTTTCCCAAAGCTTCATGGTATGACTCATTAGTTTAATACCCCTATAGTTTGTACAATTTTGTGTGTCTCCCTTGTTCTTATACAAGGAAACTAAAGTACTTATCCTCCATTGATCGGGTATTTTTTTCGTTTTCAATATCAAATTAAATAATTTCATAAGCCATTCAATATCTTATTTCCCTAGGCACTTTATACCTTTATCGGAATATCATCAGATCTAACGACTTTTTCATTATACATCCCATTTGTTCTTCTTCTGATGTTTGATTTATACGATAAAAATTTAAATTTCTATACTCATTTAACCTACTAAAATTACCTAAGTTAAGTTGGCCATCTAAATCTTTATTAAAAAGTTGATGAAAATACCTCTTCCACCACTCTTTTATTTCTCCATCGTTTACTTAGTCCCCTATTACATTCATCTTTAATACATTTTATTTGGATAAGATCTCTTATCTTCCTTTCTCTCACTTTAACTATTCTATAAATGTCTTCTTTCCCTTCTTTAGTATCCAATTTTTTATATAATCGTTCAAAAAGTTCATTTTTTACTTCATTCACTACTTTCTTAGCTTCTTTCTTGACTATCATATATTTTTAAAGTTTTCCTCCCTACAAATATATAATTCCTTATAAGTTATTCGTTTTTCCTTCACTTTCTCTTGTACTTTCTCATTCCACCACCAAGATTTCTTATTTTTGGTGCATGTCCCTTTGACTAACCGAGTACACTCTTAGTTATTATTTTCAAGTTTGATATCATCTTATCCATGTCGTATTAGAGTCACCATATATTTCACTTAATGCTTGTACTCCTACCTTCTCCTTAAATATATTTTGCTTCCCATCCTTTAACTTCCGGCACTTAATTCTAGGAGTCGTATATATTTTCTTTCTATTGATACTATGTTTGAGGCACCTATCCAACACTACTAACATATGTTGGGTAGTTAAACTTTCTCCAGGGATGACCCTGTAATTTTTACAAATCTTTCTATCCTCTTTCCTAACCATAAGAAAGTCAATTTGCGATTTATTATTCTCGCTTTTGAATGTGACTAAGTGTTATTCTCTTTTCTTAAAAAATGTATTAGTTAATATAAGGTCATATGCTATCGTAAAATCTAATATAGTTTTCCCTTCCTCATTTCTCGTTCCAAACACATAACCCCATGTACCCTCACATACTCCTCATTTTTCACTCCGACATGCTCATTTAGATCACCTATTATAATCATTTCATTTACCAGAATGTTTTGTAATATTTATCTAAGTCATCCCAAAACCTTGATTTAGAACCTTCATCTAATCATAGTTGTGGTGCATATACTCTAATTATGTTCATAATTTCTTTCACCACTATTATCTTAAGGGTTATAATTTTATCCCCTTTTCTAACTACTTCTACAATTTCATCCTTTAACGAACTGTCTACAACAATACTCACTTTATTTCTTGCTTTACTCTTTCCTGTGTACCATAACTTAAAATCCGAGTTCTCTAGCATCTTTGTCTTCTCGCCTACCCATTTTGTCTATTGTACATACAAAATACTAATTATTCTCCTAATCATCTTATCTACTACCTCAGTACCTCCATTGATTTACCAATGAAGGTTCCTATGTTCCATGTTCCAAATTTAAGATTATTAGTTTTCCTATTATATTTGTTTTTATCCGACCTATGGTGTGAGAACTTTTACTTATTTAACACTACACCAAAGTTCTCATCGAGATATAGTGATCTTTGACGATACATTACAGTCAGACACTGCAACGCGAACTCTTACATATTTAGCACTACACCCGAATTCTGGAGATGTAACGGTCCTTACCGAGAAGTTATAATCGGATCTTGCAACGTGTTCCTTCCAGGGAAGGACCTAGCATTAGCACAATAGTTCAATGGATTCATTCATTGAATATTTGGCATAGTTTAATGCTGGGTGGCAACCTGGCGCAACCCTCCTCCTTTATTCAGGCTTAAGAACAGCTATGACTAGGTCGAAATAGGCGGAGTTATTAATTTATATAAATATATAATTGCAATTTTAATGTAAAAAAATGGTTTGTAATTCCAAAACAAGAAATATATTAAATGGTGAAAAATCTAACAACAAATGAGAAAAAAGAGTCAAAAGAAGAGGAATAGCGAAACAAGCAAAAAGGAAGAAAAGATAGTCAAAAACCAATTAAAGGCGCTCATATTGGGTGAAAAAGGAAATGCAAGAATTACATGGAACAAAAGACTCATGCATACATAGGGTGTCAGTTGTTTAATGAGAAGAATTAATGTTAGTTTCTAAATTCAAATAGCGCGATAACTTTATATAAACATTGTAGGTGGATCATCTGTGCCACGTTTTAAAAGGATCACCTAGCAACTAAATAAAGTGATCACTTGTTGAAACTGCCCAGGCAGCCCGCCTTTTAAAATGGTGAAAAACACAATATTGGTTCATAGTATATGAATAAGATTGCTCTAGCATATACACCAGAAGCAATCTTAAAACCCATGTGTAAAATCTTTTTGCTAATTATGGAGGCAACAAAGAAAGTGTGCTACAACTCCAATTCAGAGTTTATGTAACATACTACAACAACAACCAAGCCATATCCCACTAAATGGGTTCATTATATGAATCCTTCTATATCATTGGATTATACCTCCTACAATATTATCATCTATATTTAAATAAATTCTTTGATCTTTCTCATTTATGTGCATATTTGTCATAGTTTCACATTGTTTAACTGAAGTATTTATTAATTGTCTAAGTACATGTTCGTCCTATTTTAAATGTATCTCCCGAAGTTTTCTTTCAATAGATACACCCTGAACTTTCTCTCTAATATTCTCATTCTTTATTTATCCATCCTTGTAACTCCACATCCACCTTAACATCCTCATCTTTGTGTCTCTTATCTCATCTTCTACTTATGTGCACGAGTTATAGTCCAACATTTAATTCCATAAAACTTAAGAGGTCTAATCGTTATTTTAGAACTTCCCCTAAAGTTTTAGAGGTACTTAACAATCACAAAGAACACCCGACGCTCTCTTCTATTTTAACTATCCTGCTTGTACTTTATATAAGACATCTCTCAACCTCTCTATCTATTTGTAAAAATGGTCCTAAATACTTAAACCTCTTGGTTATAAATAATTTGACATCTCCTATCTTAACAATTATCTCATTACATCTAATATTGCTAAACTTAAATTATAAATTATGTCTACTAAACCTAAAACATTTCACTTCCAATGTTTCCGGTCAAGATTCGAATTTAGGATTTACTTCATATCTCATCTACTAAAACAATATCATTTGCAAACAACATGCACCATGGTGATGTGTCTCATATGAGTTTAGTGAATTCATCCATGATTAGTATAAAAAGATAAGGACTTAGAGTTGATTTTTAATGTAACCCTATCTTTATAGAAAATGTTTCGACTTAATCCACCTAAAATCTTCACTCTTGTATTACATCCTTATACATATCCTTAATTATTTTAATATACGCTACGTTAACACCTTTCTTTTCTAGAATTCTCAACATAATTTCCCTAGAGACTATCATATGCTTTTTCTAAATTGACCAACACTATGTACAAGTTTTGTTTTTTCCCAATACTTTTCAACTAGTTGCCTAAGAAGACGTATAACTTTTATTATCATCTTTTAGGCATAAATCCAAATTGATTTTTAATCACGACAGTTTCTTCATTAGTTTTTTCTATTATTCTTTCCAAAAATTTCATGATGTGACTCATTAGCTTAATCCCCCCTTAATTCGGATAATTTTATAAGTCTCTTTTGTTTTTATATAGGAAACTAGAATACTTATTCGCCACTAATCATATTTTTTTTGCCAAAAGTAAGTTAGACACCTAAAGCATTATTAAAAAGTTGATGAAAATACCTATTCCATCACTATATTATTTCCTCATTCATTAGTACCCTATTGCATTCATCATTAATGCATTTTATTTGGATAAAATCTATTATCTTCTTCTCTTTCATTTTAGTTATTCTATACATGTCTCTTTTCCCTTCTTTTGTATTCAATTGTAATACCACATTGGTTCAACTACAAATATAAAAAAGATCAGACTAAATAATAACTAATGTCATCTTCAGAGGAAGGTTATACTTTTGCTTATCGAGATTGGAAATATCGTTCCAAGCTAAGATTTCGTTACCCACCCAAAATGAGACGTTGTCCTAGCTCACCAACCATGTTGTCAAAGGCACCAAGGAGGATAAGTAAAGTGGAACAAGATTCAAAATAGGAATAAAATGAAGTGAGGGAATTGATTTACCTCCTCATCACAGCAACCCTAATCGTGCGTCGAGGAAGTAATTATCACAATATTATAAAGAAGTCGTTGTCGCTAATGAAGGTATCAAGAATCGTGGAGAACGAATATGTTATCATTGTGCACATCAATGAAGGATTGAAAACACAAATCATTGTCGTTTACGAGTGGAAGTATTTCACATGTCGGTTATTGAAAGTTCTGGCAAAAGATAACACGGGAAGCAATGCACTGTCTCTATTTCAAATGTTTCATGTATCGAAGAGTTCTACTTGCATCAACATTGAATTCGCATGAAGCTGAGCCTTGCATTGTCTCATTCCGCTAGTTGACGAGCATAGAACCTTCTTTTTTTCTTTTTTTTTTTTTTTGATAATTTAAGTGTCCAAAATTTATCCAAATAATTTTGAAGGTAGACATCTTTCCAACCTAGTTCGCCTACCGAGTAAATTTGGAGCATAGCTTATGCACACTCAAAAGTTGACCTCCAAGATATTAATCCCATTTGGGACTCAAACCTGGGGGGTCCTCTTATTTATTCCCTAAGTGTTGTACCATTGCACAACATCCATGGGACGCACAAAACATATTTAGTTTGTCCTTATTCAGTTGCATGTGGCAATAGTTTTAAAAGTGAACAAAAATTGCAAAACTAAAAATCTAAAACAAATTTGATTAAAATATGAAGTGGTTGAGTTGTTCTTAGATTTATAATTCTTCTTTTCCAGATATAATACCAATTATCCTTTGAATTATCAAGTTCACTTGAATTTTTGTATTATATAATCTACTTTCATCAATCCTACACACTTATGCTTTGCGTTGCATCTTTACTTTTCTAAAATTTATCGAAATAAAAAAATTGGCAGATTCAAACTACAAATATGACTTGAGGTTCAAGGCTTGTAGATGTTATCCGAAAGTTAGTTTAAATAATTTAAAATATTTTCTTAAATAAATAAGTTGGTTCATACTCCATACTTGGTCAAGCGAACCAATAGCATGAACCCTAGGTTGATATTCCGTCCTAATCTAAATGAATATACTTTTCATACATAAATACTAATGATAAATAGTAAAGAATATTAGTTAAGTCTGAACTTAACCCAATGGCTAACACAGTCTAATTGCCTGACCCAATCTAACACACGTAATGAGTTAAGTGTCAAACCACAACTCACGAGCCAAGTTTAGCCCAATTTTTTATTTATAAAATTAATAATAATATTATAAGTATCAAATAATAAAAAAAAACTCAATTTTTAATAATATTATAGTTTTAAAGATTTTTTGTTAATTTTTAGAATTTTACAAAATAAAATTTTAATATAGAGATTTAAATTAATTATTTTTTAAATAATTTTTTAATTCAAATTATCAAGCCCACAATCCTAACCCAAAGATGTGTTGAGAACACTAGCAACTTTTTCTAGGTCATACCTCATACTGCCTTAGTGGGTCAAAATGCGCCCCTTCATGCCCATCTCAAGCATGGCAAATTTACACTAGCTCAGCTCAAGCATGTTAGTATCCTTTCCAATCTTATCTTAGATACCAACTTCATCTCAAGCATATTCCCTCTGGTAGCTACTTCTCAGCCTCCACCTTAGCTTCAAACCGTATTATGTCCCCAAAAAGTATGGTAGGATTGTAGTAGCTGTGAGCATAGATTAAAAGTCCACATACCCACTCAAATTGTTGTCACTTTTCGAAGATTTAGAAAGCTCACATGGAAATTTAATAACGGAACTTCCCTATAGAGGAAAATTTTGTCAGATGGCTTTCCGTGTGTAAGAGGATTAAAATCTCTCTTATGGAGTTGCTTGTGCTATCATTAGTTTGTGAAACAAATGGTTGAAATTGTAAAATCTCCAGTCAAAAAAATATCATTTACTAAATAGTTGCACTCTAATAAGCTAATGGGAGAAACATATGTATATCATATGGAATGCTAACAAGCCAATAGAAAGATCCACATATTCATTCATTGAAAATCATGGTTTAAAATTTTATTTTGTGCAGGCAAAATAAGCAAAATATATCGTTTTGCACGCCACCCGACATCGAAATTGTTGTCGGCACCACGGGTCATGGCAGCCACAGTGCAAGCCTACAACGGGAACGCCCATAGGAGCACAGATCGAGGACGTTAACACTTATGTTAATATTAAAACTATAGATTAATAATTTTAATCAACCCCTAGTCATCCTAGTCATACATAGGATAATCTAAACAAGTTTAATCAAACACTAATAAAACTATCCCATTAATTTAACATATATATATATATATATAATTTCAAAATATATAATAAAAAACTATTTATTTATTTACCATATACAACAAACACAATCTCATTTTTTTTATAAAAATTATTTTCTTTTTTATATTTTTATATTTTTTTTATTTTTAATAAGTATATTTTATATTTAAAAAATACTAAAATCGTAGGCACGATATGGTACCAAAACTATATCATTCCGGGATCGAAATCTCAGCACAGAATGATTTAAGGAAGCTTGGAACTTATATTATTCATGAGCTGAGAAAGCAAGACGCACTCTATGGGGTTGAATCATCCACTCTCAGAGCTCAATGATAGAGGAGTATGTTGTCCTAAATTTAAGTCCAACTTGCAAAGATTTTGATTTATTCTTAATTAAATAGTGTAGAATGAAATTAAAGGGCTCGCTTGGACCGTTGGAAGCAAGGTTTAAAATCTCGACCCGTGTCAAGGTTTCGATCTCAGACCGGAATGATACGGTTGCAGTATTGTATCATGTCGTGTCAACATAGTTTCGATATATATCTATATATATAAGTTTTCAATTATTGAACAACATAATCTAAAATTATAAAAGGAGAGATAATAGGTTGAGATGAAGACATGTCAAATGGTCAATTGATCCTATAATTTGACAAGCTAAATTGGTCAGTCATATGTTTAGGAGGTAGATCAAAGAGAACTCTGCTTTTCTTCATTAAATGTGATTTAAGAGACATAGCTTAAAAAAAAAAAAACAGCCCGACGCACGAAGCTCCCACCATGCGGAGTCCCAGGAAAGGATCCATAGCTTGCTCTAATTAATTTAAAGTAGGGATAAAATTCCTAAGCCGATCTTAAGTAGTTGAGACTAACAAGCCTTGATAATGTTGTCGATAATGAAATAGTGGTGTTTAGGTCAAAATGATTTAAGCTAATTTAATGATTACTTTTTAAAACATAATTAAAACTAGCTATAAAAATAAAATTATAGTTATATGAATTTATAAATAAATTATTAATATATTATAAATAATAATAATATGTATATTAGATATTATAGTTATATATTTATGTATATTTTAAAATTAAATTTATTTAAAAATTTATATATATATTTAATTTTTTAACAATTAAAAATTTTAGAATTATTTATAAAATTTTAAAATTATTTTAAATATTTTCTAAAATTTTAAACTATTTTAAATTTTAAAAATAATTTAAAGTTTAATTTTAAATAAATTATTAATACAAATTTAAAATTTTTAATTAGAAATTATTTATTTTTTATGTTTTAAAAAAATATTATAATTATATTAGTTAATTAATAGTTTATTAAATCAATTATTAATTTATATATTAATTAGAAATTATATATAATTTAAATAATACAATTTATAAAAAAATTATATCACTGATATAATCCATATAACACTGAATATAATTATAATTTTTTTAAAATTTTAATATAACGGTTTTAAAACCGTTATATTGAATTTTAATAAAACCCTAAAAATCCTCAAATTTCTCGCGAAGTCACGATTCCTATTTCTTCCTCGCGATTTTGCCGCCGCCTTTCCTTCTGTCGCGATTTTTCATCGATCATATGTCTCCTCTCTCAAATTGAATCATACATGTTCGAAGAGCGACCGCCCCTTGTCACGACTGCCTCACTGATGTCCCTGCTACTAATTGCCTTCGTTGATGCTTAAGGTAAGTTTTGATCTGTCGCACATGTGTTTCTTTCTGTCAAACGCGGGCAAAATTGTCGCGCGTGTTGTGCCGGTACCGCTCCCATGGCGGAATAGTAAAAACCATCCATTTCGGACAACACAGAATGATATTTCAATCTTTAATTGGGAGTAACAAACCCATCCACTCTATATGCTAGCTGTGGCTCATAGGAAGTTAAAATAAGAGAGTACTAGTTTGCTAATCAATCAAATAGTAGACCAAGTAGAAATATCCTATTCCAACACGACTAAAGAAAATCAAAAGGTCCAATTTGAAACAAGTTTGAAATAAAAAATAAAATAAAAATAACAAGTTAAGAAGCATGACAAAGAAAGTCAATTTTTTTTCATTAAATGCTTTCTTTATATTTTTACAGGAAGAAGAATTCTTATGTTTTAATATAATGAAGGGAAAAACCTAGGGAAATAAATGAGCTAGGGAAAAGAACTTGCAGAAAATGAATAGAGAAAATTTTCTTACTTTGTGATTTCTTGAAGGGAAAGAAAGGAGGGAAATTTTTAATTTTCTGAAATTAAATTCTTAAAAACAGTTTAAAAAATGTTGGAGAATTTAAATTAAATTATTAAAAAAATTAAAGGAAAAATCAGCTAGAAACTCAGTAGTAATGCTTCCACCAGATCTGGTTAGAAGTGAAATAGGGTGGCACCGAGAACATAGTTTAACAGACTGCTTCTCTGCATCCCGTTGTTTACACCAAAGGAAACAACAATAAACAGTATCTCAGATAGCTTTCCCCTAGGCTCTTATCTTTCTACACAGAAAACTAACTCTCACATAATTATAACTAGAACCCACATCATGGTTTTATAAGAATGATACCAAGGATGACAAATTAAATTGACATGGAAGCCAAATTTACTTTTGATCTCCATAAAACTACTCAGTTTCAATTAGCAAGGGATTTTGGTCTTTTTTATCGATTGGGTCTCTCCCCTCACCACCTCCATGAGAAATATTATGATAAAAAAAATAGAAAATACATTAACCAGAATATCAAAAGGAAATACAGGTTGAACTGATTAGCAAACCTGAGCAAGAGAAAGCTCCCCTCGAACATAGTGCACCATTTCTGCAAGAAGGCTATAAGCTAATGGTCTCAGTGTCTCAATACAAACCCGTCCAGTCCCAATTAAAACTCTAGCAATACAAAGCAGAGAAATAGTCAAAATTATTTTTTTGCTATAATGAAGAAAATTCCAGATTTAATGAAAAGAGGGTTCAAGTTAAAAACACCAAGAATATTGTATTTATCACCCAACCCGAATCCAAATAATAAGGAAAGATAGCTAAGTCTTGTCACCATCTTACCAACAATACTTAAGGAAGAAGATAACAACAATCTCTAACTCGCCTCCATGCTACATGACCAATGTACACAATGAATCATCAGAAGAAGTACCAATAAAAACAATAACTCGCACAACCAACAAGCAGTGTCTGATCTTGTTGTACATCATTCACTTTTTACTTCTTATAGTGTACCAATCAGTAAGTTTGAGAAGCTATATCAAAGATTATCAATTGACAACTAGGTGATGTTTAGTTCAATAGAGAGATGCTTCATACTGATATGAACTAAAAGATGAGTAATAATAAAACCAATCTCATTGCGACATAATTTAAAGCAGATCATGGATATAGAAGTTGATCTCGCAGCATTCAGACTCTCCAACACAATTAATGAATAGAACTCATTTGACCCGTTGAATCAGAGAAAAACTGTGAGAAACAATGACAACATAAGCAGTGAAAAATGTGATCTGATCACTACTAGAGAAGTTGGAACTAGTCTTGGTCAGCCCTATCTGTCATAACTTATTAAGATAGTGTTAGAGGGGGTTTTTCTGCTCTTATATCAATATGGATTGAGTTTCCAGCCTTGTGCAGCTGGATAAAAATCTGCTCCAACATTTTACCATTAGACAAAATACAGAGACATAAACCTAATATAATGCAAATTTTCTGTTCCCAGCATTATCAAAAAAGCAAGATCAAAATCAAAGGAAAGCTAATATCACTTTCATTGATGGCCATATAATTACTTTTTCATTATCTAGAGGGCGCCTAGTGCTAACAAATTACTTTTTCATGTCACTAGGCAATGTAAATAAGGCAGGGATTGAATTAAAATAATTTGTATATATAAATGGGTATGGATAAGATTTGTTTTGCCTACCTCTCTATACAAATAATTGGTCAATTTTGAACATGTTTATACAACCACGACCTAGTTTCTCTCATCTACTCAAGTTACAAATAATCTATACAAGAATCTAAAATAGGTTTTTTTTTTTATTTTATCTTTTCAAATATGATGCATCACACATTCATTTTAGGATTTTCATCTACATAGCAATGGCTGGAAGATTCTCCATATAACCACTAATTTCTTGACCCACTAATCATTTCCTCCTTAACATTCCCTTCTCGCTAAAGGAATACAAAAAAAGATTGTTAAGGGAAAAATGAGTGTGCAAAATAGAAAGAGGGCAATGAGAAATTTCAGTACAGTGGAACTGTTTAGGGAAAGTAAAAGGTCAATGAAATTAACAAAGACAAAGTTTGTGCAAGCCGATTGATGACTCTTTATATAATTATATACTTAAAAGCAATGTTCCATATATTTCCATCTATTTTGTTGCCACCTTTCCCTAACTCATTCACCTATTAGGTATTAAATTTATCTTTCAAAATTAGCAACAAGTTTTTTTTAATATTCTTAGTAAATCATTATGAATTCATTATTGAACTTAAGAATATCATTCGTTATTATTGTTGTTGTTACGTTTTTGCTTTTTTCTGAAACAAAGTCAATGAGTTCATAAGAAATTGGCCCAACATATTTATCCATATGATTAATTCCTTAATTTATATGCACATTAGTTAATTGATGACAGTTTTAATTTGATATAATTTGGTGAGAAGCATAAAAACAAGGTAATAAGATAAGTGTTCAAGAGCTTTAACATGCGGATTCCAAATTCATCTAAAGCATGTAATTTTTTGATAAAGAAATGAATTTGTAAATTGTATTTTGGAACAATCCACATTAAGTAGACAACAAATAAAGTTTAATTCAGTATAATTTAACGATGAACATAGTTTCTCATTTAGTTATTTATCTATTCTCTCTTGAATTGTGATACTCATGTTTGCCTTTTGTTTCTTAGTTTATTTTTGCAACTCAGTCTATTGCTTTTGTAATTAATCAAAAAATATAAATAATAGAATCAAAAAAAAGATGCATAAATACTTTAGTGATATTATATTCGAATAATAGTAATTTTTATTCAAATTACATTATATATTATTTCCTCATATTTTGCATACTTTAAATTCATGAAAGACATTTTAAAATTTGGTTAAAAGTAGATTTTCTATTTTTGTATTTCTTCTTATAAAAAAAGAAAAGATCTTGAATAAATATAATATTATCATGCATTGAGCGTGGATAGTTCTCAATAATGAATGTCTTAAGGATTGAAGAATTTTTTTCAAAAATGAAAAAAGATACTTTGCTCAAATTAGACTTCATTTATTTGTTAAAATTTCTATTCCAATAATATATATGTGTATATATAATACAATGCTTAACTAAACTTCTTTTACACAATAAAGATAATGTCATGTGGAAACTTACTTCTAAAAAAGAACAGTCAAGTCAATTCTCACATTAGGATGAAATGATCAATTTAGGAGACAAAAAAGAATAATAACAAAAAGATAGTAAGAACATAGGATGAATTGACTAAAACGATATAGAAATTTGGAAAAGGCAGAAAAAACAACTGACCAATAAAGATCCATTTAAACCACCTACCTAGATAGCACTAGCATTATGCTTCATTATATATAATGTAACTCATCCATAAGTTAAATGTCAATTATCTGTACAACAATTTATCACAACTTAAAAAAGGCAAGTGTCATTTCGATACTGCCATAATGATGATCCACATTTAGCATATAGCATTGCATAGGGTTCCATTGCTTTCATGTCGCTAGCAACTTTATAACTTAAGTCTATTTGAAAGACTCAACAGTATGATAGATGGAAAAGGAATTTATTCAAATTTTCACCATAAGTTAGGTGTAGTGTCACACATGTCGAATCTCAGCTAAGTACAAAAGTAAGATACATGGTGACACAACCGTCAGCAGGAGTTGAGTTGTTGCAACTACAAAATAATGTAAGCAAAAAAAAAAATCCCGTCATCATAGTTAAGGGAGAAGAACCAAGCAATGCCCAAAACTAAGAACATGATACATGAGAGAAAATAAAGAGAGTAATTGAAACTCCAAGAGAACTTTAACATGCTGGTACCTTTCATCTAAAAGTGTGTCAATCAAAGGGAAAAGTCCTCTTCTTATATCAGAGCTGAGAACATGCTTTAAAGCAATCAACATTTCCTGAAAATTGGGGGAGAAAATGTCTTTGAAATAACATAAACCAGATTAATGAAAATGTCTTCTTACTCAGTACACAACTCACCTTTCTAATGGAGACAGAATCTGGACAAGTCACGAGCAAATTCACTATACTCTTGCAAATATTCTCCTCATGTGGCCTTATATAATCAGCATGTGTCTTCAACAGGTAAGTTAGGAATGACAGAGTCTGAAAAAAAAAGGAAATAAAGCATGACATCAAGTCGACCAGCTGACAATAATCGGAATGATAGAGGGAGAGAGCCAAAAAAAAAAAGGAAAACCTTGACTTGTGCTCCCTTTAGTTCAACAAACTGAGGCTTCTGATTATTGGAGACCTTCTCTGGCCCAGTGATGGCGATGGCAGAAACCAAAAGTGGTAAAAGGTAAGGAACATTCGTTTGCACAAGCTTGGGGTAAAGCTGGAACAGAAACATCACTGTCAGGGGACTCTCCGTGACAATCTTGAATGATCTTGTGCTAGGGTTCAACTGCCCGGCCCCTGCGTAGGGCACTACTACGCCACCAATGCCACCATTCCCAGAAGGTGCATCGAGTCCACCGCCATCATCCCCCCTGCTTCCCAATAAATGGGAAGGTGGAAGCGGTAGCGGGGAAGGGGAGGTGACAGAAGACCCCGAGGAAGAAGGGTTGGCATTGTTGTTCGAGTTGAAAATGTGAGCGACGGTGGCTGGGAAGTTGTGGTAGATGGACAAGACAAAGTCGAGGAATGGCTGGACCTCAGCCTCGACGGTGGGGCGGAAGTTACGAAGTAGGTCGAAGATGATGCGAACAGAAATGAAGCCGTTGTCCTCGTTATCGTTAGTGAGCACAGCCAGAGATAACTTAAGAAGGTCCTGGACGAAGGGACGGAGTACCTCGCTGTGAGGAAGGCGGTTGAGGATCTCGACCACCACGTAGCGAAGCTTGTGTTCTACGCTCTCGGTGGTCTGCGGCGACGTCAGCTGTGTCAGGATCACCGAGAAGGCACGGAAGTAGCACCTGAGGAAGTTCAGGTACTCCGAGGTGTGTGCGATCTCAAGGCTATCCCTCACCTCCATCACCATCTGCAGCCGCACCTGCAATGCTGCACAAGGCAAGCAATAGCAGAAACCGCCATCAATAATCCATCTCTTTTCTCTCGCGCCACGTCGAAACCAAAGCGAGGAAGGAAACATGTTCAGGTGATGAAAAAAAACATAGCAAAAGCGTACGCAAATCGGGCTCGATGAGTCGCTGTGCGTGCTGCTCGTAGTTAAGGATGGGCGCCATCTTCGTCCCTTCGAAACCCTAGAAAGGAAGGAGTAGGGTTTATGATTCTCCGCGCATGGGGAGTCGAGGATGGCGAAGGAAAGGAAGGGGATAGGGTTTCTTCACTATGTCTTCTCTTCTTCTATTGGGGGGAGTTACAGGACGTTTTTCTCGCTCACGAAGCCGAGATGTTAGTCGAAGAAGACAGTCCAAAAGTCTGAAGCGTCGGCGCACGGACGGAAATATACGGGTGCAATTTCCAAAACGCTATTCGGATATGAGTAATGTAGAGAAAAATCTCCCATCAAAATTTGAATTTTACATTTAATCCTCATTCATAAAAAATTTTATTTCTACTCTCTACATGTAAAATTTTATTTACTTCAACTCCCTCATGTAAATATTATGATCTAATTGCCCCTTAGATTTTTTTGGTACAAAAGGTCCAAAAATGAATATAATTTAAAGAAAATCTAGTATATTTTTTATCCAATTGAGTATCATTTAAAGAAAATCTAGTATATTCAAGTATATTTTTAATTAAAATTGTTCATCATATATTTTAGGTATAAATAGTCTAAAAATGAATATAATTCCTATTAAATTCAGCATTTTAAACTATAATCGAGTATATTTTCTATTAAATTGAGTACGACTTTTTTCCTATTTAATATAATTACTCCTAAATTCAGTACCATTTGAAAAACATCTAGTATATTTTTCATCCAATTGAGTATCATTTAAAGAAAAATCTAGTATATTTTACATCTAATTGAGTATCATTTAAAGAAAATCTAGTATATTTTCCATCCAATTGAGATGGAAAAAGAATCGTACTCAATTTGATAGAAAATATACTAGATTCTAGTTTAATGTACTGAATTTAAGAGGATTTATACTCATTTTTAGACTTTTTATACTTAAAATATCAGGGGCAATTAGGTAAGTATATTAGACTACGGAGTGAAAAGAAAAAAAAAAATTCCAATGGGGAGTGCATGTAAAGTTGTGTTTGCCAATGGGGACTGCATGCAAATTTTGCCGTCTGTGGGCCGTTTCTTATTATTTTCAAGACAACAACTCAAGGAAGACGAACAATCATCTCCTTCTAACCACCGAAGTCTTAATCGGCAAAACATTTTTAAGGATTTGCAACGCGCCAGCTTCAACTTGTGGGGTGAAATTCAGCTCTGTTATTTTATGTTCAAATCTTCTAATCTAGCGAAACATCCTTAAATTCGAAGTGTCAAGTGTGAGCTTTGATTTGATGTAAATTATTGTCCAACCAATTTAAAATTCTCAATATAGACTCACTATTCTAAAATTCCAAGCAATTCAGAAAAACTCTAAGGGTGCGTTTGATTCGAGGTTATTCTTGATAACCTTGGTTATCCATCCAAGGTTATCAACAAAAACCTTGTTTGGTTTAGGTATTCGATGATTCCCGAGTAATGTTCCATGCCCGACACGTCAGCAAAAGGGTCATGCAGTCCGGAATCGGAAAACCTCAGAAAACTAAGATTTTTCTTGATTCCGGAGTTAACGAATTTTTTATACCAAAAATACTCTCCGATAAGAAAAAACATGGAAAAAAGAGAAAAAATGTAAAATAATATTAAAAATTTGTAAAAAAAATAAAATAAATGTTTAAAAATTTTAAAAAATAAATAATTTTAAAAAATATTTTAAAAAAATATATAAATTTTAAAAATAAAAAATTTAAATATTAAAAATAAAAATAAAAAATTTTAAAAATTTTTAATTTTTAATTTTTTTTAAAAAATGTTTAAATTTTTTTAAAAAATTTTTAATTTTTTTTTTAAAAATTTTTAAATTTTTTTTAAAAATTTTTAAATTTTTTTTAAAAATTTTTAAATTTTTTTTTAAAATTTTTAATTTTTTTTAAAATTTTAAATTTTTAAAAATAAAAAATTTATAAAAATTAAAAAATAAAATAAATAAATAAAAATTTAAATTTAAAAAATGTAAAAAAATACAAAAAATATAAATATGAATAATATAAAAAATATAAAAACATTAAAAAAATAAAAAAAAACACATTAAAAAAGTAAAAAAAAAATATACAAGAAAAAGAAAAGTAAAAAAAAACATAAAAACATAAATAATAATAATATGTATAGTTTATTTGTAACTGAGGGTAATACGGTAAAATATTAAACTAAGGTATTCATTAAAACCTTCAAACAAACAAGTTTTTTTTGCATTACCTAGGTTGAACCAAACAACATTTGGTTATGTTTTATTCCCCATAACCTTGATTATGTGATTATTAGGTAATCACATAACCAAGGTTATACATGATAACTTGAACCAAACGCACTCTAAAGATGCATTTAGTTTAGCGTTATCCTTGATAACCTTGGTTATTCATTCAAGGTTATCAACGAAACCTTATTTAGTTTAGGTAATTGATGATTCTCAAATAATGTTTCATGTCCAACACGTCAGCAAAAGGGATATCCAATCCGGAATTAGAAAACCTCGTAAAGCTAAGGTTTTCTTTGATTATGGGGTTAACGAATTTTTTTACCAAAAATACCCTCGGATAAGAGAAAAATGTGAAAAATAGAAAAACGTAAAGAAAAAAATATAAAATATAAAAAAGAAAAAAAAACTAAAAAAAGGAAAAAGACATTAAAAAAATAAAAAAATATATATAATAAACATAAAAAAATAATATAATATATATAATAAATGTATACAAAAATAAAAAACATAAAAATAGAAAAAAAAATTAAAAATTAAAAATGTATAAAATAAAAAAAATTTAAAAAAAGTAAAAATAAATAAAAATATAATAAACGTAAAAAAAAATTAAAATAATAAAAAAGGTTAAAATTTTTTAAAAAACATAAAAAATAGAAAACAAATAATGGAAAAAAAACAAAATTTAAAAAGTTTATAAAAAATAGAAAAAAAAATTTTAAAAATAAAAATTAAAACCCGTTAAAAATTAAAAATGTAAACAAATAAAAAACTAAAAATTAAAAAAAATGAAAAACAAATAAAAAACCTTAAAAAAATACATAAAAATGAAGAAAAAGACGAAAAAGAAGAAGTAAAAAACATAGAGTTTAAATAATAATAAAAATAATAATAATAATATTATTATTATTATTATTATGTATGGTTGGTTTTGTAAATGAGGGTAATATAGTAAAATATTAAAGTAAGTTATTCATTAAAACCTTCACAAATAAATTTTTGTTGCATTACCTATGTTGAATCAAACAAAAACTTGATTGATGGTTAGTCAAATTAAGTAGATGGTTCAATTAGTTTGACTAAATATGGATAACTTAACTTGATTGATTTAACTTGATATTTATCACTCATACTTATGTTGATGCACAGACATAAGCATTCTGAAGTCCAGGCAGTACCCTATACATCTCACACCATTCTAAGTGTTTTTCATACACAAGCAAGGTAATCCTAGTGTACTTGTGAGATGCTCTGGCTGAGACCTAGGGGAACATACTTTTTAAGGGGTAGGTATACCTAGGCTAAGTCTAATCTTTTGAGAATCTAATAAAATTGGAATTTTGAAAATATGTTTTCTAAAATTTTAAAACCAAGCAAAAAAAAAATTATAACTTTTGAAATAGTTATAGTAAAGAGGAATATTTTTTAAAGTAAACTCTATTCTACTAAGCGCACCCCTATTTGTCTTCTAAGTGCACTGAACTCAAGTTTAGGTAAGGGTTTTATAAAAATGTCAGTCAGATTTGACTTTGACTCAACATAGTTAAGTACAATATCACCTTTAGTTACATGATCCCTTACAAAGTGATGTTTTACTTATATGTGTTTAGTCCTTAAGTGGTGGATTGGATTTTTGGTTAAGTTAATTAAACTTATATTATCAATTGAAATTTTTATATTTTTATATTCTAATTGATAGTCCTTTAAGATATTCATCATCCAAAATAGTTGAGATGCACATTTCCCCATGGCTATGTACTCTGCTTCAGTAGTGGATAAAGCAACACTGTGTTACTTTCTGTTTGACCAACTTACTAGGTACTGACCTAGAAATTGACAGCTTCCACTTGTGCTTTTTCTATCTATTTTACACCCGATATAGTCTGAGTCATAATAGCCAACTAAGTCAAAAAGTGCTAGTCCTAGGGTGCCAAAGTCCTACATTTAGGGTTCCCTTAATGTATCTAAGTATTCTTTTAGCATTTATTATGTGTGATTCTTTTGCACAAGATTGGTACCTTGCACACATACCTACTGCAATAGAATATCAGGTAGACTTGTAATTAGGTATAATAGACTCCCTATTACACTTCGATAATATTTTAAGTCTACTGATTTTCCTTCTAAATCAGAGTCAATTTTGACATTAGTTGTCATTGGAATATTTATATTTTTAGAATTTTCTATACCAAACTTTTTAATTAATTCCTTAGCATATTTTATTTGAAAAATATATATTCCTTCTTTTGTTTGTTTAATTTGTAAGTCTAAGAAAAAGTTAAGTTCCCCAACTAAGCTCATTTCAAATTCACTTTTCATTAATTTAGTGAAATATTTTAAAATCTTAGTATTGATTGAGCCAAAAATTATGTTATCTACATAAATTTGAGCTATAAATATATCTTTTTCTAAGATTTTAACAAATAAAGTTTGATCTATATGTCCTTGGTTAAACCCTTTGGATATTAGATAAGTTGATAGGCATTCATACCAATCTCTATGTGCTTGTTTTAGTCCATATAAGACTTTATTTAACCTAAAGACATGGTTTGGGTGGTCCAAATCCTTAAATCCTAGGGGTTGATTTACATACACCTCTTCCTTGGTAAACCCATTTAAGAATATAGATTTTACATCTATTTGGTATAACTTGAATCTTTTATGTGTTGCATAGGCCAACAACATCCTTATAGATCTAAGTCTGGCTACGGGTGCATAAGTTTCATCATAATCTAATTCTTCTACTTGGCTGCCCTTTTGATACTAGCCTAGCTTTCTTTCTTGTTATTTCACCCTTGTCATCCAATTTATTTCTAAATACTTATTTTGTGTCAACTATGAATTAATTTATGGGTTTAGGTATCAATTCTCAGACTTGGTTTCTTTCAAATTGTGTTAACTCCTCTCGCATTTCTAATATCCAGTCTGGGTTATGTAAGGCTTCTTCTATAGTCTTGGGTTCAATTTTAGAAATAAGGGCTAACTGACTTAGATTTCTATAGGATGATCTAGTTCGAACTCCTAGGATCGGGTCCCCCAAAATTTGGTCAGATGGGTGGTTCGAATTTATTCTTGAAGGTCTTATGTCAGGATCAACAACTGGTTCTTGTGATTCTTTAAGTTTAATTTGAATATCTTCATCATCTTCTATGTTTCTTGTATTAATATTTTCTGTATTTTGATTGATATTTTCATTTATTAAATTAGATAAGTTATTTTCTTCATCAAAAATCACATTACTTGTTTCTTCAACTTTTAGGGTATCTTTGTTATAGTCTCTTTAAGCCCTACTGTTGTAGAGTACTCTAAAAAGATTCCTATCATTGATTTTAATATAAATTTTTCTAAGAAGTCCTTAGTATTTAGAATGTGGGCTTTACTTCCAAACACTTATAAATAATTTAAGTTAGGAATTTTATTATAATATATTTAATATGGAGTTTTATTTTGAAATTTATTGATTAATACTCTATTTTGAATGTAACATGTCATATTTATTGCTTCGGCCCAGAATTTATTATTTTGGTTGTATTCATTTAACATGATTCTAGCGACTTCTTGTAGTATTTTATTTTTTCATTCTACTAGACCATTTTGTTGGGGGGTTCTAGGACATGAAAATTCATGATTATAGACATTTGTTTGGCACAATTCATTAAACCTATGATTGTCATTCCTCTCTATGGTCACTTATAATTCTTTTAATTTTAGTATCTTTTTCATTTTCTATTAACTTCTAAAAAGATTTAAAGATTTTATGTGTTTCATCTTTTATTTTCAGAAATTTTACCTAAGTAAATCTTGAGTAATCATCAATTATAACTAACCAATATTAGTTTTTGCTTAGTGTCTTGGCTCTGTTGGAGTGTATACTAAAAGTCTAGCTTTTGTAAACATTTATTTTGAAATAAAAGAATCACATTGGTCAATATCTACATTTTTTTGTTAAATGTAATTGTTCAATTAATTTATGTAGTAAACAACATGGTGTGTGGTGTCACACACAGAAGATCATGTTGACGGTTCTTTATAAATTATAAACAGTTGCTCACGACTAAGATGGAAAGGAACAAACCATCGCAATAGTCGTAGTGTAATTAAGTATTAGTTTATCTTGATTAATAAATTACACTGGTACACTCTAAATGTATTGAGTAGGACCATTTAGGTAAGTTTGTTTGTACTAACTTAATAAAAGAAATAAACCTTAGTTATTAAGGAAGTGTGTGCTCTTAATCATAATATAATAGCAAGCACATATATTTAATATTTATTTATTTGACTTATCAAAGGGTGAGGTTTAGCTCGATAAATCAATATGTCCGATAAGTTGGGAACTAATATTACTTATAGTGTGTGTTGTTGATTATAGAAGGAATCTGTGTCCTAGTTATCTAGGTTGAGAATGTCCCCAGGAGGAGCTCATAAGGATTGTCATGTTAAACCCTGCAGCAAGTGGACTTAGTCCGACATGATAATAAAGTTGAGTGGTATTACTCTTGGAGCTAGATATTAATTAAGTGAGTTGTCAGTAACTTACTTAATTAGTGGACGTTTGTTATCTTAAACACAGAGAGACTAACACACTCATGATAAGAAGGAGCCCATAATGTAATTTGGGATTGGTGCGGTAGTGCGATAATAACTCTCTAGTGGAATGAGTTATTATCGATGAACTTGAGTTGTGTGTTCGGAGCGAGCACGGGATACTCAAGCTCATCGGAAGGTCAAAACCAATTTCTCCTCTAGGTCCCTGTCGTAGCCTCATTATAGTCTCAAGTCCATCCAAATATAAGGCTCTTCTTGGTGTCCAAGAAGTGGGTCAGTCCAATGCTTTGTGACCAAGCAAGGGCTGGCCACATCCTCTTCTATAAGGGCCGGCACTTTGCTTGGTGACCAAGCATGAAGGGGTCGGCCATAATAATTCAAAAATGGAGGGTTGTTTTGAATTTTTAAAATCTTCTCTTTGTAGAAAACTATAAGTTTTAAAAGAGAGATTTTAATTTTCAAAACTTTCCTTATTTGAATTAGGCCACATGTTTTAATAGAGAGTTTTAAAAGTTTTAAAACTTTCCTTTTTTAATCATCCTCATGGTTTAGAAAAAAAAGGAAGATAAGTTTTAAAATTAAAATTTTCTATCATCATGTTAA
The DNA here is from genome assembly GCF_018446385.1 of Zingiber officinale. Classification (NCBI taxonomy): domain Eukaryota; kingdom Viridiplantae; phylum Streptophyta; class Magnoliopsida; order Zingiberales; family Zingiberaceae; genus Zingiber; species Zingiber officinale. The sequence continues at coordinate 26,487,905 of NC_056001.1, read as the reverse complement.
AAAAGGAAATTTTATAAGAGAAGTTTTAAATTTTAAAAATTGTTTTAATTTTTAGAACTTTTTTTTTAACTTCTACTTTAGGAAAGAGAGCTTGTAAAATTTTATAAGAGTTTTTCTTCTTGTAAAATTTTATAAAAAAATTAAATTTCCTTTTCCTCTTATGGGGGCCGGCCACCCTTGCTTGGTGCCCAAGCAAGGTGGTCGACCATGTTTAAAAATATAAAATCATCAAATTTATTTTTGGTAATTGATTCAATCAAGAGGAAAGAAAAGGAAAATTAAAAGGGAAAAGGAAAAGCTAGAGGAAGATTTTAATTTTTGTAAAAAAAAATTCCTTATTTACCTTGGGCAACTAATATAAAAGAAGGGGTGAGGAGACTTCATGAGACACAATTCTTATTCTCTTGCTTGGAGAACCTCAAGTGGCCGGCCCTCTCCCTCTCCCTTCTCTTTTCCCTTTTGCTCTCTTCTCCTTGGTGGTGGTGGTGGCCGGATTTTAGAAGAAGAGGAAGAAGCTTTTGGGTGGTGTTCATCTTGGAGGATCGTCGCCCACATGACGTCCAAGGCGAGGCGAGGAATACGGCAGAAGAACTTGAGGTCATTAGCTTACAAAGAGAAGGTATAACTAGTAGTTTTCTTTCGCATCATACTAGTTATTTTCTTTGTAAGAATTCTAAATACAAGAGACAATTAGATTTAGTTTTTTGAATTAGTTTTTCAAGTTTGTGTTTTCTTCTTTTTCGAATTTGTGATTCGATTGTTCTTTTTGGTTAACCTAGAGTTATTTAAGGAAATTAAATATTAGCTTTCCTTAAAAGGCTTTGAGTAGGCGATGGTGGTTGCTCCCATATCCAAGAAGGTCATGTGCCTCGCCATGCAGTCCTGAAAGCCAATTTTAGAAATTAATATTTAATGGAATTAATAACATAGGTGGATTTGAATCAATAGTGTTAAGTTCCGCTTGCGATTCAAATCTAAACCATTAAGAACGGATAAATTAAATTTGGAATCAATAATGTTAAGTTCCGTCTACAATTCCTAATTTAACTTCTAAAAAATACAATAGATTATTTAAGGAAAGGTTTGACACTTGTACAAAAAAATTTTGTACAGTGGAACCAGTACGTTTTCCTAAGACTAACCAACAGGCTCCATGTGGGTCAAATAGGTCTAAGTGTAGGAGCTCAAGTATTGAGTTAGTTCTATTTAGGTCAGTTAACTTGTGGGTTGACTTAGTTTGTTTACCTTGTTAACAAGCATTACAGATTATATTTTCTAAATTTTTTAATTTGGGTAAACTTCTAACTAAGCTATTTTAACTCATTTTTGAAATGAGTCTAATATGAGTGTGACCCAGTTTTCTATGCCACAACTTAGCTTCCTCTTGTTGTGTCAATAGACACCTGAGTGAGGAAGTTGGTAGATTAATTGTGTAGATGTTCTTTTTCCTAATTCCTTTAAGTGTCAGGATTTTTGATATTTTTAATTAAACACTTAGAGTTTTAAAACATTACTAAGTACCCAAAGTCACACAGTTGACTAATGCTAACTAAGTTAAAATTCAATTTATCGACCAATAGAACTTTTTGAATAAAAAAATCAGAACTCAGTTTGATATTACCTGTTCCAATTACCTTAAGTATTCCATCGTTGCCGAATGCAACAGATCATAGATTTTTTAATTTTAAATTGGTGAACTTCAATCGATATAGAGTCATGTGCCTGGAGCATCCACTATCCAACATCTATTGGTCCAAATTGTTATGTTTCTACACATAAAGTATTTAATTTGGATCCAACTTTAAGGGATTGTAAGATAGATTGATTGGGTTAAGCCCTTTATTTTCCATCTCACCCAATCTATGTTATCAATCATGTTATACCTATGGGTGATTGCGAGATGATTAATTAAATTAGATTAAGTTTAATTAAGTTTAAGTTTAGTTAAATTTTAATTTAGTTTAAGTTTAATTTAATTTTGGTTTAGTTTAAGTTCAGTTTAATTTTAATTTAGTTTAAGTTTAGTTTAATTTTAATTTAGTTTTAATGTAGTTTAAGTTTAGTTTAATTTTAATATAGTTTAAGTTTAGTTTAATTTTAATTTAGGGTAGTTTAATTTTAAGTTAGTTTTAGTTTAATTTAGTTTAATTTTAATTTAGTTTTAATTTAATTTAGTTTACTTTTAATTTAATTTGAGTTTAGTTTAATTTTAATTTGGTTTTACTAATTGAAACCTAGATCCATCTCACAATTTTTCTAAATTATCAATCAGGAAACCTTATATGATTTTGTGAGATGGTTAATGTTATCTTCAATTTAGATTACAATCTAAGAATTGATTTACAATTGAGTTAGACTAAGGTTTTACAATTAGTCAATTAAATATTTATTTCAATGATTGGCTGCTAGGCTGTGGCGAGGTACTAGGTCTTCTTATGTATGAGATCATCCACCACTTCTAAATAAAGCTTTTCAAAGAAATTGGATATTTAATTTCCTTTCTGAAACTCCTTGGTCTAACTAGTTAAATGTGAATCAAGCCTAGGTCTTTATCTATCCTAGTCTAAGCATGTATAGTGAAAGCAGTAAAGCAAGCATCAAACAAATCTATCTATCGATAAAAATGATCTTTCTATCGGCTCTCCCTGGATCATAGCCTTGATAGGGTTTATCAAGGTAGTGGATTTGATCCTTAGGGACCTAATATTGACCAAGTCCAACTTGATTAATCAAGTTTGACTTGGGGATCCATGCTTGGACTAATTTTCTATTTGTTCTATTTACAAGTGATAAGTAAGATCTGTATTTTTTTTTAGCATTAAATCTAAGTCCGGATTGGTTGTAAACAACTCTTTGTTTTCCAAGAATTAGATTAAGATTCTTGGAACACGAGGTGAATCATTCCAACGTGTCCTTAAGTCCTTTAACTTGAGTTTTCAAATTGAAATTTTCTTCCTCAAGTTGTTGAACTTGGGTTGAACTTCCATTTTGAACTGACTCAGTCAAAGGACTTAGGTTACTCTCCTCATTAAGGATTGTTAGCTCCTTTTAGAGTAACTTGACTCGGGGGTTGGATTTAGCTAACTTACGCATGAGATAGTTAACTAAGTTATGCAATTTATCTATATGAGAAATTTTTACAGTGGGGTTAGGCCCTTCAAAAACAGATACGGATCCGTGGCTTCTCCCGAATTCTGTTTCTGACTCACTCTTGGTTTCAGATTCGTCGACTTGTTCATGGGTCATAAGTGCGAGGAAGATCGTCTGTTTGAGCTCTTCATCAAAGTCTTCTGAAGAAAACTCATCCCATGTCGCCTGTAGTGCTTTCTTCTTCCTTTTCTTTTTCGTTTCCTTTTAGTTCAGACAGTTGGCTTTGATGAGTCCGTTTTTATTGCAGCCGTAGCAGGTTACTTTGGACTTCACTTTTGGACTTGATTGCACCATCTTGGATTGAATCACTTTCTTGATGTCTTTCTTCGTGAATCCTTTCTTCTTTTTGTAGAGTTTTCATACAAGGTTGACGAGTTCGGCTGTAATCTCGTCGTCGTCATCTTTTGAGTCTGGTTTATCTTCGGACTCGGGTTCAGTTCTACGCTTTACTTTTGATTCCCGCATTCTGCTCGTTCCTGCAATCAAAGCAATACCTTTCTCGACCCTAATAGTATTAGTTTGTTCGTGAAGCTCGAATTCAGAAAATAATTTATCTAATTTTATTAAGGAGAGGTCCTTGGATACTTTGTAAGCATCTACCATGGATGCCCACAAAGTGTTTCTCGGAAATGCATTGAGTGCATACCTGATTATATCGCGGTTTTCCACCTTCTGACTGATTGCATGAAAGCCATTCAGCAGGTCCTGAATCCGCGCGTAAAGTTGGCTTGCCGACTCACCTTCCTGTATTTTTATGTTATACAGTTTATTTAAAATTAAATCACGTTTGCTTACCTTCGTGTTCGAAGTTCTCTTGTGCAGCTCGATCAATTTCTCCCATAGTTCTTTTGCGCTTGAAAACGAGCCGACTCGGTTCAGCTCTTCTTTTGTCAGGCCGCATTGTAGAGTCTGGGTAGCCTTTGCGTCAGCCTCGATCCTTTTTCTTATTGGAGCATTCCATTTGTCGCACGGGACAAGGACTCTATCTTTGGCGGGATATGTGAATCCCGCCTGGATGATTATCCACATCTCGACTTGCGTCTTGAGGTGGTATTTCATTCAACTCTTCCAGTAGCCGAAGTCTTCACCAGTGAAGAGGAGAGGGCGTGCAGTGCTATATCCCTCTTAATAGGCCATTAAAGAAATCTAGTACAAAAGAAAATGACAAAGACTTGGTCTTGGATTAGTAGTGCGGGATAAAGATAATAGATGAACTCGAGTGGTGTTACACCAACTTCAAGGAAAAAGAGTTCTCAATTGTGATAAAACAATCAGAATAAGGCAACTGTACCAATTCTGATCGAATCCGAAAAGAAAAAAAATTAATGCCACTACAAAATTGCTTGAATGGTGGTTCCATCGATTCGAAGTGACCCCGCTCTGATACCAATTATAAGATCATAAAGCGCTAGAGGGGAGGTGAATAGCGCTCGTGGCTAATTCGTTCATTTTGAGTAAATACGTGGCGGAAAATAATGATAAACAACATAAACACCAAGAATTTACTTGGTTCAGAGTCTGTAGCGATTCCTTCTCCAAACCCGCACGTGTGAGTGCTTTCAATGTGCAATCACTAATCAATCGAAAAGAGTACAAATACATTTTTACAAGTAATTTAAAAATTAAAGAATACCGACAACTTTGTATAAGGAAATCTTTAGTAGAATCATCGTCGGAGCTTTTGGACGTCGTAGAAGCGTTTTCTGAGCAGTTCGAAGAAGCAAAAGTTGTTCGTGATCTTGTTGTAAAGCTCCTGGTCGAAGCCTACTTTTATAGGCTGTTTCGGGCGTCTGGAACCCCTTCGGGCACCTGGAACACGTGGTTCGGCCAATCGACGTGCGCCACATCAACTTGCAAATAACTTTTGAGTTCCGGGTGCCTGGACCGACTCCGAGCGCTCGGACCAGCTTCGGGCACTTGAACTAGTTTTGGGTGCTCGGATTCTGGGCGCTGGACCAACTTTTTCTAGCCCCTTATTTTCTGTAAAATAAAGTTAGTCCAGACATAAAACAATATATATAATATGAGATTTGATAGCCTCTGACTGTCCGATTTTGACTTTGAGTTTCATCGAAACTCTAGGTCGATCCGACGCCTACTATTCCCTCTACGGGAAACATGTCCTCACCTACTCCTCTAAGGAGAAGTTACTTATTGCTAGACCGGTCCTCTAGACTGAATGGACTTTTGCTCAGCGCCCGAGACTTCCGGTCTTCATGCTGGACGTCCGCTCCACGACCCGTCCAGAGTTCCACTCGGTCTGCGACCACCTGGATTTCAACTTAGAGTCCCTAACTCTAGGATTTTGCTCAAAGTGCTCGACCTGCCAAGACTTTCCGCCTAGGGTTACCACCCCCTACGACATAGGGTTATCACCCCCTAGGGTTTTCCACCTGCCTAACTACAACTAGGATAAGAACACTTAGGACTTTCCTACAATCTAATTCAAACTTGTTAGACAACAAATAAGCTTAACTTTGAACCCTTTGTCATTATCATAATCCATGTTCGATCATCTGATGCTTCCCGCACCAACATCTGTAAGTACCCCGAGTAGTTTTGATATGATCAACTAAGTTCAGTTAGGTCTTGTTGTATTTGATCCTTGTGTCTAAGTGTGCAGGAGCTTAGAGACACAAGAAGTTGAGCGGAAGACGCATCTAGCGAGAAGGGTGACATGAGAAATGAGAAATGATTCAACGAGCTCGGTGCGCCCAAGGGATGAGGTGCTGTGGAAGTGGAAGAGTACATTGGTTGACGAGAAGGATGTGCATGACGTTCGAGAGACAAGAAGTGGTGGAGGAAGCCTGCTCGAGGAGAAGGCCGGAGTTGAGTTCGGGTGAGCTTAATTCCGGATGACCAAAGAATCACCTACGCGAAGAGCCTCACGAAGAGATCGACATTGAGTTGAGTTGTCGTGTGGAAGGCGCCTTCTATAACTAGAAGGCACCTTTGATGAACAGTGCGAAGGCACCTTCCATGGCTGGAAGGCGCCTTCGATGAACAATACGAAGGCGCCTTCCAACCTTTGTGTTGGAGTGTATACTGAAAGCCTAAGCTTTGTAAACATTCATTATGAATAAAGAATCACATTTGGTCAAATTGTCTACATTTTGTAGTTGTTCATTTAATTTATATTGTAGATAACATAGTATGTGGTGTCACATGCAGAAGATGATGTTATCAGTACTTTATAAATTATAAACAGTAGCTCACGACCAAAATGAAAAGGAACAAACCATTAGAAGGTCATAGTGTAATTATGTATTAGTTTATCTTGACTATATAATTACACTAGTACACTCAGAGTGTATTGAGTAGGACCATTAGAGGTCGTTTTTTTTATACTGACTTTATAAAGGAACAAAGACCTCGGTTATTATGGAAGTGTGTACTCTTAATCCTAATATAATAACAAGCATATATATTTGATATTTATTTCTTTAATTTATCAATGGGTGAGATTTAGTTCGATGAATCAATAAGCCCGATAAGTTGGGAAATGATATCACTTATAGTGTGTGTTGTTGATTATAGAAAGAAACTGTGTCATAGAGATACTATGTTGATAATGTCCCCAAGAGGAGCTCATAAGGATTGTCATGTTAAACCCTGCAGGTGGACTTAGTCCGACATGATGATAAGGTTGAGTGGTACTACTCTTAGATTTAGATATTAATTAAATGAGTTGTCAGTAACTCACTTAATTAGTGGACATTCGATATCTTAAACACAGGGAGACTAACACACTCATAATAAGAAGGAACCCAAAAATGTAATTTGGGATTGGTGCGGTAGTTCAATAATAGTTCTCTAGTGGAATGAATTATTATTGATAAAATTAAGTTGTGTGTTCGGGGCGAACACGGGATGCTTAATTTTATCGGGAGACCAAAACAAATTTCTCCTCTCGGTCCCTATAGTAGCCTCTTATTTATAGAGTACTATACCCACCTTCTATACCACCAATTGGGGGCCGGCCAAGCTAGCTTGGGAACCAAGCTAGGGCTGGCCTAGGTATAAAATTGGGTGGCCGACCCTAGCTTGAACCCAAGCTAGTGGGGGCCGGCCAAATTAAATTAAAAAGGGATTTTAATTTTTATTTTTATTATGTGGAAGAAATAATTTATTAAAGAAAATTAAAATTAAAATATCTCTCTTGTAAAAGATCTACAAAAGATTAAAGAAAGAGATTAGATCTCTTTCCTTATTTGTAGATTGGTGAGATATTTTATTTTATCTTTAAAATTATCCACATGTTGATAAAATTAAAATTATAGAAATTTCCTTTTATCAACCATGAAGAGATTTTTAAAGAGAAATTTTATTTTTTAAAATTTCCGGAAACAAATTAGGAAGTTTTAATTGTTGATTAAAACTTGTCTAATTTTTTCCTTCATTGATGTGGCCGGCCATTGGAGTTTGATTTGGGAAATTTTATTTTATTTTTCTCAATTAAATTATGTCAAAGAAATTAAGGAAATTTTATTATAATTAAATTTCCTAATTTGCCTAGGCCAAGGAATATAAAAGAAGGGGTAGAGGTGCCTTCATGAGATACAACCTCTATTATTTTCTCTCCCTCTTTTGTTCCTTGGTGTGGCCGGCCATCATCATCATCTTCCTCTCTTCCTCTTGTGGTGGCCGAACCTCTCTCAAAGGCTTGGAGCTCTTGTGGTGGCCGGATACTACTTGGAGAAGAAGAAGAAGAAGGAGAGGAAGCTAGCATCTCTTGGAGCTTGGTTAGTGTTTTGATTTTCTTCCTTGGTAAAGCTTCTTTCTTTGTGGCCGAACCTAGCTAGGAGGAGAAGAAGGTGGTTGTTGATTTCTCATCTCGGAAGATCATTGCCCACACAACGTCCGAGGTTAGAAGAGGAATACGATAGAAGATCAAGAGGTTTTTCTACAAGGTATAACTAGTAATTTTTTTTTCCGCATCATGCTAGTTATTTATGGAAATAATACCAAATACAAGAGGCTTACGTTCTAGAATTTCGAATATGTTTTTCGATGTTGTGTTCTTTTGTTTTTTTTTCCTTGTGATTTGATTGTTCTTTTTGGTTAACCTAAAGTTATTTTAGGAAATTAAATATTAGATTTCTATAAAAGGTTTTGTCTAGTCGGTGGTGGTTGCTCCCATATCCAAGAAGGCCGTGTGCCTCGCCACGTCAGTACTGGGAACCAATTATGGAAATTAATATTTAATGGAATTAATAACTTAAGGTGATTTGGGTCGAACGTGTTAAGTTCCGCAGGAGATCCAAATCAAAACCTAAAAGAACAAATAGATTAAGTTTTGGATCAAACGTGTTAAGTTCCGCAGGCGATCCAAAATTTAATTTAAAAGAACACATGGTAGCTAGGAAAAGGTTCAGACCTTTGTACAAAATTTTTGTACAGTAGAACCTCTAGGTTTTCCGAGTAGCAACCAACACTTTGAAGGCACCTTCAAAGTGACCGTTTGCGAAGATAAACTTTATCTTGACACGGATAGAACTTGCCACGCTAGAGGCACCTTCCACCCTATTGAAGGAGCCTTCTAGCCTCAGATCAGATTTTCCATGGGTTATAAAAAGACCCCTGGATTTAGGAAAAATACAATAACTGAACTACAAATCTTGTATTCACTTTCTAGTCATTTTATGAGCTGTAAACGTCTATAAGAGACTACTTCACCTTCAACAAAGGAGTTTTCCTAGTGGAGCTTTCTTCAACACCTTGGATCAACAACCACCTAGGTTACACCAAGTAAATATATTATCCTCTTACTTTTTGTTCAGTTTTATTATTCTGTTTAGTATACTTGTGCTACTAATTAGGGTTGAAAAAATGAGAAAGGTTCACTTTGTTTTAACAGGTAATTCACCCCTCTCTTGTCGGCCCCGCTGCACCAACAAGTGATATCAGAGCCAGAATACCTTAGAAGGACTAACCGCCGACTGAAGCATCGAGATGATGGTCGGACCGAGTATCTATCCACCGAAGTTCGAGGGATAATTTGCATTATGGAAGAAACGCATAGAGGTATTTTTTTAAAACTGATTTTAAAATTCTTTTGATAATTAAATATGATTTTGTAGCTCCCAAAGACCCATAAGGAAATGAAAAGGAAGAATACCAATGAATGAAGAAGGAGTAAGCAGACTTTGTAGTGAACGGATGAGCCAAGTTCTACCTACTCAGCGTACTTCCACCCTAGGAAGTAAATCAGATCGGAGATTACGAATCAGCAAAGGAACTTTAGGAGAAGTTCCTGAAGCTTCATGAAGGAACTTTCAAAGCAAAGCTTGCGAGACGAGACTTGCTCTAGAACCAACTGACAACCCTCCGGATGGAAGAAAGAGAAACAATTGCACATATACACTCGAGGATCAAAGAACTCATCACCGGACTCACAAATCTCGGAGAAAATGTAACGAACCTAGATTCATTAAGGTACGCTTTAAATGCATTTCCTAGGACACCCGAGTGGACCTCTATAATCGACTTGTTTTGTATACCTAAAGTTCTCAAAGTTAGTTCATTAGAAAATCTTTTTTCTACCTTTGAACTTCACGAATCTAGATGTACAAAGATGAAAAGAGACCCTAGTCAGAACATTGCCCTGAAGGTAAGTGATGTGGTAATGATGAAGGACCCTACCCTGTTGCCACGGTGGAGGTCAAAGTAGGTCAAAGTCAAGGTGATCAACATGTATAGGGCATCGGCCGATCAGGCGAAACATTACCCGACCGAAGAGAAGGATCCGATCCACCGTCACCCTCGACACGGGGAGCATTCAAACAACCGATGCTTAAAGGAGAATGACGCGCAGAAACCGAGCCGAGCGGTTCCTCCCCCCCGGTTGAGCATCGGACTCAACATCAGTCGAGCATGCAGACAGTGGACTTCCGGGCGAGCGGCCATCCCACTCGGCCCAGCAATAGATCACGAGGACAGTGGACTTCCAGCCGAGCGGCTATCCCGCTCGGCGCGAAAGCAGACAACACGTGGACAACAGAATTTTGGCCGAGCAGCTATTCCGCTCGACCAAGCAATAGACACAGCAAGCTATCTTTTGATATCCTTTTGGGAGCTAGTGCCGCTGACAGGCGGCATGGTCAGACAAAGGATCGTACGGTGTAAGCTTCCACTGTCACTTTAGAGATATGCTCGACCCGTTAAGGTACTATGCCAGAGACTCTTTACTGACATGTCTTTTTAAAAAAAACTTGGGGGCGCGTGCCTGCCTTGGGAAGCATGCACGCACACTACAAGAGCTCTATATAAAGGGGGGGGTCCAATCATCGGCGGAGGTATGCGTTATTTACTGTTGCGCTACAGTTCTTGTTGCTCTTCTTCTTGCTTCGCTAGAGACTGACTTAAGCGTCGGAGGGTCATCACCAGGGACCCTTTCCTTGGCTCAGCAGTGACACTGCTTGTGTTGTAGGTTGGAACGAAGTCCACCGGAGGTCAACAGGAGCGCCACATCCCCAGCATTCATCTCATCGACTTTCGGATAGGATCAGTAAGAATGGACGATCAAGACTCCGAAGCGTCAATTGATGAAGACGAAGCGGCTCTAATGGTAAGAAAATTTAGTAAATTCATTAAATCTAATAAATTTAATAAGTCGTAGCAAAGAAACACTTTTGGAGCAAAAGAAAGGTCCGATGCTACAACTGTTAAGGAGAAGGGTACATCAAAGATAACTGCCCAGAACTAAAGAAAAAGGAGAAGGACAAGGACAAAAGACCAACAAGATCGAAGCACAAGAATCTGAAGGCCACATGGGACGAGTCATCATCCTCCGAGTCCAAGATTGAAGCATACACCGGACTAGCCTTGATGGCAAAGCACTAGAGGGACATTGAAAGTTCCTCAGAGATGAGCATCAACGAAGGAGGATGATCCTCTGAAGAAAGCAGTGACGAAGGGGGAGAATCAGAACACGAGGTAAGTGAGGTATGTGCACTATCTCCTAAGCAATCTTTTGAGTTTATCAAAATGCTCTCTAAAAATATGTGCAAATTAGGAAAAGAACATTTTGATTTGAAAAGACAATTAGCCAATGCATGTCCACTAGAATTGTTTGATAATTTGAAATTAGAAAATAAAAAATTAAAAACACACATAGAGAGATTTAAAGATAATCATGCATGTTCTAATTACTATCAAAATCAAGATTTAGAAATTATGATAAATCAACTGGTGTTGGTTGCTACTCGGAAAACCTAGAGGTTCCACTGTACAAAAATTTTGTACAAAGGTCTGAACCTTTTTCTAGCTACCATGTGTTCTTTTAAATTAAATTTTGGATCGCCTGCGGAACTTAACACGTTTGATCCAAAACTTAATCTATTTGTTCTTTTAGGTTTTGACTTGGATCTCCTGCGGAACTTAACACGTTCGACCCAAGTCACCTTAAGTTATTAATTTCATTAAATATTAATTTTCATAATTGGTTCCCAGTACTGACGTGGCGAGGCACATGACCTTCTTGGATATGGGAGCAACCACCACCGACTAGACAAAACCTTTTATAGAAAGCTAATATTTAATTTCCTAAAATAACTTTAGGTTAACCGAAAGGAACAATCAAATCACAAGGAAAAGAAAAAACAAAAGAACACAACATCGTAAAACATATTCGAAATTCTAGAATCGTAAGCCTCTTGTATTTGGTATTATTTCCATAAATAACTAGTATGATGCCGAAAGGAAAAATTACTAGTTATACCTTCTAGAAAGACCTCTTGATCTTCTATCGTATTCCTCTTCTAACCTCGGACGTTGTGTGGGCAACGATCTTCCAAGATGAGAAACCACCAATCACCTTCTTCTTCTCCTAGCTTGGTTTGGCCAAAACAAAAGAGCTTCACCAAGGAAGAAGAAAAACACCAACCAAGCTCCAAGGGATGCAAGCTTTCTCTCCTTCTTCTTCTTCTTCTCCAAGTAGTATCCGGCCAACACAAGAACTCCAAGCAAGAGGGAAGTTTCGGCCACCACAAAGAGGAAGAGAGGGAGAGGATGTTGGCCGGCCACACCAAGGAATAGGAGAGGGAGAATAATAGAGGTTATCTCTCATGAAGGCATCCCTACCCCTTCTTTTATATTCCTTGACTTTAGCAAATAAGGAAATTTATTTATAATAAAATTTCCTTAAATTTCTTTGATAATAATTAATTAAGAAAATTTTAATAAAATTTCTTAATCAACTAATCATGGTCGGCCACCTCAAATAGAAAAATTAGGAGAGTTTCAATCAACAATTAAAACTTCCTTATTTATCTTTGGAAATTTTAAAAATAAAATTTCCTTTTAAAATCCCTTCATGGTTGATAAAAAGAAATTTCTATAATTTTAATTTTCTTCATGTGAATAATTTTCAAAGAGAAAAAATAAAATATCTTTCCAATGTACAAATAAGGAAAGAGATCTAATCTCTTTCTTTTAATCTTTTGTAGATCTTTTAAAGAGAGATATTTTAATTTTAATTTTTTGTAATAAATTATATCTTCCACATAATAAAAATTAAAATTAAAATTTTTTTTTAATTTAATGTGGCCGACCCCCTCTAGCTTGGGTTCAAGCTAGGACCGGCCACCCCAAACCATGCTTAGGCCGGCCCTAGATTGGTTCCCAAGCTAGCTTGGCCGACCCCTTTAGGTGGGTATAGGTGGATATAGTACTCTATAAATAAGAGGCTACGATAGGGACCGAGAGGAGGAATTTGTTTTGGTCTCCCGATAAAATTAAGCATCCCGTGTTCGCCCCGAACACACAACTTAATTTTATCAATAATAATTCATTCCACTAGAGAACTATTATTGAACTACCGCACCAATCCCAAATTACATTTTTGGGTTCCTTCTTATTATGAGTGTGTTAGTCTCCCTGTGTTTAAGATATCGAATGTCCACTAATTAAGTGAGTTACTGACAACTCATTTAATTAATATCTAAATCTAAGAGTAGTACCACTCAACCTTATCATCATGTCGGACTAAGTCCACCTGCAGGGTTTAACATGATAATCCTTATGAGCTCCTCTTGGGGACATTATCAACCTAGTATCTCTAAGACACAGTTTCCTTCTATAATCAACAACACACACTATATGTGATATCATTTCCCAACTTATCGGGCTTATTGATTCATCAAACTAAATCTCACCCATTGATAAATTGAAGAAATAAATATCAAATATATGTGCTTGTTATTATATTAGGATTAAGAGCACACACTTCCATAATAACTGAGGTCTTTGTTTCTTTATAAAGTCAGTATAAAAGAAACGACCTCTAATGGTCCTACTCAATACACTCTAAGTGTACTAGTGTAATTATATAGTTAAGATAAACTAATTCCTAATTACACTACAACCTTACAATGGTTTGTTCCTTTCCATTTTGGTCATGACCTACTGTTTATAATTTATAAGGTACTGATAACATGATCCTCTGTGTGTGACACCACACACCATGTTATCTTCAATATAAATTAATTGAGCAACTACATTTATCATAAATGTAGACATTTGACCAATGTGATTCTTATTTCTAGATAAATGTTTATACCAAAAGCTAGGCTTTTAGTATACATCCTAACAACTGGTACATTAGAAATCACCAGGGCTAAATTAGAAAAATATCTTAGAAATATATCCCTAAGAAATTTTTAATTAACCTAGTAGGTAGGAACCTATATTGGGTTCCAAAAACATGCTTAGATTAGAGTGTTATGTTTGAAAGATAGATCTAGAATATTTAGCAAAAAATTGAATATTTAATTTTTTTTAAAAGGTTTTGTCTAGAAGTAGTTGTTGTTCCAATATCCAAGAAGGTCTAGTGTCTCGCCACAACCTGGAAGCCAATAATTATTGAAATAAATGTTTAATTAGCTAACTAAAATAGAAGTTTTTTTTTTCAATTTTTATTTTTCACTTAAAATAATTTTAATATTGTTTAATTTTTTTTATGACCATTCAACTGGTATAAAAAATTTTAGATTTTTTTCAAAATTCTAAAAACTTCTTGATTTTTTTTTATCTATTAGATTTCTGCAGAAAATTCTTTCTAGTTATTTGCATGGACTACCCCCTAGAAAAATATTTCAATATTTCTAAAGTTTATTTTATTTTTCCTAAATTTTTTTATGTGATTAAAGGGGGAGAATATATACAGGTTCAGGGGGAGGTAGAATTTAGAATTTTTAATTATTTGTTTGCAAGCATTTTTTTTACTTGTTTTGCAAACAATTTGTTATCTACTTTGTGTTATTACATTTTAACCCTAACTTGAACTTGGGTAGATGCACATCAAAAAGGAAGAAATTGTAAGTACTCCTGGTAGTTTTAATGTGGTCAACCAAGTTTAGTTAGGTCATATTGTGTTTGATCCTTGTGTCTAAGTGTGCAAGAAATTAGGAATATAAGAAGTTGAGCGGAAGATGCCGCTAGCGACAAGGGTGGCATGGGAAAGGAGCCGATGGGCTCGGTGCATTTGAGGGACGAGGTGCTGCGGAAGAGTACACCGGTGGACGAGAAGGACGCGTGCGATGTTCGAGGGATGAGAAGTTGGGGAGGAAGCCTGCTCAAGGAGAAGGTTGGAGTTGAGTTCAGGTGAGCTTAATTCCAGATGGTCGGAGAATCACCTACGCAAAGAGCCTTGCAAATATATCAACGTTGAGTTGAGTTACCGTGTGGAAGACGTCTTTGATGAACAGTGCGAAGGCGCCTTCTATGGCTGGAAGGCACCTTCAATGAACAGTACGAAGATATTGATGTCTCTAATTTATTTTGAAGAGCGGCTATGTAAAGTATGACAATTTTTTTAGCTTTAATTGCTTAGTATGTTTGCTATCGGACAAACCATTTTTTCTTAAGTATGAATTGGATGTTCTTATTTAGTTCTATGGCTTAACTTGGACGAGTGAACAATATTGGTAGTGGGCATGCAATTGCCATGCAATTAGAGCTGTCAGACGGGTCAACCCGTGGCGGGGCGGAGCGGGCCGACCCGTTAACATGGCGGGTTGGGAAATTTCCAACCCAACCCAATCCAAGGTGGGTTGCGGGTTTGGCGGGTCAATCCGCGGGCCCATCAATTTTTTTTTAAAAAAAATATTTCATATCTTCAACGTTTTAGTTCGGAAAGATTTAATCAATTAAATGTATCCACAAATATATATTTTAAATATAAATGGGCACAAACAAATACTTATGTTTGATGAAAAGTATTATTTTTATTTCAAAATTATAATAAAGAAAGATAATAAAATGACATAAAACTTAGTTTACATGTGTTTCTCAACTTGCGGGCCAATCCAAGCCCATCGCGGGCCGACCCGCGTGGGTCTCGGGCCTAGGCGGGCCGGCCCACGGCGGGCTTGGGTTGATAAAGTTCCAACCCAATCCGCTTAAATTATTTGACGGGGTGGACCAACCCGACGGGCCCAACCCAAATTGACGGTTCTTCATGCAATTGTATATGAAGTTTTTTTTATAAAAAAAGCCGCTTCTATATATCTGCAGTTTTGGAAAACTTCCCATTCATCCTTTTATAAAAGCATCCAAGTAAAAAGTAGAGAAATGCTTGAAGTTTTGCGAGAGAAGAACATTCTCTCGAAGAGGAATTTGGCTTGTGAGATCTAGGGGTGATTTATCATGATATTTCCAGTGATGGCAGACACAAACATAAGAAGACTACACATCAATCTCAAGTGAGTTTATCTTTTTCGTTATTGAATTAAATTATTGAAATAACAATTGTTCATGCTTTAAGTCTAACAGAAACATCACACAAGATGTGAGTGGAGTGACTTGTATACATAGGGTGTAAGGTAGATAGCAGAGTAAGGCCAACTTGACTTTAGAGCGGATCAAAGTCAAGATATTAATGCACTTATGATTGAATTTAGTCAACTGGTGATTCATATGTCCATATAACCTAAGATACGTCTATTTGGGGGAGTATGATTGGATCAGTCGATTGGAGGATAAAGATCAATCAACTATTGGTATGAATCCTTTTCAAACAAACATAGGGTTGTCCAGTAGACTAGTTGAGTTAATAAGGCTCGATTGAAGAAATAGCATACTGGAGCAATTGATTAGATTTTGATGGAAGAGTAGGCAATATCCAAGAGACAACTAATATTTCAATAATTAATTCAAATAGAGTTGAGGATAGAAGTTCTAATGCCATGATTCAATAAGATCTAGGGAGCATCGGACTAATGGGCACCACTCAATCGACTGATAGCCATCAAATTAGCAAATAACAAGATTAGATATGAAAGCTATAAAAAGGGTTGAAGGGATTGTAATATAAATATTCCACTTAGTGTAATTACAACCATATTTCTCTTTCTCCAAATCTTCATTGTGTTCTTTATTTCTTGTATTTGTTGATTATTTTAAAAAATTTCTCCACGTTTGGTACTTGGCGGAAGAGAAGAGAGTTTGTGGACTTCATGTGCATAAGCTGTGGGCCAGGGACAAATTCAGGAATTAACGGTGTACTAAACTTTGGGTGTGGAAGAGGTGGGCTAAGTACCAAAACAAAATGAATAAAGAAAAAGGGGGGGTGTTGGATAATGAAACGTCGATAGAGGGGGGGTGAATATCGATTCGAAAAACAACGAGTATAAAAGAGTTAAGCGCAGCGGAAATAAAATAGCTTAGACAGATGAACACGATGTTTTTTACTTCGTTCGGAGCATGTGACGACTCCTACTCGAAGGTCCGTACTCTTTGAGTACTTTCGTTGGGAAATTACTAGCAGTTCGAATATTATTACAATTTAAAGTACAGAAATACTAATGAAAATAAAACAAATACCGACAAGAAGTAAAGACGAGGAAAAGAGCGTATTGTCGGATCTTCGTTAGCGTCACAGGAGCGCAGAGTAGTAGAGCAAGCAGTCTAAGAGTTCTTAGTTGATTCTGATCTCTGCCTCTGCCCCATCTTTTATATGAAGCTCGGGGCGCCCTGAATCCCTTCCAGGCGCCCTGGTGAGACGTGGCAAGTCCAACCAGCGAGCTCCAAGTGGCGACGCGCGGTCAGGATAATTTTTGCCTCCAGGGCGCCCGGGTGCCTCCCGGGCGCTCGGACCACCTTTTTCCAGCGAACAACTTTTCTGCAAAAACAAGGTTAGTCCGAGACAAATAGATCCTGTGAAATAAAGTGTTTAGCACAGTTTATGAGTTTGGTATAAGAAGTATGACTTAGCAAAACAGAGCATGACCTAGATTCCGTCTTTCCGAGACCGGAATCTAGTCACGATCTTGACTTAGATATCCGAAATGGTTCTAAGCCGGATCGACGCCTAATGTTCCCTTCCCGAGAACGCGTCCTCGCAGTCACTCCCCTCCAGTGACTTACCTTACTTACCTGCCAGACGTCCGGTCAGCCCTTCGACCCGTCTGGACTTCTCGCCAGCTATCCGGTCAGCCCGTCGACCTAGCTGGTCTTCTCGCCAAGCGTCCGGTCAGCTCGTCGACCCGCTTGGACTTCTCGCCAGCTATCCGGTCAGCCCGTCGACCTAGCTGGGCTTCGTACCATACATCTGGTCAGCCCGTCGACCTGTCTGGACTTTTCCTGCACACTCGATCAGAGTGTTAGACAACAACAGACTAACTTAACCTGATTTGTCATTCATCAAAACCTGGGTTAAATCGTTAGTGCTAACCGCACCAACAATCTCCCCCTTTTTGATGGAATGACAACCTGGTTAAGTTAGTGAAAACATATGCAAGAAACAACATGCATTTATGTGGTTTTAAAGTTAGTTTTTGTATTTTCAAGTTGGTCAAATTGGTTTAGCTAACTTAACCACCTAACCCTCCCCCTTTGACATTCATAAAAAAAAATATGGATTAAGTAAGCATCAACATAGACTTCAGACAAAGTAAGAAATAATGTCAAGTTAATCTGGGGGAGTTAAACTTTTGAAAACTTGTTTAAAGCATTAGCTGTTTAGAAAAATAGCTAAGTTTAGATAGTCTGATTTTCAAACATAATTGTATAAGTTCTAAATTTCAATATCAAGTTTAAATTTTCAAAACAAGTTTCAACTTTGAAACGTTTTTCAAATATAAGTTTACAAATTCAAAATTCTAAAACTAAGTTTTAGATTTAAGGAAACAATCAGTTTTAAAACTTTGAAATTTATTTTTCAACAAAAAGATTTAATTTTCAAAATTAAGGAAAAATGATTTTGTAAACTTAAGTTTTAAAAAAAAAAATCTAATTTTCATAATTTTCAATATCAAAGCAATTTTTACAACTAATTTAAATCAAATTGTCAAAATTAAGTAAAATCAAATTTTAAGAACTAGATTTTTAAATTCAATTTTCAAAACTAAGTTAAATCTAATTTTCAAAATCAATTTTCAATAAAAAGTAAAACCCAATTCTTAGAAACAACTTAGTTTTATAAGAGTTAGTTTTCAAAAATAGGTTTAAGAAATTTTTTTAAGAAAACATTTTTCAATACGAACACAAAATGTTGAAAGTATTTGCTAAAAATATTCAAAGTAGAATAATTTTTAAAACAAAGGAGTTTTCAAAATAATTTTGTAAAATTCTTTTTCAGAAATTTTCAAAAATAAGTTGAGTTTAAACTTTTGATGAAAAAATAAGTTTAAAATTCAATTTGAAAAACTGAAGTAGTTTTATATCTCCCCCTGAATCTGACATTAAATCAAATGTCTAACCAGTTTGCTACTGACGGACTTATCATAAGATAACAGCTTTCACTTGGTTAGTCAAGTTAAGTTCAACCTTAACTTGATTAATGTATATTTTATATTTAACACTCAGACTTATATCGATGCACTGAAATAAGCATCTTAAGTTTTAGGCAAGTGGCCTATACATCTCACCCCTTTCTATGTTCGTCAAACACAAGCAAGGTAAGCCTAGGGTTTTGGTGAGATGCTCAAAACTAGTCCTATGGGTACATGCTTTCTAAGGATTTTGAACTAGTCTAAGGCTAAAAATATGTTTAAAAATCTAAAAATAGGAAAGTTTTGAAAATGAAATATGTTTTAACCTATAATTTGAGAATAACCATTTTTGAAAACATTTTTGAAATTTGAAACTCCTAGTCTATTAAGATCAAACATAATCAATCCATATCAAAAAGAACACTAGATAGATCAATAAGTATTCTACAAGTGATGTAAATAACTGAAGTGTCACAACTAGAGCTACTGAGATGAGGAAGGGGGTGGTCCAGATCCCAAGGAGCGGAGTAGTGTCATCAACTCAGTGTGTCGGGTCTGCCCGTCAGCTCGTAACTCGGAGACCTCTCGCCGCATGTCACGCTGAAAGTCAGAGTTCTCCTGCTAGAGACTCGCCATGGCTCTCTCTAGTCCAGTCATGCGGTCGGCTAGAGTGCGTGGTGCGTGACGTGGTGCTCGAGCTGGTGGTGGAGGTGGAACGGCCTCCTCCGGAAACAGTGCAAGCATGAACTCATCCTGCTCGGCCTCCCCCTGTGCGTCTGGATCGTGCTGGTGCCGTGCCCCCCTCCGCCAAGACATAGTACCGTCACCCTCATTTATGTGGATACTAGCTAGAGAGAAGTTCCTAGCTGCTATGACGTCAAACTCAGTCATATAGCGAATGTCTCCTCTAGTGACATCAATGTGCAACGAGGATATATATGCTGTCAGAATATGACAGAAATGCATATGGACTCGTCTATTAGTCACGTATCCAGCAGAGTAGATAATAGTGGAGAAGATATGTAGGCTGATGTCAATATCTAACCTATGACTCAGGGCATAGAGTAAAAATGAATGGAATGGGCGCATCACAGCGATGTCCCGTGTAGTCAGTGGTAAAATGCAGAAGACTAAGACCCTATAAAGGGCGTAGTCTTGGACTCGAAGTTCTACCGACCTAAACTGGATCACAGTGGGATCTCGCTCTCCCCCCAAAAAATACGAATAAATCGTATCAAGAGTGATATGTGAGTAGGGATCCCCGAATGGTAGATCCCCGGGAGGATAGCACAAAAAGAAACAATTGGATGGACGTAACCCTAAAAACTCCCGGATCATCGTAGGGGATAGCGTGATATCAGTACCCGCTGCCCTAGTAGTATAGGTAAGGTCGTCTACTTTCACTAGGTTGTTATAAAATTCAGCACACAGACTTATGTTTACCGGACTAGTACATTCAACAAGGTTCCGTAAGTTATAGTGGTTTATAACCTCCATAACGGGAGCACAAGAAACTAGAAAGAACGATCTATCTATACATTTAGTCCTAATGGCCATATAAATGGTGGACTCAAACTTGACTCTAAGTTCATCTGTGGGAAACCTAGGGTCAGTACTAGCGTTAGAGGGCTCAGCACCAGTATTTGTTCGTTTCCTACTATTATATCAAAGAGATATTCTAAATAAAAATATCAAGACAAATTTAAAGATTTTTTAGACAAGGAAAAGGATTTACCGAGGAGCCATCGTAAAATATAGAACTGATGACCTCGGTTGAGTTGCGGCAGCGTCTTCACCGCAAGAAAATTTAATTTTAAAACACTCTCACACTGAGGTTCGGATAGAACCTTGGTAAGAGTGAAGAGATTTGGGGCAAGTGTTGGGGGCGCCTACTGCCCCCTATTTATAGGGAACTCCGGGCGCCCGGAGCCTTTCCGGGCGCCCGGGGTTGATTTCGGGCGGGGCGCCTGGATCCCCTCTCGGGCGCCCCCGAAGGGAATACTAGGGGCGCACGCCCTTGGTTTTTGACCCTTTAAATGATTTTTTTTTAATTTAATTTTTAAAATAACTTTTAAAGATAGTTTATTAATTTTAAAAGGGTTTTTAAGGTTAATAGTTTTTAAAGTTAATTTAATAATTTTTAAAATAGTTTTTAAAGTTAATTTAATAATTTTTTTAAAGTTAATTTAATAATATTTTTTTTATTAAAATAGTTTTTAAAGTTAATTTAATAATTTTTTTAAAGTTAATTTAATAATATTTTTTTTATTAAAATAGTTTTTAAAGTTAATTTAAAATAATTTTTAAAATAGTTTTTGAGGTTAATTTGGTTTTAAAATTAAAAATAAATTAATCGTAATTCATTTTAGTTATTTAATTCGAAATTTGATTAGTTCAAAAGTTAACTTAACTAATTTAGTTCGAAATTTAATTTGATTAATTTAATTTGAATTTTAATTTAATTAATTTAATTCAAAATTTAATTTAAATTTGAAATTTGAATTTGAATTTTAATTTATTTTGAAATTCAAATTTTAATTTTGATCCTTAGTCATCTCACCCGATTTAAGTTTTCAATCAGGGAATCCTATAATTTTGTGAGATGGGTTGGATTTTAATTATGGAGTTTGGTTTAACTTGGGTTAGATTCAGATTTAGTTTTGGTCTCTACAAATAGGCATTATTCGGATAAACTTCTAAGCTTAGTGAGTCACATAGACGTCATTAGAAGTAACCAACCATTCGAGGTTTTCCGAATAGTCCTATCCACGGAGCTTAGTACTAAATCTTGGTCTAACTAGTTAGGATCCATTTAAGGGTAGCTTCGGTCAGTTCCAGTTGGCCAAATGCACCAGATCGAAACCATATCTTTCTAGACATGCGATGCCCAAGCTTCCCTAACGTACTATCATCCAAAAATTTTACCAGTACCATGATTCAAGTTAAACTTGATCTCTTTTTAACTAATCCTAATTACCCTGCCAGGTTAGTTTGTTTAGGTTACCCTGTCGGGTAAGTTAGTTTTGGAGGTGCCAGCTATTCTGGAGCCTCCCCCTGAATTATTGGCCTTTGATTTAAATTTTCGTTTTAGGTTTGTGTCGATTTCTTTTATAATTATAATTAACTTGGTGATAATTTATATTTTGTTGAGTTTATGATTTCTTTGACTTGTATTTTGGTTTTTGATTTAGTTTATTCGAGTTTATATAATGTATTTTTTCTTTAGGTATGTAATATTGATTAATTCCTACTTGCGTGGTCAAACACGCTTTCGGAACTCAAGCTTGATTAGTTGATTTGTATTGGGTTATTAATGACTTAAAGGTTTTATTTGAGTTCGACTTGTATCCAAGTCCGGTTTTATTATAACAAGCTTTTTGATTGTTCAGGATTAAGTCTAGATTTTTTGATCTTATAGTGAATTTTTCTAGTATTTATTTTAAGTTATTAATTTCTGATTTTAGTGATGAATTCTCTTCAAGTATTAGATCTTGAGTTGGATTTAAATTTTTTATTTGTTCCTTGAGGTCTTGATTTTCCTCAAGGAGTGATTTGTTTTCATTTTCTATTTTAATTAACTTACTATTTAAGCAGGAAATAATTTTAAAAAACTTTTTGTTTAAATTAAAATGTACCTCATCCGGGCCTTCGGAAACGAGTACGGGCTCGTGGCTTGATTCGGGTTCAGACCCGTCTTCATCTTCCGACTCGTCTTTCGTTTCAGCTTCGCGGGCCATCAGCGCGAGGTGGCTCTGGTGTTTCTGCTCTTCTGCCTCTGATTCGTCCGAGGAGTCGTACCACGTTGCTTTGAGGGCCTTCTTTTTGGTTGGCTTCAGTTTGTCGAATTTCAGTCTTGGGCATTCGTTCTTGTAGTGCCCCTTTTTGTTGCATCCGAAGCACGTCACGTTCTTTTGTTCCGAGGGAGAACTGATCTTTTGAAGGTCCTTCTTGCTGAAGCTTCTTTTTCTCCTGGTGAACATTTTTCTTACCAGGTTCACCAGGTGTTCTTCGTCTTCGGAATCTTGATCAGAATCTTCTTTAGATTCAGGCTTGCTCTTCTTTTCTTTGGATGAGCCTGCAAATAAAGCAATACCTTTCTCGGCTCCAACATTAGTTTGTTCATGTAATTCTAACTCACAGAAAAGCTCGTCTAATTTTAACTTAGATAGATTTTTCAAAATTTTGTAGGCATCTACGATTGATGCCCACAAGCTATTACAAGGAAAGACATTTAGTGCATACCTTATTAAATCTCTGTTTTCCATCTGGTGGCCTATTGCGTGGAGTCCGTTGAGGACACCCTTGATTCTTGCATGCAGTTGACTTGCCGTCTCCCCTTCCTGCATTTTTATTAAATATTTTATTTAAAAGTAGGTCTCTTTTTGTTACATTCGCGTCGCTCGTTCCTTCGTGCAACTCGATCAGTTTGTCCCACAATTCTTTGGCATTCTGATGCGGTCCAACGCGATTCAGCTCTTCTCGTGTTAGGCCGCAATGTAGCGTGTTGATTGCCTTGTTTTCTGTTGATGCCTTTTTCCTCATGTCCGGAGTCCACTGTTCCGGGTCTAGTGGATTTCCGGAGTTGTCGACTGGAGTTCGGTACGCCTTTACAACGCTGAACCATTGATCGTAGTTTGTCTTTAGGTACACCTCCATTCTTTTCTTCCAGTACGAGAAGTCATCTCCGTTGAATAGGGGAGGACGTACTGTGCTAAAGCCTTCTAGTTGAGACATCCTACACACAAGTAAACAAGAAAAAAAATATTCCAAGACTTGGTCTTGGATTAGCAGTGCGGGAAAAGATTATAGCAGTATCTAAATTAGTATTGCACCAATATAGATTTAATTGCGACGACAAAAATTCCCAAATTAACAATAATATCAACTTAGAATTAAGCGTAAAGCTAAAAAAAGGAAAAAATATTTTCACCCTTGTCTGATTGGTGGTTGCACTAAATCAGAGCGGTACCTGCTCTGATACCACTTGTTGGATCGTGAAACGTCGATAGAGGGGGGTGAATATCGATTCGAAAAATAACGAGTATAAAAGAGTTAAGCGCAGCGGAAATAAAACAGCTTAGACAGATGAACACGATGTTTTTTACTTCGTTCGGAGCCTGTGACGACTTCTACTCGAAGGCCCGTACTCCTTGAGTACTTTCGTTGGGTAATCACTAGCAGTTCGAATATTATTACAATTTAAAGTACAGAAATACTAATGAAAATAAAACAAATACCGACAAGAATTAAAGACGAGGAAAAGAGCGCATTGTCGGATCTTCGTTTGCGTCGCAGGAGCGCAGAGTAGTAGAGCAAGCAGTCTAAGAGTTCTGAGTTGATTCTGATCTCTGCCTCCGCCCCATCTTTTATATGAAGCTCGGGGCGCCCTGGATCCCTTCCAAGCGCCCTGGTGAGACGTGGCAAGTCCAACCAGCGAGCTCCAAGTGGCGACACGCGGTCAGGATAATTTTTGCCTCCAGGGCGCCCGGGTGCCTCCCGGGCGCTCGGACCCCCTCCGGGCGCCCGGACCACCTTTTTCCAGCGAACAACTTTCCTACAAAAACAAGGTTAGTCCGAGACAAATAGATCATGCGAAATAAAGTGTTTAGCACAGTTTATGAGTTTGGTATAAGAAGTATGACTTAGTAAAACAGAGTATGACCTAGATTCCGTCTTTCCGATACCGGAATCTATTCACGATCTCGACTTAGATATCCGAAATGGATCTAAGCCGGATCGACGCCTAATGTTCCCTTCCCGGGAACGCGTCCTCGCAGTCACTCCCCTCCAGTGACTTACTTTACTTACCTGCCAGACGTCCGGTCAGCCCTTCAACCCGTCTGGACTTCTCGCCAGCTATCCGATCAGCCCGTCGACCTAGCTGGCCTTGCGTCCGGTCAGCCCGTCGACCCGCTTGGACTTCTCGCCAGCTATCCGGTCAGCCTGTCGACCTAGCTGGGCTTCGTGTAAGACATCTGGTCAGCCCGTCGACCTGTCTGGACTTTTCCTGCACACTCGATCAGAGTGTTTAGACAACAACAGACTAACTTAACCTGATTTGTCATTGATCAAAACCTGGGTTAAATTGTTAGTGCTAACCGCACCAACAGGGGGGGGGGGGGGGGAAAAAACACATCAATTTCCCTTGGTAACATTGTACACTATAAAATCTACCTATGTAAGGTTTTTTTACTAGGCTAGAGCCAGGATAACTCGATCTTAGATCTGTCTCTGTCATGGACGTAGTAGCTTAGAGCTTAGGGGCTATGAACCACATAAATCTCAAGGTCATCTAGTTTGCATTTTTATTTTACATTCTCTATTTTTGTTGTATTTTATTCTTGCATAAAACACTAATATCATAGAAAAAGCTATTCACCCCCTCCCTCTCTAGTGATCCTCACAATCTCAACAAATGTGATTACTACTAATTTCTTATTTAAATTTAATTGAGTATTAAAATTCTCTATAAATAAAATAATGATATAATATATATATTTTTTATAATTTAGGCGTCTAGACTTCACCTGATTAAACGTGGAAGTAGGCAACCTCACCCCTTTGTTCGTCTACCAAATAAATTTAATTCAAGCTTCCTAACTCCCTCGATTCCAGATAGGAGTTCTTCAAGTAATTTTTGTTGTGCTCAAAGGATGTTCATATATCTCCATAATGGTATGATATTGTCTACTTTAAGCCTAAACCCTCATGACTTTGTTTTTGTGCTCTACCCAAAAGGCCTCATGTCAATGGAGATATCTTATATCTTTTTAAACTCATGATCTTTCCCAAATCTTTCAAATGTGGAACTTTGATTTAATCCCAACAATTATCTCCTCAAATGAAGGATCATAATTACTCTTATGATCCGCCCCTCCCACGCTTGACCTGCTTCAGGCCTCCCCGTGTAAGCATCCGGTCACCCTGACCTGTTTCAGGCCTTCGGTGAACACTTGGTTACCTTGACCTACTCCAGGACTCCCCTCAACTTAGTTCAAGGCCAACCCACATGACATCTGATCCGGACCATGACTTTGATACCAATTGTTGTATCTAAATGATATTCACATATCTCCGTAATAATATGATATTGTCCACTTTAGGCCTAGATCCTCATGACTTTACTCTTAGGCACTACCCAAAATGTCTCATACAAATGAAAATATCTTACATCCTTTTAAACCTATGATTTTTTCAATATAGGACTCTATATAAGCCTATATATATATTTTTTGGCCCCGTAGATATGGAGAAAGGTATATATAAATACATAGGTATTAGACGCATGATCAGATAAATTCAAATCGTCAATTCTTAAGAATTGATCCCTAATTATTAGGTCAATATGTCATATGTCTATCATTTTCGCTATACCTTGGGACGACATTGTCCCTACTAGGGATGCACAAATGTTGATGTCTCTATGAAATAGTGTGCTAAGGATTTTCTGTGTGTGCCTGTGTTGTGTTATAACCTCAATCAAATTCCTTTTGAATCCACAAACAAACTATCACGTGTTTTGGCAAGTTATCAAATTTTTTATTACAACTTTGATTAGGGATGGTAATAGATAGGATTTAGATAGAATTTCATATCCTCTATATCCATCCCCATTTATTATATATATGCCCATACCTATCTCCATACCCATCGGGTATTTAACTTTCATACCCATCTTCATACCCGTCGGATTTTTGGACATCCATATCCTACCCATCATCCTATTACTCCCTACCATTCTCATTTTTTTTAAAAAAAAATTATTTCAATGTACTTGTCAGATCTTCCAAGTCTCGTGCTCATTCGATCGGGTGAATATTTCTCATGGAAAAGAAGATAAGATACATGTTGATGATCGGATAAAGAGACAAACTAAGTCTTTTTTTTTTTAAGATGGAAAGCAAGCTAAAGTTTTTTTTTTCTCAATAAAAAATGAGGCTATATATAAATCGGGTATCGGGTAGGATATGATTAGGATTTTATCACATCCGCCTCCATATCCGAATACCCATTTACTATAATCAGGTATAAAAATTTCCTCCATATTCTCCTCTATTCGGGTCGGATGTCGAATTACCCATCGAATTCGGATGAAATTGTCATCCCTAACTTTGATACAATTTGCAGTATCCAGCATTACATAAGCACTATTTATTTGCGAAGAATAATTCAAAGCGACAGGACAACTGAGAAACGTATTGCAACAAGCCTACAACAGATCGTTCCTTTGCTTAGTTTGTCTCTGAAGGATAGACTCATGTATTTGGTATTACATTAGCGTTCTTTAGCCAAGTTAGCTATACTGTAACTGGTTTCACTCCAATCTTCTTCCATGAAACAGTGGGCATTATCTGAGCTGTGTCCACTCGATCCTTAAATTTGATGGCAAAATTGAGCAATGAATCCAAAAGTGAATCAGAAAGCAAGTGCGGTTGAAGGCCTAGCTCAATTAGTTTAGTGTGCTTGGCATTGTAGTAGTGTTCTTCTGCCTCCACTCGCGGGTTTGGCACACTAATTGTCTGCACATCCAGTCCGAGCTTCTTTCCAGCTGTCGTAACCAACTTGGCAAGGTCGTTGACAGAGAATTGTTCTGTGAACTGGTTAAACACTCGAAACTCACCTTGCTTGGCTGGATTTGCAATCGCCAACTCAACACACTGCACTGTATCCCTAATATCCAGATATCCTCGTGTCTGCAAATTGATATTCAAATGGATAAGACAACAAAGAACAATATTATGACTTGCAATGTTAGAGATATGTCATCTGACCTGACCACCCTTGCCATATACAGTAAGAGGGTGTCCCACGGCTGCTTGCACACAGAAGCGATTAAGTGCTGTTCCAAACACCCCATCATAATCGAATCTGTTGTATAGCCCTTCATGCATCTCAGTTTCATCTGTCAGAACTCCATAAACGACACCCTGGTTCAAATCTGTAGCCCGGATCCCCCAGGCCTTGCAAGTAAAAGCAATATTATGAGAATCATGCACCTTGCTTAAGTGGTAAAAAGAGCTTGCTTGCTTGGGATATGGTAATGTATCAGTTCTTCCATTGTGAGTTATGGTAATATAGCCTTCCTCGATATCAATATTAGGAGTTCCATACTCTCCCATCGTCCCAAGCTTTACCAGCTGACACTCTGGGCTAAATTCCTTGATAGCAAAGAGAACATTAAGAGTTCCAATCACATTGTTATGTTGTGTATACACAGCTCTGAACCGGTCAATCATAGAATAAGGAGCAGATCTTTGCTCACCAAAGTGAACAACAGATTCAGGTTCAAAAACTTTAAAAGCTTCAGCAAGGAACTCAAAGTCACATATATCACCAATATAGAGCTGGATGTTTTTGCCCACAATTGATTTCCATCGACGAATACGATTCTGGATGGAAGAGATTGGTGTAAGGGAGTCAATACCAAGTTGGTGATCAAATAGGCGACGCACAAGATTATCAACTATAGCAACCTCATAGCCCTTATTCGAGAGGTACAGGGCAGTTGCCCAACCACAATAACCATCACCACCAATAATCATAACCTTTTTGGGTTTGGAGAATGAATCACTATGAAGTGACCCAGACAATGTTCTCTTCTCAAGTTCTCCGCTCATGGGGGTGGCAGTAGCTCGTACAATTGATTGATTTTGATGCCTACCCTTACACAATCTAAGGAATCCTTTGGAACATCTGTTGGTTTGGAACGGAAAAGAGTTGTGGCAGATGGAAGAACATGAACCAGTATTTCTAACAAAGCTTTTGGCTGCTAAAAAAGAATTCATGTTGCAATGGGCTATGGCAAAATGCGCCATGGAAGCTCTGTACCTTCCTGTGAAAGGAAGCGGACTCTTTCAAACCAGAAAACCTGCAAATACAAATTGGGTCTCAGCATAAAGATCAAAAAAAGATTGATCATGCAATACTTTACTGTAAGACAACAAAGAATTATTATCGAGGTCCTCGTATATGCATTATATTGGTATTTACATCAGAAAACTGACACAAACAAGGTGGAAGAGGTTCTATCTATTCAAATGAATTAGTAAGTACTTATCATATGTTACTGCCACAGAATGTAAGTAGAGCAACACCCATGAAGTGCATCCGTTGGATCCTCAACAATTTTCGAAGAAAATACATCCCACATGTAGCAAAACGAAATGACATATGAATTATTATAGACATGTGTCCACTAGAGGAGATTAACAAACAACATATTATCTAAAACTAAAGTCACAAAAATTTCAGGCACCAACTCCTGCTACTAGAACACATAGATTTCATAATTTAATTTCTACAGAATCAGCAAGTAACAGGTTACTAATCAAAAAGTTTTAATAGATGCCAAAGTTTTAAGCATCTCATAGTCCTCATGCCACAGAGCTAGAACTGTTTTTTTTTTTTTTGATGAACAACGAAATCCTTGAAAAGATTGAAGCTTTATTCGATCCTTCAAAGAACCTTCCCATAAATAACTAAACAGACAAGCTCTCTTCTTTCTCACAAGATGCCCACAAAATCGCACCTTATGGCTCAGGTCAAGAAAAAGCTTTTACGGCACAAAGTAGATGGAAAAGAAGATTTTCAGTCGAAGGAAAATCTTAATGTAGCTTCTTGTCAAAATGCAGTCAAACTTACAGTTTTGCCCTACTTGATCAAACAAAAAATAAGCTGAATAACAAAGCTATGATCTGACCTTTGTTCTCTGTAGGGAGCAGCCGCAGAAGCAGCTAATAGTCTGTCGCGATCTAGGTTCCGTTAAACCGACAAAAAAAGAGAGAGGATAAAATAGGCTCAAACTGGAGCTTTGTGACAGAAGAGAAGTGAGTAGTGTAGAGAATTCGAAGCCTGAAATATGTAGGCATGGAGATCTGGGTAGGGTTTTGTAGATTGGGTGAGATCACGTGGCAAAAGGAGAAATCGCAAGGTAAATTATGACAGTCGAGAGGGTAAATGATGGTGGGATAGGTTCCGGAGATTTATGTCCATAATTTTACGGTTCAATTCTACAACCTCATATGATAAACATGCTAGTATTTACTATCTCGGATGATCCGTGGGTCAGACTGGATGAGATTAGAAGCGTATATCGGAGGACATTCTTCTAATACATCAAAATTATGGAATTATAACAATGTAACGTTTTAAATCGTTGGATCACATATGCGTATCTTCGGACAAGCCGGTACGTGATAACGCTGCTATTTCGGACAGATACATTTTACCACTTTTGTAACGGTTTCTCCTGCTCAATATTTATTCCGATTCCATTTTCGCTTTTTCCATTTCTCCAAGCGTAAGAGAGGAGGAAGAGAGGAAGCGAATACCTCTCTCGTCCTCAACTCTTTTAATCGACCCGTCTTCTCCGGTCTACGCGTATCCTTGATTCCTAGGTAATTCTTATCCTCTCCTTTTTTATCCTCGATCTACGTCGTTTTGGATCACGAGATGCTCGATCTCTTTTATTGTCTTAAAATTTAGATCGATCTTCTTTTCTCGTGCTGAAGCTCGGATCGGCATCGGATTCTTGCAGATCTAGTTTCTCCGTAGCGCCTTGTCTTGATCTCGATGTTTTTTTTTTTGGTTTCATGCTCAAATTTCACGCCATGCTTGTTTCTGCTTCGAATCTGTAGCTTTGTTGTTGGATCTTCGATTCTTGTGTTGCAGATCTAATCACTTTATGCTTTGTTAATTTTATGTTTTGTTCATTATAGCTGAGGGAAAGATGGGGCTCACTTTCGCAAAGCTATTTAGCCGCCTGTTTGCGAAGAAGGAGATGAGGATCCTGATGGTGGGGCTTGATGCTGCTGGTAAGACGACCATCCTGTACAAGCTCAAGCTTGGAGAGATCGTCACCACCATTCCAACAATTGGTGAGCATCATTCATCTTTGTTCGTGCTTAAACTATATTAGTTGTCTGTGATGGTTGGTAGATTTGTTTGGGAACAAGAGTGCTCTTTTGCCTAATGTTTTAAATTTTTTAATCGGTGTTGTATTGGTAGCGATCTGCGTTATTTAAGTACTGGATTAGTATTTTACAGAGATGGTTTGTAGTTGTAACTTGTGAAAGTCAATTGTCTATCATGTAGTCATGATGGCATCTATGTCTCGAATAGCTAAAACATCTCAAGAGCCACCATGGACATCAGTAGAAGAATAAGGAATAGAACACGAGCTACCTATTATGATTCTTTGATCGATGCTCAGAATATCAACAATTACGTGATAGCAACAACAGATCAGATTATTGTGATGTATTCATGGAATTGACACTTTCCTATAACAATTATATAACATCCATAAAAAAATTTCAAAGGTTTTAAATGGTGTTTACTCAAAGAGAAGAGAAGGATGGAGGAAGGAAGAAAGGGGGAGGATTGGTTCACTGGAAAAGGAGCTTCAGTTGGTGGACCTCGCACCTTTTGTCACTGTCACCTGGCGCCTTGTCACTATCACCTGCAGATGCTAGAAACTTCTCTCTGCTCTTTTTTTACTTGCCGTCCCTATTGGAAGCCAGTATTTATACAAGAGTATGCAGGTTCAGGTCTCATCTGCCTGTATGTGTTGGATACATCGGCAACATCACTCACCAGGCACAGCTTCCTTGAAGACAGAGGCTTAGGTTCAATTAAGGCACTACTAAACAGACTATGGACTCAAGAGGCTCCAAATGTATGTACACGTTGACCATTGGATGCCTCAATTGATTTCCATATAGTACTGGGTCTAATAAATTGCAGTACTATAACTTGGAACCAATGTTCAGACGCATGGGATTGGTTCATGCATACAAATCTGACCATGGATTAATTGATGCAAGAGTTGGAGTTATGAATCAGGTCAATATCAAATTTTGACCAAGTTGTCACCTGTCCCAATCTCACATGACCAATTTACAGTGCCAGATTTCCCTACATGCAACCTGACAAACATCAAACTAAATGAAAATTGCATTTTATGCCCAAAGTTAAAAAAGATGAAAAGAAAAATGATTTATTGTCCCTATCTCGTAATGTTTATTCTTGTATTATAAGACATGCTCTTATTTCTGATGCATAAGCATTTGTTCCCATCAGTTTTTATACCATGATAGTAGCTGATTTTTCAAAAATTACAGTTGAAAGAGTTGTTCGATGCACAATCATTTTACTTTTATTTCTTGTGTTGAAATGAGGTATTAGGAAAGGGCTTTGTATTACATGGACAGTTGAAACCTTAGGAAATGACTCCAATGTATGACATGTCTTTCCTTAAAGGCAATCTTTTCAATTATATGAACAAAACTCTCGAGATGATTGTTAGTCTATTATGAAATATTGTCAAACATGAGTTAAAAACATAGAAATGTTTTTTAGGATTGCTCAATTTGATTTTAATGTTTCTAAATTTGGGTGTCACCCAAATACTGGCGGATTACTTGATATAGCTGTACTTCCAATTATTTTTCTTTGTTTTTTTTAAAACATATGACCTTTATTAGAAAGGAGCACTTCTACAATTGGTTCATTTGAATTGTTGATAATTATTTTTTGTGACAGTCACAATAATTCAAAATGTACTAACAGATAGTCCAGACATGGGCAATTAGTTACTTCTTGCATCAGCATTTAACTTTTATATTTGAAAAATGGAAATTATTTGAAGGTTTCATGATGTTTGGAGCAGTATGGATGTAGATGCTATATGATAATGATATGGGTCTTTATGCAGGATTCAATGTGGAGACTGTTGAATACAAGAACATTAGTTTCACTGTATGGGATGTCGGTGGTCAGGACAAGGTACTGCTCCATTTGTGTTAGCTTACATTTCTTATCTGAACAATGTTATTTTGGAAAAAATTGTTCTTATGATGCCAACTATTTAATGAGAGTTTCCTGAGGGTTTACTTGGGGTAATGAAACAAAAAAGTTGCTATCATCTGCAGTGGTATCTCAATAAATGTCACAGTAGATGCTATGAGTATTAAGTTCAAAACTGGCTTGATTGTCTCATTATGAATAGTCTTTTAATAATTATCTAGATTGCCTCTTTCTAAACACCTAGTTTCTGGTGATAAACAGATCAGACCTCTGTGGAGGCATTACTTTCAGAACACCCAGGGGCTTATTTTTGTTGTTGATAGCAATGACCGTGATCGTGTTGTGGAGGCAAGGGATGAACTCCACAGGATGCTAAATGAGGTGACATTTCTCATACAACTTAATATTTCTTTTATTAACTCGTTGAGGTAAAGGGTCAAACATCTGCCCATCATGGCCACAAGATGTTTCATATCATTGCAATTTTCTTTTCTTGTATTTCTCTACAAGTTTTTTTTCCAAGTTTTTAATTTATGGCGTAAATTCAGTGTAAGTTAAGAAAACTTATTGTGGGAAAATGCTGAGTGGTCTTTGCTTGACATGTTTCTTTCTGGAGTGTGTTTAGATCAAGTGGAAAGCTCCTGAATTGTGTTATTTACTATTAACAACCTGCACAAGTTTCTTTACTAGCAACTAAATCTGATTTTTATGTGAACTGGAACTGATAGGATGAGTTAAGGGATGCTGTCCTACTTGTGTTCGCCAACAAACAAGACCTTCCAAATGCAATGAATGCTGCTGAAATAACCGATAAGCTTGGCCTTCATTCTCTCCGTCAGCGCCATTGGTAGGATATATATACTTGTTTCCCTATCTGTTTACAATTTGATTTTGTGCTATCACAGTTAAATGGCATAATTGTCTGTTTACTTACCAATTAGCATATGCAGGTTTTCTGTGTTATTGTGTTTAGTTGAGCAATAATAGGATCATTCTATTAGATGGTTACATAATCACATTAGATACGACGTATGCTAGATGACATTTTGTTCCTTTTTTTTCAAGGATCATCTATTGTCTGTTCAAGGTTTAGAAGTTGGTTATTGTCTCTGCAAATTTGCCTTTGGAATCTGCTTCTAGAAACCCAGATTGTTAATCTAATTAGAAATTGATTATAATCTTTTCAAAAATTTGCCTTTGGAATCTGCTTCTAGAAACCCAGATTTTAATCTAATTAGAAGTTGATTATAATCTTTTCAAAAATTTGCCTTTGGAATCTGCTGTTAGAATAGAAACCCAGATTGTTAATCCAATTAGAACAAGAATTTGCTCCTAGAATAGAAACCCAGATTATTGGTCCTCCTTTCTTTTCTCTAGAGAAGGCACGAGGAAAAAATATCATCTCCCATCAGATTCATAACCTCCTTGTGGGCTTCTGCGTAATATATGTAGTTGAATAAGTCCTCTGCTTGTCTTTTTATAAGAGAGGCTGATGTAAGTCAGATAATTAGCACAGATGGTATTCTTTTCAAGATCAATAATTTCGAAGTGGCGTATGCTGATTCTCATCCCAGCTTACAGCAACACACAAATCAATTTTCCTGTTCATTCTGCAGTCTGCTCTAGAAAGAGCAATCAAATCTAGTTGGGTAAACTGATTTTATCTACTCTAGGATTAATATGGCTTGTATTCTCTTATATGTATAAACCCATGAGAATGATCTGGAACCAATTGTTGCTGCTTATGCCATCTGACCTGTGAAGTTCATCTTATGGTCTGTTTGATTTATCATTAGTTTCTTTAGTTCAATTCTCACCTTCCCGATGATGCAAAGTATCATAATGTTATTTTTCTCACCTCCTGAAGTTGGCTACATTGATATTTGGATATTGAGATTTATTTTTTCACTATCCTTTTGGCTGACCTTGTACTTAACTCAGAAGTTTAGCAATCTTCATTTCTACTTTGCTAGGCATCATAGGCATACTGATTTCAAGTGTTTATGCTTGCATCAGTGATTTGTTGAACACTTTATTATTGCCATAATTTGGACACATTTGTTTGCAAAGTTTTGGTATAATTTTGCTGTATTATTTCGATATATGCTATGCTTAATGCTCATCATCAAAGAAATAACCAGTCAGCATTTGCCAGTGAATCTGATTGCACGAGTTAAATCTACAATGTATACCTAGCAGATGATTGATTGCTCAGGAGCTTTTCATTGCGTTGTTATTTCTGTTGACTGGCTTTTTTGGACACATTTGTTCCCAGGTATATACAAAGCACATGTGCTACATCTGGCGAGGGCTTGTACGAAGGACTTGATTGGCTCTCTAGCAACATTGCCAGCAAGGTATCTAGTCTTTGATCAGTTGTCGAACTCCATGATCTAGTCAATAGTATTATTACGTGCTTACAAACACATTTTTTTCCAGTAATCGTAGCTTCTGTGAA
Organism: Zingiber officinale; assembly: GCF_018446385.1. Taxonomy (NCBI): domain Eukaryota; kingdom Viridiplantae; phylum Streptophyta; class Magnoliopsida; order Zingiberales; family Zingiberaceae; genus Zingiber; species Zingiber officinale. The sequence continues at coordinate 26,452,781 of NC_056001.1, read as the reverse complement.
AGCTGCGCGTTCAAGGCTTTTGTGATGTGGCAAGCAAGAAGACTATTAAATTATTAATGATCCACTTGGATTATCTTTATTCTAGCGTTGGAAAATATGAAACTTAACTGTATCACACTTATGTGCGTGGTTGTTGAACCTTTTATGTGATCCTCTTTAGCTTACATATCAGTTTCATTAATGAATGTGGACATGCACGCGGCAATTAGCCTTCTTTTGCTCCTTGTCACAGTTTGCGCTTTCCATATTGTCACAGTTTGGATTTTTTTTTGGTCATTCTCATTCATTCATTAAGACCTTTCTGTATGGATGGACTCGCCGGTTGACATATCCTTTTTCATTGAATGTTGCTGCATCAAATACCAGACGGGATGGATCAATTTTCACAACAATTTATAATTATTATATTAAATGAAGAGGAATCTTTAAATAGAATCAACCTTCAGAAGTGTCCCACTTCCGACGGTTTGAATTAAAAACACAAGTCACGTCGAACCTTTAAAGTTACTGAATAAACCAACAAGAACGAGGCCAGGCGAAGAGCACCAGTTAGATGCCTAATTTAAGGTCCAAGACGTCGGCCGGGTTATTGTTGTCGGAGCTTTCGGGAGGCGGCGGGAGGTTGAGGTCGAATATGTAGCTACTCGATGAGGGACCGGCCACCGAAGGGCCCACTAGTTCTTGGCAATCCATCTCCGAGTGACACCTCTTATGCCCTCCCAGCGCTTGGCCGGAGGAGAAGGACCTGGAGCAGACGTTGCACTCGTGGCGACTGCCCTCCCCGCACGTCCTCTCCCAAATGCTCCCACGCTCATCCGTGGCGCCTCCGGGAGGGCTGTGGGAGAGCAAGAGGAGACTTGCGGCGACCTCGTGCTCCTCAGCAGTGAAGTATTGGTCTGGTGGGGGCGGGCGGCGGAGGTGCGGCGGGGGGTTGATGCCGCGCCACTGCCTCTCTGGGTGGCAGCGCATGTGGCCGAAGAGGGCCTTCCAGGACGAGAAGCGCTTGCCGCACTCGGTGCATGGCGGGGTGGCCGTGCCTGCGGCAGAGGCGAGGTCTGGCTTTCTGCGGGGCGCCTTGGGCTTCGGCGGCGGGGTGCTGGCGGCGAAAGAGCCGGGTGAGGAGTGCTGGAAATGAGAGAGCCCGTGGGGGCGCTTGTAGTGAGGCAGAGTCACGTGGCTGCTCCGAGGAACTGCATGTGAAGGAGTGAGGTGGTGGCGGGATGGAGGAAAGCAATGAGGTGGCGGAGGCGGCGGCGGCGGCGGCTGCGGAGGAGGAGGCGGAGTCGGCGGCGGCGGCTGCGGAGTCGGCGGCCGCGGCTGCTGCGGAGTCGGTGGCGGCTGCTGCGGAGGAGGAGGAGACGGCTGCTGCTGCGGAGGAGGAGGCGGCTGCTGCGGCGGCGGCGGTAGCGCCGGGACGTTGATGGTGGAGGGGGAGGAATCGAAGGAGAAAGCCATGGCTTCAAAAAGTGGAAAGGATGGGAGGGGGAGTAACTTTGAAACGTTGCAGGTAGTTTGAGCGGTTGCTGTATCATCCAATCCAAATCTGACGGGCTGCGGACTGGCTGCGGGCTGCTGAGTGCTAAACTGACTAGGTAATTAATTATTTCTAGGTTCTTTGTTATCTCATTTTCTTTATTCCTCATAAACAGGTTTCACTGGTAAACACATTTGTTTAAATAATGCATCAATTCCTTCCGATTTAGCTTTGGCATTGTCGATATGCTTATTCTGAGCCAGACATGCACACTGTTCGAGCAAGGGAGAACTACATTATTGACCTCAAATAGATGAGACTGACTATGAGATATGCAACAGACCTCTGTGTGCTCACTGTGCGTTGCTGAGCTTAGTATAGAACTGAATTTGGATGGATGATTTGATAAGGTCCATTCAAAATTTGTCAAGGGATCAATAATGTGTATAAATTCTTTATTTATTACTGCTGCACCTACACAAGCAAGCTTTAAACAAAAGCCTAAGTATAGATTATAATTTTAGGGACGTCTCATGTGTGCTTCCAATGAGTTCATAACAAACATCTACTTAAGATATTTTTCAAACCAATCCAACAAATCCTTGTGCGCTTCTTCAGCTTTTTCGACTGCTGCTTCATCATCAGTGCCATACCGAACAGTCCATCCATGAGCAACACCAGGAAAAACCTTCACAAAACTGTCCACCTGGGATGAAGAGGTAATACGAGTTATCTCTTGTCTAGCAGGCCCATCACATTTAAATTTAGATTACAAATGAAAAATATTTAGTTTATATATTAAACTGCTAACTGAAATCCACCTGATTTGATTTATTAAAACTTAAATATCAGAAAAAATCTTGATTCTTATAATACAGTGAATAAAAAAAATTGGTTGACAAAGAGTTTCTGGGCCGTGAAATCAACAGAAATTACCATTTGAGTTAAACTTGAAAATCCATCATGTTTCCAGAGAAAGGGAAGTTGTTTCAGCGAATGGAAATGCAATTTGATTTCTAAAAGCAGAAAGGCAAATGAAACTCAAACTTATAATCAATATCCGTAAGAAATATACCTCAGTTCTGGTACATAAGATTTCCTCAAATTGCTTTACTATTTCCAGTGGAGTGATGCTATCATTCTCAGCTGCTAGTATTGAAGTGGGGCGTTTTATCTCTGCAGGCATTTTCATTTTAATTCCATGTCAAGTTTACTTGCATGTAAAAAACCATACAAGCAGTGATATATGATGCACGTGATACTTCAGTCACATACAAATTACAAATTGACTAACTGGAACAAGTAGAAGAATTGTGAGCAGTAGGTTAAGTACCATTTATATCATCAAGTTTTACAAGTGATGGGTGTAGCATTACCACGGCATTGACATAATCAGTCTTTGCAAGTTCAGTGACCACTTTGCCTGACAAAATGGCAGTAGGGGATCAAGTTCAGTGACCACTTTGAAGAATTTATAGGAAATAAGAATCTATACATCAAGGAAGAGAGATAAAAAAAAAACTAGATTAGCAACAATAAAACAAGATAAAATTCTTATTAAATATAAATGATGATATAGTAGGGAAACGAGTTTAATAACATAGGAGGATCTATATAGCTGACCTCATTTATTGGAATAAATAATTGTTTGACATTGTTTATAGGAAATAAGAAGAGGTACTTTGCCAATGGAGACTCTATAATTAGAAAAGGGATAAAAGAACACACCACCCCAGCAAAATCCAGCAGCCCCAATTAGAGTTATGCCTTTACTTTTCAAATATTCAATTACAGATTTTGCATCTTCAAAACCTTTGTCCTGCACAAGGTAAAAGTTGAGTATAGCTACATCAAAGACTAACTATCTAATTATAATAGTAGATGAGGTACCAAAAAATTGGAAATAACCGTTCCAAAAAAAAAGAATAGTAGATGTGAAATCAAAGGCTATCGCACAGAAAGGGAAAAAATGTTTGAGAAATTAGAATGTTAACTATAAGTGTTCAAGAGAATGACAGTAAACATTGCACCCTTAACAAAATCAAAAGTATGCTAACAAATTGAGAGACCAGGAGAAGTGTGTTAAAGAAATTTCAAATTTAAGGACAAAATATCTAACTCAGGAACAGTCGCTTCCACATAAAATGCATGATAAAATGGGCTATCAATCTCTTGAATCAGTTAAGAATTTCGCCATGTAACAACTACAGACCAATAAACAGCAGAATTCATATAAACTTGTTGTTAGTGGTCAGACCAACCAAAAGGATTTGTGGCATTGGTCCGATAACCAAATATTGCATGCCATGCATCTTCTATCATGCAATCACTGTTCCTTAAGGCTACAGAGTTACAAACACAAAGAAAGGATGAAAATTGTATGTGAACTAAATATTCAATGGAGAGAATGTAGATCCCATCTCATTCCTAAATAAAAGTTACAGTTATTTCTTTGCCAAAAGGGGTAGCAACATACAGTCCCATGGTCTTCCAACCATGTCATTAAGGGTTTCTCCGGATTTGGTACATATGGATCCCCATAGAAAAAATCAGGAACTACCACCAAGAATCCAGCAGCTGCAACTTTATCAGCTAGTTTCCTTCAAACAGAAGTAGATGTATGTCAACTTGAACATACTAAAATTTCAAAGTGTAGAGCATTAACTATTATGTAGAACCTTTTATCTGTGAAAAGAGCATCAAATCATCATCAATAATGAATGATGAACCAGAAAAGGATACTGGTCGAGAAACAATGTCCATCTAGACTGCATGCTTCCTGCTAAATTACCACCCACACTAATATGCTTAAGGGCCTCTCAGGCTGCAACATTTCCAAGTAGTGCACTTGTCAACGTGCACTATTCAAGTTCATAGAGACAAGTTCACATTTTGAATCATCCTGATTGTGAAGACTCCATAGATTACAGAAAACTCCATAGATTGAATGAAATAGAAAGCCATTCTGATGATTTCAAAGGTTCTAAGTTCCAATGGAGCATAGTTGACAAAAAGAAATCAGAAACAGGTCGATTATGGATTTATAATATTGCAGGCATAAAACTACTACTTCCAAGAAAGGGGAAAACTTATGTATATTAATAGAAACCAGATGCTAATTAATGGTGTAAATAATGTCAGGTCGTAAGCAGCCTGTGATTAATCGTATTGGCCCATCCTGGCCTGTTAGTTATTAACTTGCAGATTAACTCAACTTTCTGCCACATACCTCAAGTTTGGCGCTTCATACCCTGCAAAAAGATGAAATTTGTTAGGGAAGACATCCTACATATTTGGTCAAATGCAAACACATGAAAACACTAGCAACAAGGATTATATAAGCATGCATATGTATAACAGTACAGTGAGTTAACTTTCTCTCCATCATCCGTTTGCCTACCTATCAGTCTACTGACAGAGACTATGAGTTGATCTTCTCCTAATCATCTACATAATGAAATCTTGCTCCACACACGACCGATATGACATATCTTATAAAAAAGTTTTCTCATAAACGAGAAAACGAGAGGGAGAACGGGGCGAAGACATACCGAAGATATCAGAGACCAGCACGACGGCGGCGTTGCTACTGGGGGAGCCAACGGTGTAGGCCTTGAGACCTCCGAGGCTCTCCACGACGGATCCTTCACCGAAGACAGAGCTCAACACCGGGGGGTTCTCGCAGCACTGGGCACCGGCCATCGCCGATTCGGAGGGGAGATAGGGGATTGCTGCCGTCGAGCGTTCGGCGGAATCCTAGGAGAGGCCTCACTTAAATACTGGACTTGTTCGTTCGAAGGGGAGAGGATTCATTGTAGATTAATTTCCAGATCAAACCATGCAATTCTTGTATCAGCCGTCGATTGACGGATGAAAGGCGAAGCGAGTTTGCATCGACTGTGGTTGTTGGCCCCTTTTCTTTGCATAATAAAAATTATATTCAAAAAATTGACGGCCAGATCCTCTGGTAAAAAAAAAAAAAAAAAAATTGACTTTAGGATGGTGGCCAGATTGTAACCGTAATATGACTGTATTTGGTTACGATTTTTCTTTTTCTTTAGATATCATCTCTATATATTATATAGTTTAAATTAGGATGGATAATCAAAGATCATAATAACTTCCATCAATCCCGACGTAAATTATAACATGAAAAAATGATGAATATAAATAAGGATGATAATCAAATATAATCGGACCACGATCATAATTTAATGGTCCATCCTACATTTTGTTTTTCTGTTTTTTTACCATGGGATCTGGCCTCAAAAAATTGACAAGGAGAGATGAATCAAACGTCACTGCTTAAGTCAGCAGCTTAAATACCGGCTTGACTATTTAAAAGAGCCAATTCCAAATGTTTTATTCCACAAATCGTGACCAAACTAATTTTGTCCTCACATTGGGGCAGGTGGTTTCTAGGATTAGTGAAAAATGTCTCCCTGATGTATAATTTTTCCGTATAAAACAGGGCCCGATTTGATTGGATTTTATATCCTTCGTTTTCGTATCTTTTGGATATTAGATATTTATATTCATACTCATATTCATTAAATATTTAAATATCTTTTATATTAATAACTTTTTTTAATTATCATTATTTAAATATTATAATTAAAAATATATATTAAGCATCTATATAATCTACTCTAAATATAAAAAAATAATTAATAATTTTATAAAAATAAAATATTTTTAATATATATATATATATATTATTTAATCGGATATTTAGGTTAGATATTAGATATTGATAATCACTTCATATCCTTCTCTATTCAAATCAGATATCAAATCTTTATCATCCATAATCTAAACTAGTTATCTCACACGCGTTACATATATAATATAATACATAAATACACTTAACAATACTAAAAAAACTCTAAAGGCAAATTATTATAATGGATTTTTCCTTATAAAAAATTAATTTAATTTTTTTTATAAGGTATTAAAAGCAAATTCGACACTTGATTTTAACCAAAAATCAAAAAAGATATACTTTTTAACGTCAACGACCCAAGGTATTTATAGAAACGTTGTTGCTTGTGATGTTGTCAATTAATGTGTGACTAAAAAAATTATGACAGTATATTTTTTTATATAAAAAATAATCATAAAAAATTATTAATAAATTTTAAAATTATTTTCATATGAAAGGAAAAAATATTAATTTAATTTATTTTAGATTTTATCAAAATTAATTTGTAAAAATTCGACTTAAAATAAACTAATAATAATAATAATAATAATAATAAAAGTTAAATCTTCCTCGAAACTTATCATTATGTGTGGGGGTCGTTGGGAGAGATGTCACGACGATTTCAGCTTTTAATTCAATAATACGATACCTTTAGAATTTTAAAATATAATTTCATATTTAATGCGACATTGACAAACTTCATTTCATTTCGTGGACGTCATTCAATTCATTTATTAATAATAATTAATAAATTTCTCTTAATTGCTAATTAATTTATTACCAAATCAACCACTTAATTTTTATGCATTTGTTAGTAATTAATTAATTAGTTTCTTTTAATTATTAATTAATTTATTACCAAACCAACCACTTTCCCAAAAATCACCCGTGGCATTTGAAAATTTATTACCATATCAACATCAAGACTTAATTATTTATAGATTTTATCTTCTTATCCTATATTTTATATTATACGTCCATTCAGAGTTTAAAGGGCAAAAAAATCAAAAGCCCCCCTTTGATTTTCCTTTGATTATACGTCCATTCAGACTTTTTTATTATGATAATTATATTTTAATAGAAAATCTAAAAATTATTTATTAAAAATAAACAATAGGAGTACTTCTTAATCTACTCTCATAAATGAATTATTACATCATATTCTATATCTTATAAATATTTCTCAATTACAAATATAATATTGAAACTTCAAATGTAGTTTGTTAATTATAATTGTCGCAACAAACATTAAGGTGTTGCCTATCAATGACCATAAGATGTATAGGAGGTACAGCAGTTTCAATGTTATTAATGATCAAATTGGACGATCTGAAAATGTATTTTTAGTATTAGATCGTGTGATATTGCAGAATGAGCCTCGTCCTGCCTAGTTGGTATCTTTATAGATATTTAGTTAAATAAATATTGAGATTAATTTTTAATAGATATAAATATTTTATTAGATATTTAACTTTTCCATATAAAAGATTAAAATATCTTTGATTTATCTATTTATATCTTAATTGTAGATGATATTTGGCAGTTTGAGATGAGTGATATATAAAATGAGCGATTAATTATTATTACCTTTTAGACATATTTATTTATTAGTGATGATACTTTTATTATTATTTAATGAATATGGTTGTAAAAAAACAACATTTTATTTATTATCAAAATTATATTTCATCTCATCTTAATTTTTTTTTTTAAATATCTTTACTACTTAGCAATTATATGATGATAATTATTACAATTGCACCATTGTAATTGCTACGCATTTCATAATTATTTACTAGAGTTAAGTGTTATGTTATAATAGTTATGATAGCTGTTATAACAATATCTAATAAGAGTATCTTTGAAAATAAAAATATAATGAGATGGGATGAAAAGTTATTTTAATGATAAATAAAAAATGTTTTTTTTACTATTCTATTAAAAACTAGCGATACTTTGAGATTGATTAAAATATTGATATTGTAATATCAATTTTCGACCGGTGATTAATATTTGATCTTGTGGTAGGATTATTATTAATGATTGGTAACTTTCTATTTTTATTTTTAAAAATATCTTTATTTTTACTACAGATATGTAGCAATTATATGATCATAACATAACAGCTATTGTGCAATGGTTAATACAGGGGGTTGCTATATTAAATTACGGGGTCGAAACTATAATATATTTTCTTTTGTACCACTAATAATAGTTGTTAGATATCTATGATTTACATCGTTTTTTACCATATATTATAATAATTATGAATTATAACTGTTATAATCATATAAGAGTATTTTGAAAATAAAAATATAATGAGATGGGATGAAACGTTATTTTAATGATAAATAAAAAATAAATATAATTTTTTTACTATTTTATTAAAAACGAGTCATGCTTTGAGATTGATTAAAATATTGATATTATGATTTGATGTTGTGGTAGGATTGTTAGTGAGCATTGGTAATTTAGGGTCCATTTGCACATTATTTAGGCTTCAAGTATTCTGGATGGATGCCCCGGGGGCACGGGATTAGCGGAAAAGTAGGCAATCCATACAGCAAGAGTTTAATTTTTACGTAGCGCATTCCCAAATGTTTGTTGTACTTCGGTGGCATTGGACCGTTGGGCCTTGGACATTTATATTTCTCAAGTTTATCATAGTGATGGATAAAAGTTTCTTAGGATAGGACCAATTACTTTGAGTTTTAATCGGATTATAAAATTTAGATACTTAGAACAAAAATCGGATTATTTATCAGATGCATCATTTAGCAAGTAATCTAGAATATATATCGATGAAATAAAATTCACAAGAAAAATCAAATAATAATGATAATATTACTTAATTAAAGAGCAAAAGTGTGAAAAACATTAATGACCTTATAGTTGTGATAAATTTTGAATTATATATATATATATATATATATATATATATATATATATATATCTTTTTTTTAATAAAAAATTCTTAAATATCAAATCCTAAATAAATATACCTTAAATGTTTTACACCCAACCTAATTTTTTTTTAGCTTGAAAACTATAGTCTAATCTCTAAATCCCAAAGATAAAATATCATTGGCTTAACTCTGAGCAAAAAAATTAAAAAATAAAAATAAAAAGATCGCTACTTAACATTAAGACGCTTGGATTTGATCTATGCACCTCAGTCGTGGACGAAAGTGACACGCAACATATCAAAATAGTATATTATAAGTCTATATGCACATAATAATCAATTGCTAAAAGCAATTTATATATGATAAAGTATCATATCTAAATATACTTTTATATACTTGTAATGTCTTTGATACATGAATTTACACACTTCTATAAATTCTCTTACAATCCAAATAGCCCTCGGGGTTATGGTATAATGGAATGATGCCCAGTTGTCACTTAAGCATTCATAATTCAATTCTCAGCTATGACACATTTGTAGTGATTTTTCCTCCAAATGGAATCCTCCAGATATTCTTGTTTGCCTCTAGTGGGAAGACACCTCTGTGCCAATATCCAAAGCATAATTGCATGAGTACTGGGTTAAATGTAGGGCTTTCACACCATTCACATCCAAAGTTTCTTAGGACCGACCTGTCTGAAAGAGTCATAGGCCTTGGCCACTCCATTATCATTCTCAAACCAACCCACCATCTTCTAAGTAGCATCCATCAGTGATCCAACCTGTTAGATGTACACTTATGTGCCAAGACACTCCTTATGTATTTTATGGATAATTATTTAATAAAGGCAAGTATTTATCATTAATTATTTACTTTTTTTGTACATATATAATTAATTATAAAGTTCCATAGATTAATGGATATATTAATCTAAAAATAGTTCTTGATCTGACAGATATCTAGAGGGGACATAAATATCTAGATCAACGCCGAGTATGACTAGGTCGAGATAGACCGAGGGATGGATATCCAAGTTGTACTTGAGGGTGCCTTAAGTTTAAAGGTATACTGAACACGACCCGCTCAAGAGGAAACCACATATTAAGCATCATTGGTTATTCCTCTTATAAACGAGTGTAACTAATCTTTTGTCTTAAGACCTTCATTTATTTTATGCGTGGAGTTATGTGTTTTGACGCTGTTAAAAGCAGTCTTTAATCAGATTGTGATTAATACGGTAGTTGGGTGTATGACAAAGTGTAGAGAGAATAGTGTTGAGTCAATAGAGGATTCATCGCTCTCTTGGATTAGGAGTTAACATCCTGGCCACTTGATAGAGATATTAGTGACTC